>NC_068355.1:141542141-141887141 GCF_020536995.1 Dreissena polymorpha | reverse complement strand
ACAATATTGTCATCCGAGCAAGATTTTTCAATATTTAATGCTTTGGCTATAAAAGAACTAATTAAGAACAACTGCGAGCTTTTCTTATCAAATTGATAAACTTGGCTATGTTTATATTTATACCAAATTCTTTATAAAAAAAAAATTAGCTATCTTTAATTTAAACCGCTGTTAGTTTACTTTATGACAAACATGTTTACTATTTTACTTTATTTGTACTTAAGAATAGTAGAGAGAAAAAAATCAGAAACTATTTGTGACTTTGTAAGTTATTTTGTTGGTTAAAGGGGTGGGTTATGAATTCCGATGTGTCCACAGTTGTAAGCGAACCTGAATATCTCACCACCTATAAAAGTGTGTTTTGAATATCAATTTATGGTACAAACCACTTCTGCTCTTTATTGCCTTAGTAATATGACATGCAGTTTAACACACGTATTGACACACTATTGATGATATTGGGATTCGCTTACAGTAACAATTTTAATTTCTTTCGTAATAAGAATGGTTGAACCCATGGAAACCTTGAGGTAAAAGACTGATTCGAGCAATATTATTTCAAAGCTGGATTATGAGCTGATGTCAAGCATCACAGGAATGTAACAGATTAAGCGCACTTTAAAATAATGTCGATTAATTAATTGGAAACTTTGATCTAGGTGTCTGTGAATTTGTGTATTTGTTGTCATTTAAAATCTGCACATTGTATGTATAAAGGTCCTCGCCTTGAAAGTCCTTAATTTGAAACGAACTTTTCCAGTGTTTGATATATATGCAAATGAAGGTCCTCGTGTTGCATGAAGCTGTCCAGTGTGTGTGAAATATGCAAATGAACGTCCTCACTCTAATGTCCTCGTAAGTGTAGCTCAGCAAGAGAGGTCCTTGAGGTGTTTTCTGTGGTAACTATTGCATGCATGTATGTATGTATGTATGCATGTATGTATGTCGTACGTACGTACGTACGCACGCATGCACGCACGCACGCACGCACGTATGCATGCATGCATACATGTATGTATGTACGTATGTACATATGTGACCATATGAGCATCTTGGTACTTCTATATGTTTTAATACAAATTCAATTAGTCGCTGCTGAGTGCTGAAACCTAAAAGGTTATACCTTATAGTGCCCATGGCATCAAAGGGCAATAACTCATCGAATCAGAATAATTAACATTGACATGAATAACATTGTTTTGTAGTTGTATTCAAATGTTTTCAGAATTAGAGAAATGGTTAAAGTTAAAAAAACAAACATTTGAACGTCAATCATTTGGAGAAAAATATATCATAAACATACAAACACTATTGGCAATAACTAATCGAATCAGAATGATTACATTGACATGAATAACAGAGTTTTGTACTTTCATTCAAATGTTTTGAGAATTATGGAAAAGGTTAAAGTTGAATAAAGAAGAGCTGTCTCCATAGGATGACATATGCCCCCGAAAAATGCTTTAATAGAAGTTATTAGTATTTTTCGAAACCTAAACGCTGATTTTGAAACCTAAACGCGGACTCTAAGTTCAAGGTCAAGGTAAAGTCAAAGGGGTCAAAAATTGTGTGCGTATGGTAAGGTCTTGTCCATATACACATGCTCACCAAATATGAAGGTTACATCTGAACCGACATAGAAGTTAAGAGCATTTTTTGAAACCCTAACGCAGATTTTGAAACCCAAACGTGGACCCTAAGTTCAAGAACAATGTTAAAGGGGTCAAAATGTGTGTGCGTATAGAAACGCCTTGTACATATACAGATGCATACCAAATATAAAGGTTACATCTGAAGCGACATAGAAGTAATGAGCATTTTTCAAAAAAGTATGACGGACAGTCCGATCACTATATGCCCTCCTTCGGGGCAATAAAAATACAAAAAAAAAACAAAAAAAACTTTTGACCTCCATCATTTGGAGAATAATATATCATAAACATAAAAAAATTATCCTTGAAATGATATCCCTGCCAAATAAATTGTGTTTAAGGATGGGTGTAGAACTAAAAGAAAAGGTATAAGTGAAGGGTTGTGCCTTTCCTCAATTTGTTTTTTAACTCATTTTGTACCTATGATGGGTTTTGCAGTCAACAAAATGCAGTTATTACAGATTCCCTTGGTGCATATCAAAGGAATGACTTAATAATGAATCAAATTAATGACCTTTGACCTCAATGTGTGACCTTAACCTTAGACACTAGGATTATGGGTGTTGAATGTGAAGCACCCCCAGATGATTGAGAACAACCATGGCAAGTTTCATAGCTCTGACTCATGTGTTAATGGAGATAAAGCTCTAAACTTATATTACAAAGCATTTTTTTTCAAGATATAAAGGGCCATCACTCCATTATTAACAGATGGCGTACAATGCAATTTGGCGTGCATCATCCTCTTATACATATATATACTCATACCAAATTTCAATAAAATCCGCCACAGCACTTCCAAGTTATGGCTCGGGACACAAAAGTGCCGGACGGACGGAAGGACGGACGGACGGACAGCGCCAAAACAATATCCCGCAGCCTATGGCGGGGATAACAAAATCAAGATTAACAAAAGACATAGCATGTTTAAACTTAAAAAAAAATGTCCCTCAATTACGTTTATCTAAAAGAACTGAACAAAAGTGTCACTATCTATGTAAAAGCCATACAGCACTAGTGATTGGATGAATCGTACTGAAAGTACTGAAGAACGCTCAATAGAACATTTGCGTTAAGAAACTGAACTAAAAATGAGCAAAAATAAACAAAACAATATAGCACAATAAAAACTGAACTAAAATGTTATTTCACAGTGAGTCGATATATACTAATCCGGCATGATCATATTATTTGGTTACCATATACGCTTCCATATTTTTTAAACAACGCCATTTGTCCACATAAATTATATCGACTCTTTAGTTATGTCGCCATGTCAACATTATGTTACTTGTAAGTCATCAAGATATATGCCGTCATACAGTAAACAATACAGAAATAGTTAAATTTACAAGACGGATAAAGGTTAAAATATCGTCAGAGATTTAGGCTCTTATGCCAACATGCGGGTTGTTTAAGTCTTGACAACTTATCTTATGTCGACAAATCAACATAATTTTAGGCGTCATGCTCTTTTGAAAATGACTTGCCATCGTAGTTTTAGTCGACATGATGAGTTATTTTTGACGACATGACACCTTTTTCATATCATGCCGTCATATAATGTTGACATCATCACAGTATCAGGGTGTACCATATACGTTTCCATACCATAACGACGTTAAGTATCAACGTAAATGTTTGAAGCTTTTACAGAAAAAATATTTGGTCGACATAATCTAGGTAAATAATATAATATATTTCGACATGTCCATATGATATATGCATGTCTTCATGACTCATGCCGGCATCCATTGATCCACGCAGATATTATTCAAACATTTTTCAACAACGCCATTTGTCGACTTACATTATATCGACTCTTCTTCATATTGTATAAAAGCCGTATGGAAGCATCGTGTTGACTAAAACTATGATGGCATGAAATTTTTACAAGAGCATGACGCCAAAAATTATGCTGATTTGTCGACTTAGATTCCTTCTACAGAAGCGTATATGTTACACCCCCATTATATGGTCATGTCAGGTTAATTTATACCAATTAATTTAAACAAAGTATACCATAATAAGTGCATGTTTAACTGCTTTCTAAAATTTATAATATAAAGTGCTAGGGAATAAAACTGCTATACGATAAACTTAATAATTAAATTGAGTTTATTTATAAAAATTTGGCAAATTTGTTTTTTTTTGTGTGGAAATTTTGTTATTGTGAAACAGCCTTTTTTACATTTTGCAATTTGGACACAGCCTGTAAGAGGCTATAATTTGGGGCAAAAAAAACACTGATGCTTAATATCTCAAATTTGTATAAGAACTAAATACCATAGGTTCTGGTATTATACAATAATCGATGCATTGCTTTTGTTAGTTCAGCACTGTTAAAATTAGAAATGAGAATTAACTAGTAAATAGGAGGCTCGTACAATTTATATTATACTCGTCATTTGTTTATCCAGTTCAACGGCGACACTCATTTGCACGTTAATGTTTGATATTTTAACTTAATCAATACCAACAGGTTTATTGCAGATTTTTACCCAACGTACGCATACCGGCGACATTTCACATCCTGATGTAGATGCGACTGAGATAGAAAATTATAAATATCACATGTGATGCAATGACTCATTGCCCCGAGGAAAATTTACATTTATATTTATTTCTTTTGCCACGACAAGACAGACGAACGCTGCCATTTTTTTTACCATAAACCAATCTAATAACGGAAAGCGTTATAACAGTCCATGTCATAAAATACGTCGGCTAAATTAAACTAAATCATTTAAGAAAAAGTTGCGCAGCATAATTGTTGCCGCGGGCGCAAAATAACAATACAAATAATTTTATATCGTTTTAAGATTTTTAGGTGCGGCAAATCCGACGATCATGTAGTCAATTTGTTGTGGCCTAATGTATAATAATGTACTTATTTATAAAATTCATGTCTGCTAGAAGATATAAGGGAAGCAACTACTGCAAGTTCGCTGCGCATTGTTTGTCGGTGTACGTTTGTACGTTTGCTGGTTCTGAAATGAGAGGTAATGTGTATGATATGATCTCATTTGAATTTACGCTCTTCAACCAGGTCATTCAGGCTTACAATAAGTGAATACTTCACTATAATTCATAACAAAATTAGAATGGTCATCATAGTAAATAATTGTAACATTGATGTGTTAAATTACAAGGCTGGTTTGGTCAATGGTTGCAAATTTAAGAAATGCAAATGAATGCAACAATATGTGGTGATATGATGAATGTGTAGAAAACAAAACATACAGAATTCAATTTTGCAGTTTTGCAGTTATAAAACTTTTTTGTTGATTGACGCACGGTGCTTTTGCCGAAATCTTACTGTCAAAACCCTGTTTTCCGAGGGGGTGGGGGGGGGGGGGGGGGGGGGGGGGCTTGCACGTTGACCAATTTGACTTCCTTTTTTTGCAACAAATTTTATTTCGAAATTGCAAAAAAGTACATATACAATAATGATTGTAACAATAATGATTTGCAATACGACACACAAAAAAACAAAACAAGATTGTAATACAACCAACTCATATCTTAAGTTATATATAGTAGTTGTCAGCAACAGGCAAAGCATATATTTAAGTGAAGTGTCTTGAAAATTTTACAATTAAATGAAGTTGTGTGTTGGAAAAAAACTCCATTTACAATTTAAAAATTGACTTTCTTTGAAGTTGTGATTCCAAATATTGTTTACTGCAAGTATTGAAACAATACAGACTGATCTTTCAAATAATAACAGAAAAGCAAATTTGATAGGAACAGGAAAGAAAAATGCTTTGAAAGTTGGCTGTTTTAAAATATGACCATATGGAAATTGGAATTAGTGAAACCCAACCTCAAGTATTGTTTTCGGCTCAGGTACTACTTTAAAGTACTAATGAACTAGTGAATACACTTAAATATAGCCCGGGTACGCACAGTGTACGCACAATGTGCTAAAAAGCATCCGGCCATACGGTTTATTAATGAACAAATGTTTTTTATTGTGTTGCTTTAAAACAAAATATTATAAATATTAACTTTAATGCATCATGATTTGTATATATTATTATTCTATTCAAACATTGAAATAAAAGTGTATTATGCAATTAATGTTGTGTGCGTGAATTGTTCACTACATTGTGATTATTATGTAAATGTCCTTTCGGAACTGACTGTGTTTGTCCTTGACATCACAGAGCTGTGACGAAGCAATTAAAAACAACAGGTACGATCATTAAAGCTATGTAATACATTGACAATTATGTCCATTTGAGCCGCGTGAAAAGGGGGTGTAATGTACGAGCGTAAAGTGTCGTCTCAGACAGGCCACACAGGCTTGTCAGGGCCGACACTTTCCGCCCAAATAGTTTTTTTTGCTTAAAAGGGACTTTCTTGAAACGAAAACTATCATAAAAGCGGAAACAGTCGTCGGTTTCATCCAGCCGTGCGCACGGATAACACGGGGATGTAACAATTAAGAAATAGAAAACCTCACTGAGGGCCCTATGGCAGAATAGTGTGTGTGTTGTTCAGAGTTTATTTTCAGGTCCATGCGCGCCCCTTCACAGGGTCATTTTGGCTGCCCCTGTGACCTTTCAGGTAAAAAAGATTAACTTTGAGCCAAAGTAGGTCAAATTTACCCCGGCTGCCCGGGTATTCGTCAAAGATATCATTTAGATCCAAATAGACCAGTGCACGGTGGCCAATGAGACCATAATGTGCACTGGTAGACAATTTCAAGACAAATTCATGTCTGAACGCAGCTCCGCCAATGGACTGCAGCTCACAGCTCTGCCTTTATGGCCACTCTCGTCGTCACCGGCCGTCGTCTTCATCCGCGAGACGGTTTCCCCAGTGCGTTGAGCGTACTGAGTACCGCCGTCCCGGGGTCCCTCTCTAAGGCCGCCCCTCGATGTTCTTTGGACTGCAGAGACCCCCAAAGCAGCCCCAGGTCCGCCCCGTATTACCTCCACACTGGTATTCTCCCTCGACGATAAACAGCGGGTGACAAGTCCGCTGCATCTTGGAGAAGACAGCGAACCTAGCAGTGTAGAAGACGTCCGGCTCGAGGGTGACGGACTCAGCTGGATTAGCAGAGCCGCCCACAGAAGTTCCCCTCTATAAGGAAATATGTACAGGTTAGATAATCTTCTGCGGATGAAACTCGCTTCGGTCGCGACGCGCACGCTCCAGCTGCTGACCGAGTGGCAGAAAAGTGACCAGCCAGGCAGCCCCAACTAGTATATGGACCTCAGCCGAAGGCCAGCCGGTTCTCTGCGTCGGTAACCTTGCACAATTGTTACAAATAACCATTCTAGCGGGCACTATTAGATGCGCGCGCATTTAGTCAGCGGGCGCTTTTCTGAATAGCGCCCGCTGACTAGATGCGTGCGCATCTTTACCGGTCACTATTAAAAATAACGGACCTGTGTAGTTTATATACGCAAAAAAGAAACAAATTTATGAGAGGTATAATATTGAGCATTATAACCCGTGTACTCAAGGTACCGATGTTCACTTCAAGACATTTATATGCCCACTATTTGTTATGGGACTTCGTGCCTACGGGCATGGCATACTGATTGTCTAGAATCATGCTCTGAATCTTCTTGACCGTATTGCCCAAACTATTTTTGCAAATCCCATTCATATATTGTACAAGGATGTACATATTAGTGGCGGACCAGTTGAATATGCTTGCTTATACCAAGGTTTCCACCAAAGAAGGTTGTCATTAGCCAGCGACAATCCCGGGTAAAGAAATGCAAAACAAATTCAGTCCGAACACTCCCCCGGATGGTGCTATTAAAATTTAAAACTTTCGACATCAATGCAGGACTGTTTAAAATACGCGATCAGCTGCGTGTTAAAGGTTTGCGCATATTCAGTGAACTCACTCAGTTTCAGCGCTCAAAGGTCCGCGAGCTGAATCAGCGTGGCATAAATGCTTACTTCAAGAATGGTGTCATCTATAAAAGGCAAGAGTTAGTTGAAAACTTGGTCACCTTACAGGTTAGGCGTAATGTTTAAATCCGCAGCGACACCACAAACAACCAACACACATAGGTCCCGAGTAACAGCAGCGTCTTTCCTACACATGTAGACTAGGGTTGTGACCAAGGCCATCGTTGGTCAGATATTTCTTTAATGTCATGGAACGTTGCAGTACTGAGATCCATACTAGTTGATCCATTATTTCTTACACTTATATTGCAATATGATATTATAATTTTGCTAGTCAAGTGGAAGTGAAGTGACGATGCAATTATGCAAATTAACGAATTAACTAGATAATTGTTTATGGTATTGTTCTCCATATAACATTTCTAGGCGAGGTGGTCGAAATATGGGAGGTGTCCAAGTAGGTATTTAACACTGATTGTGTGCCGTTGTGTCTAACGTTTATCCTTTTTTGAAGCTGGATTTGTTTTAAATATTGATAAACGTTATTTTAACACAACAAAATATTATATTTATTGCAACTTATATAGCCCCCGATTCTCTCCCTGTTTACGACGAATGTAAAGCAATTATTGAACAACTGTTTTGAAACATGAATTATGCAGAAAACCTCATTTTACTGAGAACCTGAGTTTATTGAGGCTAACACAAATTTGCAAATATTCCATGTTTTAGAAGAAATACTTTTTACATACCCGTGTAAGCGTTAACGTATATCACGTGATTCCAATGTAAAAAAATACGGTAAAAGTACCTTAAAATCCTTTTTATTCGAAAATTTAGGTCCGCTTAAAGGGGCCTTTTCACAAATTTTGGCATGTATTGAAGTTTGTCATTAAATGCTTTATATTGATAAATAAAAACATTGGATATAAAAAGCTCCAGTAAAAAAACAAACACAAGAATAAAATTAAAAAAAGTAACCCTTCTGATCTGGTCTCGAACCACTGACCCCTGGAGTAAAAGTCTATCGCTTAGACCACTCGGCAATCCGTGTTCATACAATGAGAAATGTTTTTAATACTCAATATAAGTATTCCTCGTAGTATAACCAAATATAAAGACAACAACAGAACTTTCCAAATTATTTAATCGTTTCGCGTCGCAACGCTTTATACTTTAGGTTTTTAGGTTTTTAAATAGTCAAAAGATGCATATAATGGATATTTTAGAAAATGGTAAATCTTCAGATTTACAGTTTCCTCACAAATATGATAACTTTCTACGAAAATTTGCGAATCTGAGACGATTTTTTTTTTTTTTGTTAATTTACCAAAACGTGAAAAGGCCCCTTTAAGAACATCATCACATCATCTCATTATTAAACATGGGCGATATATACCCGGTAAATCTAGAACGAAACGAAAGGTTATGTCCATTGTGCAAGACTTTTATTAAAAACGAATATCATTTCTAACGTGTTAAGTTCTTTCTACGAAAATCTTCGTGAAAAGTTTATTCCATCCAAGTTTTATAATCAGTCAACAATCAACAAATTTAATAACGCCATGCCCTGGCGTGATGAAAACATTATACGAAATATTGCCATGTAAATTTATTTTGCCTTCGAAAGACATAAAGTGTTGTTAGCTTAAAACCTTGGTTTGCTGGACCACAATTGAATTATATGTTTTCATATTGAAAGCATACCTATATGCCTTTTTGTATGCTTTTATGTATACGCGAGGGCCGTATAGCAAATAAATCTGCTTCTTCTAACATAGACGAAATGTCACGTTGTGCATTATAAGTTTTGAAATGATGTACAATAGCATCAAGAATGTTGTTGATGGAGCCAAGGAAATTGAATATGCTTTTTCTTTCAACTCACTTTGAATACCCTAATACATGTGTTTAGTCTTCAAAAGTCCAACAACTACTCCTTCTGCTGTATCCGTAACTTTTCGAGATACTATTAAGGACGAATAGCGATGTTTACACATCACCAATATGATTGTACAGGATCGAGTAAACGCAATTTGCAATGGGTTTTCACGAGGTTCGGTCTTAACATGTAAATCTATTTTGTTCTGGGTGACTTTCGTACCCCGTACTCTGTATCAGGATAAACACTACCTAGTACATAAACCTTTAACTTACATCTGTAGAACTCAAACTAAAAAATACGACAAACATATACGCTTGTTTATTTTTATTCTGTTCCTATGACTAGACACGTGAGCCTACTCTGCAGGAGTCACGCTGATGACGGGCGTGGCAAGGCTCGGGATAGGCTCAGATGGCGCTGAGTGCCCAGAGGTCGCACCCTTGGTACCGGCCTTACTCGGAGTACTTGACTTTGGCTGCGAATTGTTCACCTTTAATGTAAAAGTTTGAAAAACAGTGTATGTATCATTATGGTCTTTCCGACTGCAGAAGCTTTGAAATCATTCACCTTCAAGTAATAAAATATAATATAAATGATCATCGATCAGCAATATTGGTGACAGTCTCACGCATGACCGAGCAACTTCGCACAATTTATCAAAGCGCTAAGCGCTTTTGAGTAAGATATGTAGTTATTTATCTTCAGATATTGCTTAAATACATACCGTAATAACTCTAAGTTTTCGGGCACTGAAAGTTTTCGGACACCCTCATGTTAGCAAAAATAATTATTTTTCGTGACTCTTAATTTTCGGATCAGCGGGTTTTCGTCTATCATCTATACATCTGAATTTTCGGACAGTATATTTTACAGCGCTATTTCAACAGATTTCGGCCTATTATTTGACTATTTTGTAACACTTCGGTCATTTTTTAATTTAATTGCATTAAGGTCATAAAACCTGTCTGAGGGGAATGGACCATAACATTTGCGTACTTGGGTGAATAACCGTTTATGCCGGTAGAAAACAATCGATTAACCCAAAAGCATTTGAAATACTAAGTCCAATTAAGGAAGCAGAATGTAACATATTTAACTTTTTTGTTCTGTATTATTTCAGGCATGAATTAGAAAATCTTTAAAGTTGTATTTATTTCCAAAAAGAAAAAGAAGAGTAGGCTAAATCGCAATAAAAAACTAATGTACATCGATCT
Organism: Dreissena polymorpha; assembly: GCF_020536995.1. Classification (NCBI taxonomy): domain Eukaryota; kingdom Metazoa; phylum Mollusca; class Bivalvia; order Myida; family Dreissenidae; genus Dreissena; species Dreissena polymorpha. Next base: position 141,876,513 of record NC_068355.1, on the reverse strand, counting down.
ATTGCTTTTATTTCAATATAATTATAATTTTAGGAAACTTAATTTTTGTCTCTAAATTTTCGGGTACATGGATATTTTGGAATATTTTCCGAATCTAAATTTTCGGATACGAATATATCTATTATTTCTAAATGTTGGAAACTTAGAGTAATAATGATACCTGCTTCACCGGTTTTCCGAAATAATTTGTTTGGCTGAGATAAACAAAATTATCGACGACGTAAATAAGAACTGTTAAAAGTTCAAATGGTGGCAACTCAGTCATGCGTCTGGATAACCCAGCAACCAATAATGTTAGCCCCACCATAAAAACATGCGCATATAGGTCCCATATGGGCTTATAATTATGGGTAATCGTGTATTGAGTCTATAGTGACTTGCTCATATTGGCTAGCCTCTATTAAATATATATGTTAAGGGGCATGCCCACATGCGCTACTCATATCAAACTCATATGGGACTTAATTGAATAAGCCCCTTTAGGCATGCATGTACACTACCCATATGGAGCCGATAATTGCAGAATTTTTTAGAAAAAAAAAGAAATTATTTTGCATAAACTCAATATGTTTGTGATCGTTTTTAAGAACAGGATTCGAACACGTATTTTTTAACTTTTAAAATTCGTACGTACATAGTTCGTACCTTTTTGCTGATGCGCTTGTTTGCGGTGGTCTTTCGCTGCACCTTCGAGATATATGGGCTCTGCTCCTGGCGCCACGGGTGTGGGAACTTGGAGATGTTCATCAGGTACTGCTGGTTAACCTGTAACAGGAGGCTTAAGGTCGGACATGGCTAACATGCCGCGCACACACGGACTAGTTCCGCAACATGGGTGCAATATGGCTGGCAGTAATTCGTTTGAAATAATACAAGGTTATTAGGAAAGGGAATTTGAGTAAATCTTAGATTCATTTAAGATACTTTTTTTGCGAATACATGTGTGTAAACATGTGACATTATAAATAATTGTTTTATAAATAATAGGTTATGTTATGGTCCAGTCTTTATCCACTTCTGTGACAGAATGAACAATGTTTGGCTGCTATAAACCAATAGGAATTTATGCATTTTCTTGCAGCTTGTATGTCTTGGAAGCGATTTGTGTGCATTTTTTGCGGGATACAAAAACTTTTGAGCTGTAATAAACCAAACGATAACGTGCATTTAAGGCAGTGGGCGAACATACACAACATCACTAACTTAAATATCGATGTTACGCATGCGCGTAATAGTATATTCCAGTCAAGTTAATGTCTTCTAATAGTGTTGATGTTGTTCTGCATGGGGATCGTACCTGCCATTCCAAGAGCCACTTGTTATGGTTGTAGTGCGGGTCCTTGGTGGTGAGCCGCTTCAAGATGGCCAGGTTCTCGTGCGTAATTCGCAGCAGCTCCCTCTGGCGTTTGATCTTGTTAAGGCTATACAGGTGGCGGGGAGAGAAAAAAATAAAAACGGGTGGTACAATAAGCATTCAACGGACTATATACACTACGACAAACAGACAGAAACTGTGCGTTTGGTCGAGATGGTCGACGAAAAATTTATATCGAACGAAACTGTCTAGTGGAGTTAAAACTCCGTTTCATTCTCTCGGCAAAGATCTCTATGTCAATATCCACACCGTAACTGCGAAATTATATAACAATTCTTTAAGTAATTTATGCAGGAAAGTTGTTGTCTCATATCAATTTTTTGTCGCGAATACTAAAAAATTATCATGTTAAATAACAGAATTTTATTTTAGAATTTACTTTTTCGTATGTATAACGCAAGATTGCCTTACGCGCGTTTTAAATATAATCCCGATAAGCTTAACAACACAATATGTTTTTAGTAAGACCGCTGAAGAGGGCCATGGAACAATGTTCGCTACTGTGGTGATTTTAACATTTAACAAACATGAGAAACAAAAGCTCGACTGACGCTGTGGTTGCTCTCAACGCCGACGGCTGCACGGTACCTCTTGGGGTGATTGTCCTCCTTCTTGTTGTCCACGACGCCACCTGTGCGCATGATGTGCGCCATCTTCTCTAGTAGGATCCGGTTATCACGCTCTATGGTCGCCAGACGTTCTGCTTCGAACTGCGAGCCAGAGTTGAACGAAGATATACATAAGTACGTTATACGAGCCAGAGTTGAACGAAGATATACATAAGTACGTTATACGAGCCAGAGTTGAACGAAGATATACATAAGTACGTTATACGAGCCAGAGTTGAACGAAGATATACATAAGTACGTTATACGAGCCAGAGTTGAACGAAGATATACATAAGCACGTTATAACAAGTATCTCGCCCCACTGCTTGCGTGGATGTAGTACGTGCGGTAATACATACGCCAGTTGAACGAAGATATACATAAGTACGTTATAACAAGTATCCCGCCACACTGCTTGCGTGGACGTAGTACGTGCGGTAATACATACGTCAGTTGAACGAAGATATACATAAGTACGTTATAACAAGTATCTCGCCACACTGCTTGCGTAGACGTAGTACGTGCGGTAATACATACGTCAGTTGAACGAAGATATACATAAGTACGTTATAACAAGTATCCCGCCACACTGCTTGCGTGGACGTAGTACGTGCGGTAATACATACGCCAGTTGAACGAAGATATACATAAGTACGTTATAACAAGTATCTCGCCACACTGCTTGCGTAGACGTAGTACGTGCGGTAATACATACGCGAGTTGAACGAAGATATACATAAGTACGTTATAACAAGTATCTCGCCACACTGCTTGCGTAGACGTAGTACGTGCGGTAATACATACGCGAGTTGAACGAAGATATACATTAGTACGTTATAACAAGTATCTCGCCACACTGCTTGCGTGGATGTAGTACGTGCGGTAATACATACGCGAGTTGAACGAAGATATACATAAGTACGTTATAACAAGTATCTCGCCCCACTGCTTGCGTGGACGTAGTACGTGCGGTAATACATACGCCAGTTGAACGAAGATATACATAAGTACGTTATAACAAGTATCCCGCCACACTGCTTGCGTGGACGTAGTACGTGCGGTAATACATACGCCAGTTGAACGAAGATATACATAAGTACGTTATAACAAGTATCTCGCCACACTGCTTGCGTGGATGTAGTACGTGCGGTAATACATACGCGAGTTGAACGAAGATATACATAAGTACGTTATAACAAGTATCCCGCCACACTGCTTGCGTGGATGTAGTACGTGCGGTAATACATACGCGAGTTGAACGAAGATATACATAAGTACGTTATAACAAGTATCCCGCCACACTGCTTGCGTGGATGTAGTACGTGCGGTAATACATACGCGAGTTGAACGAAGATATACATTAGTACGTTATAACAAGTATCCCGCCACACTGCTTGCGTGGATGTAGTACGTGCGGTAATACATACGCGAGTTGAACGAAGATATACATAAGTACGTTATGACAAGTATCTCGCCACACTGCTTGCGTGGATGTAGTACGTGCGGTAATACATACGCGAGTTGAACGAAGATATACATAAGTACGTTATAACAAGTATCTCGCCACACTGCTTGCGTGGATGTAGTACATGCGGTAATACATACGCCAGTTGAACGAAGATATACATAAGTACGTTATAACAAGTATCTCGCCACACTGCTTGCGTGGACGTAGTACGTGCGGTAATACATACGTCAGTTAAGCGTTACAGAGTTCAAGAAAGTCAAGTAAACTATTGACTAATGAGAACAATGAAAAAAATGCAAAATTAATATTATTTTAACAATAACGAGAAATTCACGTGGCCCTTACCTGTAGCTTTTTAAGTTTAATATGAAGATGCATGTGTACACGTGGTGGATTGTTGTCTACAACGGAAAGGGCTGAAAGAAACAGTGTTGTTTTTTCATATCTATTATGGTCATATTTGCCACGTTTTCACGATTTTGGCTATCACTAACTTGGTGTTTTATTTTATTTTTAAATAAAACTTGTTGTATTAACAGTATTAAAAAAAAGGCGTTGCGACTATTAGTGCAATCCGAATGAACAAAACTATAGCATTAACAATTTTGTCTGGAGTATATTCCATGAAAATTGTCCTTGCACATCGATTTTAAAATGTAATTTGAACATTTAAACATAACAAGAACAATGTCACACTCTTCATATTTGATAACATGCTTATTTTTATTTATCACATTATATTTGTAAAAGTGTTTTTATTTTACAGTTCTACATCACAAAGGACATTACAGTAGTGTGCAGCTATAACAATACACAAAACTTACCACAGGCAACTTTTTTCCTGTGGGTGTTGAATATTTCTTGGTCCCATCTTTTAGCAAGGTATTTGTTGTTTGCTGGAGTCACTGGTTGATATGGTCGTATTGCCAATGACATATTTGATTTTTTTGTTTGTTTTTATCTATTGACACAATTTATGTTAACGACGATCCTTTAAAATTACTTCAATGTTTTTAATTGAGCTAATGACGTCAGATTTTGGGCGCCAATTTGCTGACGTCGAAACCCTTTGAGTATCCGACAGTTTGCTACCTAGAAGCTAACGGCACATGCTCATTAAAGTTAAATACAATACATGCAGCGAAACTTTCCGCCAAGACAGAACTATCGTTCAGAAGAGCCTAAGTCGAATTAAAGGAAGACGTTTTGAATTCGTCCTATACGTATATACGTATAAGTTACATATGATTTGGAAAATTGCATTCCTTAAAACGCGATTGGATGAATGAGAATTCTGCAACAAATGTTCAGTGAACATATCGTAGGGAATGTATAACATATACTTATGCAGTCTTGAGGTTTAAAGGTGCCTTTTCACGTTTTTGTTAATTGACAAAATGAAAAAAAAGCTGTTTCAGATTCGCAAATGTTCGTTTTAGTTATGATATTTGTGAGGAAACAGTAATGCTTCAAACATTTACCATGCTCTAAATTAACCATTATATGCATCTTTTCACGTTTTAAAAACTTGAAAATTATCAAGCGTTGCAACTCGAAACGTTTGAATAATTTGGAGAGTTCTGTTGTTGTCGCTATATTTTGTGAAACTACGAGGATTGCTTATATAAAGTATAAAATACATCACTCATTGTATGAGCGTGGATGGCTGATTGGTCTAAATGGGAGACTATTTACTCCAGGAGTCCATGAGTCAGTGGTTCCAGCCCTGTTTAGGGTAACATTTTTTTTAAATTTTATTCTTATTTTTTTGCTGGAGATTTTTAGATCCAATGTTGAAATTTATCAATATAAATCATTTAATTACAAACTTCAATACATGCCAAAATCTGTGAAATGGCCCGTTTAAATGTGTCACTGACTCTGTGTCTAATATTTAGATAAGAGTGCGTGACAGAACATCACTCACCTCACATTCTTTTTCTTTCACTTTTTTATTATCATCGTCAACAATCGGTGACCGGTGACATGTTTATAGTCGGTGTTTTAACATGTGAGGCGTCAGTAGAGCGACGTATCCTAGCAACGGTCTCATTGCCTGGAGAACATAAATAATATAAAGACATTTAGATATGAGCCGTGCTCTGTGAAAAGTAGGTGCAATGCATATGAGTGAAGTGTCGTCCCAGATTAGCCTGTGAAGTCCGAACCTGCTAATCTGGGACGACCCTGTCCGCCTAAACTAGATTTTTGCTAAGAAGTAACTTTCTTTTAACGAAAAATATCATATAAGCGGAAAGTGTCGTCCCAGATAAGCCTGTGCGGACTGTACAGGCTCATCTAGGACGACATTTTACGCACATGCATTAAACCCCCTTTTCATAGAGCACGGCTCAAATAGATTGTCATGACATTAAGTCGGCATGTAGAAAACATACATTAAGGTATAAATAAGGCACATTTTACCAAGAGAAGTAACAAATACACGAACAAATATAACTTCAAAATTATGTAGAATTACATGATGGTGATGAGAAGTGAAAGATGCAAACAGTTCTAAGACGCATAAATACGTATTTTGTGACGATACTTAGTTTAAATGTAGAATAAATAGCTGAAAGTTGAATGCGTAATACTGCTTAACAATAACTGATGCCTACACAACTACCTATTTTAAAAGTGAATAGTTTACTTTTACAATACAAATGATCGACACAGGAAATGTGGGTGTGTTGATAGATTCATTTATAACATCAGTGTAAGTATGAAATCTTTGCATAAAGCATTATTTGGGGTTTGCCAAGAATGTGGACCTTGTGAATAGATTTAATTCAGAACTCGCGCGCTGTGGGTTTTTCCGATTTCTGAGCTCTCCCGGGAGGTACAAACATTGTCATAAATACTGTAATGACAATGGCAGTAACGTCGATATCTGATTTGTTACCCATTCAGTAGTGGATAAAAAGTATTAAAACGACAGTAGTGTTTCTTTTACGAAATGTCAAAATTAAAGTCTTTTGTTGTTATTACTATTACTAGTATTATTAATAATTACACATAACAAATCTAACGCTGATATACATGTAATACAGGATTAAAGTCTAGATGTACATCCGCCTATACGAACGGGTCCAGTAGCTAACATCCTTAAAAGACATGGAAAACATTCTTTGTCAGCTATATGGTAATGAAGGAACCTATACCAACGGCTTGACATATGGAACATTTCTTCTGATAAAAGTAATTTATTCTATATCCAATAAATTCATCCAATCGGCATTCTTCATATGTACCACGTGACCGTCCAATATATTCCGGTATTGGATCCAAAAAGTCTGTATTTTTCCATATTGTACAGTTCAGAGGAGGTAATCACGTGATGATCTAAAGGCAATCAAGATGGCGACGTCAATGCCGAAACAGGTATTTTTCGCCGTTTTATACCCTTTATTACTTGTATTTAATTATTAAATGCCGCTCTGTTTTCAGCCATATCAGCAAGAAAGTGACAGTTGAGTACAAGTGCACTAAGCAATTGTTTTATAACGATAAAAGCCGTGACCGAGAAAAAGTATCCGAATGTACTATATTCGACTCACATGGGCGCTTGTCTTGAAAATAGCATAGATGCAATTTAAGCATTTTAAAATCAAAATTAAAATAAAACAAAGAGCTGAAGAAAAGGATATAGAATAAAAAGCTTATTAGAAGTTTAAACTGTACAATTTGTGATATATTTGGACTCGCATACAGTTTGAAGTCATATTGGACTCGCCTAACGGCACGTCCAATATGACGTCAAACTGTGTGCTCGTCCAAATATATCTCCGTATTGTACAGTGAAACGTCTAATAACCAATGAGTATGGTAAAGCTCGTAAGTGATGTGCCTTCTTATCTTAAGGTCTTAGTATTTTACATCTAGCGAATAATTGTCTTTGCTTTTCAGATTAGATTAAAGAAAAGCACCACAATAGAGCTATATCAATAGCCATATAAATATCCGAATTATATGGAACGATATATTAGTTCTAGTACTACGAATGGACTAAGGATAGTAAGGTTTTTGTTGTTTGATACTTGCCTGTATGATTAAAAATATATTTGAATAGTATAATATATATACGAAGGAGTCAATGCCTTGGTAGTTACGTTGACAAACTTCCATTAAAACTGTATGCCCAGGCCTACGCACAGTATATGCAATGACATAGTTACGTGACCGAAGCTGTTTACATGTACATGCAGCATTATATCGTATTACGTAGTATTCATACAAATTAAACACGATCGAGATTAGTTCATCTAAAGAAAAATGAATAAAGCATGTTTTTTTTATTAACTATAACGAATGTTTGAGCAGAAAAAGTGGTGTTTACTATTCAGCGATAAGAGAAATTATTGATTCAAAGTAGGGGAATGACATGGTCAAGATGAAGCCAGCTGATGTGCGGGTTACGTTGTTGTTCATCAGTAAAATCCAGGCAAGTATATACGGTTTGTACGCTTTGTTATGATGTAAGACGGAACGCATCAGTTTGGTACACAAAAACTGGACATGGTAAGTTAGTCTAAGCAAAAGTAAGTAAATGTCAAAAATGAGGTCAGATGACATTATCCATATAAGTATAAAAGTTTTACAGGAAACCTTATTGAGTGTATAAAAATATAAACATTTCTTGAATTAATCTCATGAGGACGGAAAACGGACTAACGAATGAACAAACTAAAGGCCGAATAAACAGGCCTTTGTCTGAATGCGTCCCGGCATCAGTGGATGCAAAGGGTATACACAATAATTTAAATAACATCAGTTCAGGAAAAATGAAAATACACTATGAGTGCACATTGCAGCCTACGTGAACCTTACAGCGCAATTGAAGCCTAATGTACCCGACAGAACACATTGCAGCCTAATGTATCCGACAGCGCACATTGTGGCATACATTTACACAACAGCGCACATTGCAGCCTGTGTGTACTTACTTGAAGCGCACATCGCAGCCTACGTGTACTTTATTTAAAGCGCACATTGCAGCAAATTTTAACTTGAGCACAATGCAGACTTTTGTATACGACAGCACACATTGCAGCCTAATGTACCCGACAGCGCACATTGCAGCTTAATGTACACAACAGCGCACATTGCATCCTTATGTATCCGACAGCGCACATTGCATCCTAATGTACATGACAGCGCATATTGCAGCCTAATGTACTTGACAGCGCACATTGCAGCTTAATGTACACGACAGCGCACATTGCAGCCTAATGTACTTGACAGCGAATATTGCAGCCTAATGTACAGGACAGCGCACATTGCAGCCTAATGTACACGAGAGCGCACATTGCAGCCTAATGTACACGACAGCGCACATTGCTCTCAAATGTAAACGGATGCTCACATTGCACTCTAATGTACACGGAAGCACATATTGAAGCCTTATTCACATGACAATTTACTTTGCAGTCTAATGTACACGACAGCGCACATTGTAGCGTAATGTATCCGACAGCGCACATCGAAGCCTTATGTACAAGACAGCGCACATTGCAGCCTAATGTACATGACAGCATACATTGCAGACTAATTTTCACAACAGTGCAAACTGCAGCCTAATGTACACGACAACGCACATTGCAGCCTAATTTTCACGACAGTGCACATTGCAGCCTTATGTACACGACAACGCACATTGCAGCCTAATTTGCACGACATTGCACATTGCAGCCTTATGAACACGACAATGCACATTGCAGCCTAATTTACACGACAGCGCACATTGCAGCGTAATGTACACGACAGCGTACACTGCAGACTTATGTACATGACAGCTCACATTGCAGCCTAATGTACACGACAGCGCACATTGCAGCCTAATGCACATGACAGCTCACATTGCAGCCTAATGTACACGACAGCGTTCATTGCAACCTTATGTACATGACAATTCATATTGCAGCCTTATGTACACGACAACGCACATTGCAGTCTAATTTACATGACAGCGCACATTGCAGCCTAATGTACACGGCAGCGTACGTTGCAGCCTAATGTACATGACAGCGTTCATTGCATCCTAATTTAAACGACAGCGTTCATTGCAGTCTAATGTACAAGGCGGCGCACATTGCAGCCTAATGTACACGACAGCGCACATTGCAGCCTAATTTACACGACAGCGCACATTGCAGCTTAATGTACAATACAGCGTTCATTGCAGCCAAATGTACACGACAGCGCACATTGCAGCCAAATGTACACGATAGCGCTTATTGCAGCCTTATATACTCGACAGCGCAAATTGCACCCTAATGTATACAAAAGCACACATTGCAGCCTAATGTACACGACAGCGCACATTGCAGCCTTATGTACCAGTCAGCGCACATTACAACCTAATGTACACGACAGCGCACATTGCAGCCTAATTTACACGACAGCGCACATTGCAGCCTAATGTACAATACATCGCTCATTGCAGCTTTATGTACACGACAGCGCACATTGCAGCCAAATGTACACGACAGCGCTTATTGCAGCCTTATATACTCGACAGCGCAAATTGCACCCTAATGTATACAAAAGCACACATTGCAGCCTAATGTACACGACAGCGCACATTGCAGCCTTATGTACAAGTCAGCGCACATTACAGCCTAATGTACACGACAGCGCACATTGCAGCCTTATGTACAAGACAGCGCATTGCAGACTAATGTACACGACAGTGCAAATTGCAGCCTTTTGTAAAAGACAGCGCACATTGAAGCCTAATGTACACGACCAAGCACATTGGAGTCTTATGTATGCGACAGTGCACATTGAAGCCTTATAAACACGACAACGCACATTACAGCTTAATAGACCTTACAGTTCAAGTGCAAGTCACAGCTTGCAGCCTCTAGCGCTACTCTAACGTTGTTCCGATGTTAACTTCTCATACCAGTTGGGGACGGCGTGGACCTTCTTCGAGCTATATATAATCCTATCATCCTACTCCAGAACCCTGTCAGAGCGAAAGATTACAGATGCAGTTTCATTTTGAAATTTTGTAGCGTATCTTAGATATAGCTTTGAAAAAGTTACACGATACAAAAACAACAAATGAAAATCACTCTTAATTAAGAAAGTGTAGGGTAATTGTTCATGTGCATGGCACTTTACCTAATTTATATTAATACACCAATTAAGTTTCATGTTCATATCTTATATAGTTTTATAGAAAAGCAATGAGGATTACTGCAGATGCTAAATATATAACCAGTATTTTGAGAAAAGTGACATAATACATTGATCCGTCTGACCAAGAAAGCATTCGCCCAGTCTATTGTGACTTGAAAAATAGGATTAAAGCCTGATTTTTTTATCAGTCATATATATTGGTAAAACCCAAATGCAAATAAACAAGCTGTGTTTCAGTGATTCATAAATCGGCTCATATAGTCACGGTTCTTATCAAAAACGATTCTTAAAGGACCCCCTCCAGCACACACACTCTTACTTAGGTTGACCATTTCACAAATGTTTATACAGCAAACATTTGTTAATAGCGTACTTAGTAGTATTGACTTAGAATTAAGTGTGCACACATACGCACGGTTCATACCCCAAACGATTCTTATAGGGAATAATATCTCTTCCCCAACACACAATCTAACGAGTGAGGTTTACCGTTTTACAAATACTAAACATATGTGCATATTGTTATTATTATTAGTCACTTTAAATTAAGTGTACTCTATTTAGCGGCTTTCGTTTACTTATCTGTTATAATTGTCACTTTATTTAATTATATTTTTAAATTTAACATGTGTGCATATGGTTTAAGGGTTTTCTTATTAAAGTTGAAAAAGGAAAGTACAAAGCGTATTTTGAAACATGTAAACCTAAACCAAAAGTGTCGCACATTTTGCAACAAAAATTACATTCAATGTTATTATTTTTTACAGATCTGATCAAAGCCAGTTTATGTATGCAATAACTGTCTCTTTATGTATGTTTTGTAAGTTTTTATGTATTATGTAGCTATGTATGTAACACATTTAACACATTTTCTAAACATTTAGCCAAAGAAACATGGATTGTATAAATATTATGATGATAAATTGTATATTATTCATAACTCCAGATTGACATCTCGCTCTCTGGTAGATTCGCATTTGTCTTTTGGATGTTACCGTTATAGCATAGATTCTAAATGTTGTAATCCTATGTCCTTGACCGTTTCATGTATTTAACAACTTATGAAATTAAAAGCTGATTACATGTTATGTCACTATATATGTTACTATTTGTTGATCATGTACTCATTGACTGTATGTAAATTGTATACATTGAAAAAACAAATATATGTAATCGCCCTGGGGAATTTATTTTATTGCGTTGTGTTCCGGAACTTGAGGGTTGTTTAGAAGTCGTCGTATATCGCAAAGCATTTGGCATGAGGAAAAAATGCCAAGAACTGTGTACATTGATAATAAAGTCATTATTATCAGCTGCATAGTTATGATTACAATCATCATCAATCGAGCATCATCGGCATTATTATCGTTATAATCTTCACCACACTTGTCACAATTCTCATAGCCATACAATATACATATAAACATCTTCGTCAACATCAGCACACGAACGAAGAAGCTACATTTATAATGATAAAAATGTTAAACTGTAATGGATGATGATTATCCTTTTTACGAAATAATCATCTTCATTTTGCCTATTTCGTGAATGATCCTCGATCCACCGGTGTTATCGCCAATTTTCAAAGGTTTCAAAGCAATGCGAGTATACATTCAAGCATGTAGATGAAACAAACTTATAGCTATCTAGGATTATTATATTAACAAAAGGTAAATGAACAGAGTTTATTTCTTGCCTTTTTTAATTCACAATTAAGCAACGGCATATACATGTACCGTACAAATAAATCGGATACAAATAGAGTAAATATGGTTACAGCAAGAAGTTAATATAAAACATGTTTACGTAAATGTAGGTATGAATATCATAAAAATAAAATAACTAAATTAACAAATACTCGCTATAAAAACGCGAAAGTGTATTGGAATATGTTGAAGGGCTGTGCCAATGTTAAATCATCGACAGTACCTTTTTTGATTTTGAGATGTACTTTAAAGCGGTTAATAACCCAAAAACACATTTCTTCACACCTGATGAAGATGTTTTGTTTTTGACGATGCTGGAACAGCATCGTCTAAGGTATGATAACCATCAAAAAAAATTCACAATGGCGACCTATGTAAACGACCGAGCCAGTCCGATTGAGATAACTCGATTTTTCAGTAACTTCCCTTGGGCATACGCCACTACGGAGGAGATTGCTCGTTGGTTCTCCTAGCAGAGTTGTCGTTCGTGTTTCAACATTCAACAATGGCCGCCCCCATGAAAGTCTCGATTCAAAACTTTCTTACTGCATAAATTGGCTTGTTTCTCTATTTAGAAGCTGTCATGTATGATATATGAAATATTTATTCACTAAATCTCCGCTAATGACAACAAAGGACGGAATTCGAAGGATATATTCGATGTGAATGGATCACTTTCTACAACAATGACTTCGCCCATGAGAGACTTGATAACACTCGTGTCAAAACTTTCTTACAGCTTAAAATGGCTTGTTTCGCTATTTAGTAATGCAACAATAAATGAAATTCGAAAGATATATTTAATGTGAAATGAAGCACTTTCTGGATCTCGACAGATTGACAAGGCAAAACTGGCATACTGATGATACTGGTATTTTTAGTTATCAATTTAAGTCACATTTTGCTTTATAAATTTTGTTCGAGCATTTTGCGACTTATTGAATGGCTATGATACCCGATATCAACAGCTCATATGGAATTTGCATACCACCAAGCTGTCCTGAAATACAACATTGATTACAAACTCTTAACTCAAATTACTGGTTTGTATGAATTATTTCTTCTTTCTATTTAAGTAGTTGATATCATAGTCTAAATAATTAGACGTAATTTACCGTTTAGTCCAAGTATATCGACCTCATATTTATAGGAGTAGATACTATGTTAAAGGGGCCTTTTCACAGATTTTAACATGTTTTGAAGTTAGTCATTAAATGCTTTATATTGATATATGTAAACATTGGATCTTAAAAGCTCCAGATAAAAATCCAGAATAAATTTCTTTTAAAAAAAGTAGTCCGCCACAGGGCTTGAACCAGTGACCCCCTTAGTCCTGGAGTAAAAACACATTAGCCTACTCGACTTTTCTGCCAAGTATAAATGGTTGGCGTATTTTATACCTAATATAAGCAATCTTCGTAGTTTCACACAATTAAACAACAACACCATAACTCTCAAAAATCGGTTGCAATAGTTTGATGGACTCACTACTTGGATGTGTAGTTACATTATTTACAGTATATCAAACAGTATTTAGCATGAACCAATATTTTTTTCAAACATAAATAATTATTGATGTAAAATGCTTGAAGGAATAATATTTAAGGTTTAAGAAGGCATTTTCTTTTTGTTTCAAAGGATATCTTTGAAAATTATATTTTTTATGAATTTTTTGGCAACAAGGGGTAACGCATTTTTAAAAAATGTAATTTTCGACAAAAAACTGGTACCATAAGTAGCATGAAACAATTTTTTTTAAACATTTGTAATTGATGAAAAATGATTGCAAAAATGATATCTAGGGTCTAATAAAGCATTTTTTATTTTATTGTAATAGGTTACGCTTAAAATTCTATTTTTCATGATTTTTTTTGCAACAAGGGGTTATGAAATTTAAAAAATGTTACTGGATTTTTAGACCAAAACTGGTACTATGATAATACTATAATGCACTTCGCCAAACATTTATAATTATATTGTTAATTCTTGAAAATGTATTTCCCCTATTCACAAAAAATAACACTTTTGATAAGAAAATTCATATATAATGATGTTTACTTTTATTTTCATAATGCCTCTTTTTAGTCGTATTCAGCCACAAGTTCTTGTCAGCCACTTAAGGGTTATATGTAGCCTTTCTTTTACTAAATGCAAAATAATTCTATGCTTTGAGACAATCATAAAATATTTTATGCCTTTACAACACCGACAGGCTAATAAATTTATATATCAAGTACTTCCATACTAACAGGACCATTCTAGGCGGGCAACCTAGCAACCTTGTTTTGTTCATATCTTCCTATCCTATGTTCAAAGTGATATTGTTATTGACCGATAAACCAACATACTGATTAAAAGGGAATATTTTATTAATTATTTGCATTATATCTTACATGAGAAATATTTGCCTAAATGTTTTTCAAACTATAGAGAAATCTATATACAATTAATAATTGACGACGTTTATCAAAAAAACATTTATGAAATGGAAGTTTACAGATAAAAATAAATAATGCAAGTTTTTGTCAGATATTCGTAATAATTTCCATTATAATTGAGTGTCTGAGCAATGTGGATGAATGAATATATCGGATAAAACTAACACTTGTCTACACTTGAATTATGATTTATTTTCAATATTATATGCACTTAAGTTTAACCTTTATGCTTTTTTAGCATTTATAGACAGTGTCCCTCCCCAAAACCAAGGAATTTTTACTTGGCATTCATTTGTGTAATGGTATACTATAATTTTGTGGTAGAATACATTAGAAACGAAACTTGTCAGTGATGAAATTTTCCATATGGTTATGGAAATTACCGATCGTCGGTTCCTGAAAAACAATACGTCACGGTTTCCAAAAATATGATGGTTGTGCCCAAAGATTTTGGTGTTAATGAACATTACTGGTTTATATTTTAATAATTTCGATCCTCATTTGATTAATAGGTAATTTCAATGCTGATAAACTTGAAATATGCAAGCTATTCTTTCGTTTTGCATATGTCTTTCGATACATCTGTACAATCGGTAATTTCCGTAACCACTCGTTAAATTGTAGCAGACACAAGTTTAAATTAAAAAAATATATGTTTTACACTAATATTCTACCTCTTTCTTGCTAAAAACTAATGCATGAATGATTTACCAGTAATATTGCATCGTTTTCAGCCAGGAACACTGTCTATGACCGCGAAAAAAAACATAACAAACTTTTTGATTTACGATATTTACTTTATAAATAGCTTGCATGCGGCATGGCATTGCATGTTCCGCAAGATAAATATCACGACTTTATTTATTGGATGATTTCGGACTGTTTCATCCAATCAGAAAATAGCTTTTAAACGTAATTTAGACCCATGTTTAGCGAGATAATTAAGTACCACTTTTTATACATTGCCAAATTGTGACATAACAAGTTGCCTCCCTTGTTGGTTCATTATACTGTATTATTATGCCCCCTTCGAAGAAGAGAGGGTATATTGTTTTGCACATGTCGGTCCGTATGTCCGTCCACCAGATGGTTTCCGGATGATAACTCAAGAATGCTGGATGCCACGTTTATATTCCAATCTTCATAAAATTTGGCCAGAATATAAGTCTCAATGATATCTTGGATCAGTTCGAAAATGGTTACAATTGGTTGCAAAACATGGCTGCCAGGAGGTGGGGCATTTTTCCCTATATTGCTATAGTAAAACATTGTTAAAACCCGAGAGGTCACATTTATTTTCCAATCTTTAAGAATTTTGGACACAATATTTGTCCCAATAATATCTTGTTATGTCAGGTGAACGATTTTGGGCCTTTCAGGCCCTCTTGTTTGTTCATCTTACCATTTGAAGAAAAGATATCATTGCACAGATGTATTTTACTTTTAGAATGTGTTATGCTGCATTTCTTATGTGGCTTGTTCGGGGTATATTGTTTAGCACATGTCGCTCAGTCCGTCAGTTGGTCCGTCCACCAGATGGTTTCCGGATGATAACTCAAGAACGCTTAGGCCTAGGATCATGAAACTTCATAGTTAAATTGATCATGACTCGCAGATGACCCATATTGATTTTGAGGTCATTAGGTCAAAGAACAAGGTCACGGTGACCCGAAATAGTAAAATGGTTTCCTGATGATAACTCAAGAACGCTTATGCCTAGGATCATGAAACTTCATAGGTACATTTATCATGACTCGCAGATGAAATATATAGATTTTCAGGTCACTAGGTCAGAGGTCAAGGTCACGGTGACCCGAAATAGTAAAATGGTTTCCGGATGATAACTCAAGAACGCTTATGCCTAGGATCATGAAACTTCATAGATAAATTGATCATGACTCGCAGATGACCCCTTTTGAGGTCACTAGGTCAAAGGTCACGGTGACCCGAAACAGTAAAATGGTTTCCGGATGATAACTCATCAACGTTTATGCCAAGGATCATGAAACGTCATAGGTACATTGATCATGACTCGCAGATGACCCCTAATGATTTTCAGGTCACTAGGTCAAAGGTCATGGTCACAGTGACTCAATTTTGAAAAATGGTTTCCGGATGATAACTCAAGAATGCTTACGCCTATGATAATGAAACTTCTTAGATACATTGATCATGACTCGCAGATGACCCCTATTGACTTTCAGGTCACTAGGTCAAAGGTCAAGGTCACGGTGACTTGACAGAGTAAAATGTTTTCCGGATGATAGCACAAGAAAGCTTACGCCTAGGATCATGAAACTTCATAAGTACATTGATCATGACTCGCAAATGACCCCTATTGATTTTCAGGTGACTAGGTCAAAGGTCAAGGTCTCAGTTCCAAAAAACGTATTCACACAATGGCTGCCACTACAACTGACAGCCCATATGGGGTGCATGCATGTTTTACAAACAGCCCTTGTTTAAAAAATGTTTCTATGTAGTATACTTATATTGATATTTACAAAATTGATGCATATGAATGATAGACTTTACTGAAATCATTTTTGACGATGCTGCGAAGGAGCTCGTCTAAGGTATCATACCATGAAAAAAATCATCACAATGGCGACCTATGTAAACGACCGAGCCAGTCCGATTGAGATAGCTCGATTTATCTAATCGGCATACCTCGCTTATTATCATTGATGAAGGTATAGAAAGCTCAGCTATAAATAGGACAGCATATTCTGGGAAACAGATTTTATAATAGTTTGAAAACGTTAATTTTTAATCAGTTATATTCAATTCATTATATGTTTGTTGATCAATGAAACAACTATGCATTTTCTGTATTGCATTTGACATTTGTCGTGATTCAGTAAATAAATTGCGAAATAAAACGTGTATAATTAACTTTCAACGCGATCATGAGTGTAAAGAAAACGAATTATTTCGAACCTGCCAATTGTAAACGTTGTAGCGACTATGGTATATAAACAGCATAATAGCCATGTGACATCTGAGAAACTCGCTCTTATGCGTGCTTTCTCATTTTGCATATTTAATAAACTTTTCAAACAGAAATTACAGAGCCACATCAGTACACATACTATGTTTGATTATTCATTCGTTTGTTGGATATTGTTTGCTGTTTTAAACACATATTAGGTCATATCGCGGAGATTAAGTTAACCTTACCATGTGTTCATAGGCGAACTCACGTATTCAAGTGCTCTTACGACTATGTGCTCATACCTACTTTCCGGAATCATCATGAAATTATTGCTGTACTTAACGAATAAACATGCCTAAGCTTTTTGAATTAAAGAAAAAAAAATCAAAAGATAAAAATTATATGTTCCTGCACATGGGCATGTGAAATAACGTCCGTTCAGCATCATTAAGTTAGGAAAGGAAACAACGAAATTAGTCCGGGTATTCGATGCGGGACAGGTAAGTGAGCAAAACCAATCGTTTGCTAATAATGCCACGTGTACACCCCTGAAAGTGTCCAGCACAATAACGTCTCCAATTTGCGTGTATGACCGCCAGACGGATCATTACATCTCTTCGTCTATTTTGAGTAGCGACCAATGGGAAGGCCACCATATGGCCATGTTACACAGAATCTTAAGTGCAAACAAAGGCATGCAACTGTTTGACATAGGTTGTAACGTTGGTGTGTATACGGTTCTAGCGGCCAAAGTTGGCCATAGCGTCGTAGCAGTCGATCCTATGAAGAAGAAACTCATGCTTTTGTCGAGGTCGTTACGTATCAGCGGCTTAACAGAAAACACGACGTAACTTTGGAACGCCGTAGCTGATATAGTGGTGAATATAACGCTGCATGAGTATGTCGGCAACGTAGGTGGAACGTATGTAAAACCTGACGACGGTAAAGAAAACGTCGACGACATGCATATATCGCTCGCTGTGACGTTAGACCACCTCATTCCGTTCTCAAGCAAAATGCCCATCTTTATGAAGCTTGATATAGAAACATACGAATGGAACGCTCTGAAAAGTGGCGAAGAGTTTTTCAACAAATTAGATGTGAGATATGTGCTGCTTGAATGGAATGCTCACCGAACAAATGTTGAAAGTGCGAACAATATCATATCGTTCATGAGCAGACACAGCATGCAGCCGCACATGTCAAACAATCCCGACTCGATCTTACAATACACGGAAAACGCTTCATGGCCAGGCGACATTGTCTGGATAAAGAAAATGTAAACGTTTGAATTGTTCCTACTCAAAAATGCTCATAAGAAGGACATTTACTATTTTTAAAAAATCGAATTATATTAATACATTATATTAAATCAATATCACGCCCATATGTTTAGCTGTTACTTTTTTGTATGATACTTCCCTTAAGGCGACGGACATAAAGCTTGCACTGAACACATAAGTAAATGCTGAATATAAGTTAATTAAAATTTGGCCGATGAATATATAAGTAAATGTTTGGGCGTGCTAACTTATGCTATAGTTTGACAAGCAACCTACCCTAGATTGACATTGACATTTGAGCAAATTACGCCGTGTCCGCATGGTTTACATTGTTAGTAAAATCTTTTTAAAGGGTTAATGAGCGATGAACTAATAATCTGAACAAGGTGTTGCCTAAATTCCATCTTCAATATCTTTGTGACATTGTATTTTAACTTATGAAACAGTGGCTAAAAAGCGAAATACTCAATTGTTTGTGTTTGCAAAACTCAATTTGGCTATGATGTGCACCTTTCTCATGGTTTACATACATACTTGTGTTAAGTGCGTGTCCGGATATTAATGATAACTCTTTAACGATTTGCATTAATGTTTCGAGCGATATATGCGAACCGTCTAGAATGTAAGAGGCGTTTTAAGCAAAACTTAAATGTCTAAATTCTTTTATTTTTATTATTTTTTATTCCTTTTACGTTTGTAAAGTTCTATGTTTGTCGACAATAATTCAATAAAGGAAATAAAAAGATTTGGAAAAAAGCGTAGCCTTGCCTGAAACAGTTTTGTAAATTAAGATATCCGAAAAAGTGCACATTATACTTTTATGCGTGCATGATTTGTGGAATAGGCTATTCATAGAATAGGACAACCCAGAGTAAAATGTGTTCATACAACAATAATTGCGATTACCTTAACACAAACACTCATTATCGAGCCCGTCAAAGGCGTAATTTTTATCAGAGTTAGACGGGAGGCGGAAAACTACAACGGGCGAGGCATGGTCAGGGGTGATAACCCCAAAAAAGGGTTAGGGTAAGGGTTAGGGTTAGGGGTCGGGTAAGGGTTAGGGTTGGGTTTAGGCTAACACTAACCCTGACCCTTACCCTAACCCTCTAACCCCCCTTGCGCAATACCATACCATGCCTCGCCCGTTGTAGTTTCCCGCCTCCCGAGTTAGACGTGTAATAAGGACAGACGCCACACCAAGGTAAAGAAGGTCACATATTTTATTTTTGCGATGTGTAATCAGCTAGTATAAATTATTGCCCAAACATTCGCTTGCTAAATGAACATTAACTTTCTTATAAAAGAACACATTTGAACAATATTAAGCGCACTTAATTGACCGTTGGAATATAATGTTGATTGCATATTATTACTGTATGAGGAGCCTTGTTTATAAAGAAATAGTTATTCTATGAATGTTTTAAAGCTGCATGTAATATACACATATCTTGTCGTTAACATAAGTTAAGTGCAACGAAATATACACATAATTAACAAAAACTGTTAAAAGAATAATCGGGTTAGCATAACATCGTTTTGTTTGTGCCATTATGTGAGTATGAAAACATACGTAAATAACTCAAATATATATAGCTGACATTTTGCACAGCACTTATACAATATAAAACTAAATTTAAGTATTTTACTGTTTTTTTTCCCACTAACCTGAGAGTACATCCAATGTGAGAATTTCGGGAAATAAGAGATAGCATTTTTACTAACAAATATATTATATTGTAATAGTCATACTTAAAAGAATAAACAGAATTTTAAAAAAATCCTCGTTATTCGAACCTGGCACCTCTGGTAGCAAAATGTAATGCGCCACCACTGCATCTTCTAGGCTTATGTTATACGCCGTGGTTTGTAAGCGTTTTGTTCACAATACACTAAATATCCGTATTTATCATGGAAGGCTTTACACATGTTTTATTACCGTACACATATTCATAACCGATTTGATATTTTTAACATCTCAGTCACGGATATTATTTGTATTGTTTGAATATTGTGTAGCTATTGTGATTATAATGTATGGGACTTTTTTCATTTTCATTTTGACCTCTTTGTACAGTGGTCTATCGTCGACTGTCTTTCTTCTTTAATACTATCAGTTAATTTTTAAATACGAATGATTCACAAGACGAAAGAATTTCACACCAGGAAATGTTCAGCTAATTACCAAAGGCGTGTTTTGACAACAGTTGTCTCGCTTTGCAAAGCATACAACGAACGAGTCCTTTTCGGGCTGGTATGTCGTTTTGATTTTACTTAAAACATCTTCTCTTTTGTTTAAATGAACCTTTTGCAACAAAGCTTAGTTTCAACTTGCTAATTTAGCTCGATTGCATCAAAAGTTTAAAGTCTAATGGACTACAATTCGTGACCATTTCCAGGGCAGAAACGAATATATATGAAAAAAGATATTGCTAATTTTCTCTGCAAATTCTATATGAACAGCAAAGATAAGCATTTAAACACTTCGTAAATTTTAACACAAATTCATACAATCGCCTCCGGGAAGGAATAGAGTCGAGCTCGAAAAATGATCGGGCATCGGTTGTATTGTACGTGTATCATGAAGAGCGCATCCGGTGTATATGTCCATGGGAAATACCTTGATTTTTGCTGATACCCGTACATTGAATCCGATGTCGGGCGATCGCCGGGCGGTAACTATGCGTTGATCGTCCGATCTTTTTATCGATCTCAACTCGAATCATTCCAGAGCCCGACGTCGGTTAAAATTTTAAGTAAGACTTAAAATTAATCCGCATGCCAGCCCAATGAGCGGAAAAATATTTCGTCCGCTGATTGGACGGTGGTCGGTCTCTATTTGTGACTGAGGTATAATGCTGGTATGCTTGCTCGTGCAAAAACCCTTATTTTTGGATTGTTTATTAATAAATAAAAATCTATATAAAACGATCTTTGTAAATATTTTAAATTTATATTAAAAAATTTTGTAGATTACAAAAGGGGACAGCAATTATTACATGATTATCAAATTATATTGAACAAATAATGCGATATGAACATAATTGTTAGATAAAAGAACACAACCTCTTCGTTTAAACACTGGGTAGTATAAAGTGAATCGCATAAAATTTATGGATTTCGAAAGTTGTGTGTGGTCCGATTGTACCCATTTTACATATCTATATTGACACAAGAACGCTTAACAATCAATAATCGGTTAGTATCGTTGTAACAGGCAATGCGGCATAACTATAATTTTTCAACTTTTAGTATGCATTCAGAGGATTTATTCATTTGTGCTTTACCGCACAGGCGTTCGGCATTAGCTACTACCCCCCATGACAAAAAAGTTCGTCGAATTTTTTTTTTAATTATACATATAACAAGGTATGTGACTTAGACACTTGAATTGCTGATTTCGGCATACCAGCCAATTTCCGAAGCTCACTACTCCATCAATTTTAAACCGATTTGCACAATTATGGTATCATGACTGTTCAACCGAAGTGTGTATGTTTGTAATGTATTTTCGTGGTAATCAGATCGATTCTTGGATATGTTGTTGTAAGTTTGTTTTTTGATGACCGCTTTACGGTAGACTTATCGGTTTATTCATTTAGTATGAAGTCTTCTGCGTTGTTTGATACCATAATTGTGCAAATCGGTCGAAAATTGATGGAGTATACCTTGTTATATGTATAATTAAAAAAAAAAATCGACGAACTTTTTTTGTCATGGGGGGGGGGTAGTAGCTAATGCCGAATGCCTTTGAACTGTGCCACACTTCTTCTGCCTTTGTTTCTTTTGCGACGCGACGTGGAAAACTGAAACTTTTTTTTTTCGTAGGGCTAAAAATCTTGCTATCTCACTAAAATGTACTAATGTCTGATGCCCCTATACTTTTCTATTACAGCGACAACAAGTTGTGCGAACGCTAAATAGCTAACTGCTGTCTCTATTGATGCATTGGCCATAATTATGCGACACGACTTTGAAAATTATTATTAAGTTCTATCATACAGGTGTTCAGCTGAGAAATAAGCTAATGGCCACGGGTATCAGCCAGTATATGGGCGTGGGGTCGTCGCGAACAAGCAGCCAGAGGACATCTATGTGAAGAATGTTTTTTTCAGAATCGAACGAGGTTATTAAATGCGTGCTTTCGAATTAACGTTATACGATGCAGCCATCTATAAGTTTGTACCGTTCAAGTGCAATAATAGACAATTAAAAATTATGATTTCAGTGATTTACTGCTAATCTTTAAAAAAAAAACACGCAATTAAACTATAAGATGGATATTTCACGATGTTAAATAGAGCTCGTTTACTGGGGTAAGTTTCGAAATCATTTCAGCTTAAGTATTAAAAGTGACGCGTTCATCGTATTGCAATTGCGCACCAAACATGTCCACTTGTTCGAATAAAGATTGAAAATAAGTCTAAACAATCAAGTGACTGAATTGCACTCCGAACTCCGAATATAAACAAGAGCACCGCATAACGGGTGCCAACGCTCGGCTGCGGGCGCAGTTTTGAATAAATGAAAGCATGTCAGAATTTTTTTACAGGTCACAGCGACCTTGTCCTTTGACCCAGTGACCACAAAATGGGTGTTGCATGTAGAACTCATCAAGGTGCATCTACATATGAAGTTATAAAGTTGTAGGTGAAAGCACTTTGATTTTAGAGCCAATGTTAAGGTTTTAGCACGGCGGACGGCGGACGCCGGTTGGCGGAAGCCGGACGACGAGCTGGCTATGACAATACCTCCGAAAACAGCCGAGTTAATAAAAATCAAGGCTCAAGAATGACTAGAGATTGATGTCACACATTCAGATACTGACGTTTTATTTAATCGGTCGTTCCGTATTCACTTGGTTAAAAACACTTTGCTTTGCGATATTTTTATTTCTTGCGAGTTATATATTTATTAGCATATTTTTATGGTAATTGTATTTTGCTTTCTACAATAAATTCGCGGGAAACGTATACTATGTGTAAACATATAACACTTACTGTTCAATACCTACTTTATCAATAAGCAAAAACGCACACGCTTTGTTTAGCACAATTTCGTTCAGATCGTATCAGAATGTAAAACCAATCCCAAGCTTCATTATAAAATTCATAAAGTGTCATAATTGGGATAGAGTAATAAAATACCAGATGTCGCACATGTGATAATTAACAAAACTGGAAGAGCTAATCATTAATGATATCTGGTTTTCAAACGTAAACGACGAGGTTTAAATGTGCATATTCATAAACTATCATTTATCTGACACATGTATCTTTATAAAATATGACCATATAATTCTGGAAAATGTGACATATTGCTACCGAATAATGTGCAATGAAACTTTGTTTTGAGTCAAAAGCCTCCAATTTTATAAGCAGCAACTTTTTAAAGTCATAGAAAACCCGAGTTATTATCACTAATTCTGTAACTAATTATCAAAGATGTATGGTCCCTGGACTTGACACTTGGCTTTAAGGTTATCAGTTATTAGATATTATTCAATTCAATCTCTTTAATACTCAGAATGACATATTGTTCTCAGAGGAATCACGTGATAGTCAAGATGACGACGTACATGCCGAGACAGTTATTTTATACCTTTTATTACGTTTGTTTAATTTTTAAATGACGCTCGCTTTTCACCTATATTAATAAACATGTGAAAGCGTTTATGTCTCATTAAATTCGCTTTATATCTCGACTTTACTTCCCGCAAATGTTCTTAGTGGAGCTTTAATTAGGTCACCCCGCTAAGAAATTTCGCAGCGAGTAAAATGGAGATACAGAGCGAATATCAACACAAAATAAACGCTAGTAACTTACTTGCTGATTTGGCTCGAAATTGACCGGCCTTAAAACAATTAATACAAGTGATAATGGGTATAATACCTGCCTATTATCGGCGTGAAGGTCGCCATCTTGACTATCACGTGATTATCACCTCTGGTTCCGCTCATGACAATTTAAGAATGAAAAACAAAATGCTGAAAGTGAACAGGTTATGGTCGTTGTAAATGCACTGTTGTGTTGTCCCAAATCATACGAAATTGTCAATCTTGTGCACATTTGTTCTTACAACTTTGGACATTGTGTTTATACTCCGATTTACAATAAATCTTGCTGCGCTTCGGCAACGATGGTTAATTTTCGTTAAGCGCATATTATGAATTTCATAAGCAAACTGATTTATGATAAATGTCAATCGCTTATGTGTTATTTTGTATAAATGCTGGTCCTTTTTACATGAGTTCGTCATTGTTGTTAATGTTTTTGTAGACTGCTTGTATTATTAAAGTTAGCATTTGCTTAACTAAAATAATCCATACAATTTATAATGACAAACGATTGTTCTTTATTTGAATTCACATTTAATAGGAATGACAGGGATTTAATGACATATTAAATATATAACACACGACATCAATGTCGTATTCGATACCATATTAAAATACCAAACCCACAAAATATCACTGCTAATCGAATATCTTGTCTCTTGCGCATTTTTGGTAATCGGTAACTATGTTCATTTAAGTTTGTCTATAAAACGTTATGTGCGTAATGATTTTCATTTAATGTTGTAAAGTTGCCATCGATTAAATTTAACGTACCGTTATATATATAGAGAATACTAGGTTAGCGTTAAATACAGAGAAGTTTATGTTGCGAGGCTTAGAACGCCGGAAGCGCGAGCCTTGGCGAGCGCTTTCGGTGTTCAAGCCGACCAACATAAACTTCTCTGTATTCAACGCTAATCCTAGTATTCTATTTATCCCATTTGATTTTTTCAACGTGACATTTAACATAAATAGATCTAATAACCTTAACAATAATTTTAATTCAGTCATAAAAGCGCTTAAAATCTAACAAATGTAACCATGCGTAGTGATATACATGTATTTGTTCTGGTACGCAAAATAGTCTTTAAAAAATTCACACACAAACTGTAAAACAAGTAAAAAATATCACCATATGCCTACATTCTATTTTACGCAGTATGCGAATTTTAACACAGTACGACCGCGAAAAGAAGATTTTACTTTACTATAATTTATTTTATTTACGAAAGAAAATTATCAAAATCCAATATGGCGGCCATTACTCCTGACAAAATGCTGTCGATGTCAACATACATGTAGGACTACACCATCGACGACCTAGTTCTGGCTACCATAACTTTAAATGTCGCTTTTTATGATTTTTGACTGGCGCGACTTTGTACAGGTCTGTCAATATTAAATAAACTGTACGCTGAAGTTTCTTTAGCTATCGAAAACCTTGACAATTTTGACAGACAATTGCAGCGACTGACACTTTATTTGACAAAATATACAGGGCAATACGTTTTCCGACTTCGGACGACGAATTTAAGGACGCGCAGAACGTGTTTTTTATATAATGTTATGGGAATGCCGTGTGTGATCCGATGCATCAATGGCGCCCATGTTAAAATCATTTCCCCGAGAACAGGAAACGACAAAAGTACAAACAAAAATCATGTGTAAGAACTAGTATCTTACCTTTAATTATCTTTTAAAATCCATCTTATAATCCATTTAACTCAATAATTGACGATTTTGCATCTAGGGTCTTTAATAATTATTTTAGCATAAAAATAAGGACCCTTATGCCATTCTATCACTTTATTCAAATGAGTTTATGAACGCGATAAACTTTCTTCTTCGTCACACGCTACGTCATGTACTCTACATTACTGCTGTTCAAATGAACCGGAGCAGTTTATCTAGGGTAAAGTGATCGTGAGTCGGACAGTGTTTTTAGTTTTGAACGATTTGAGCTATATTTAGAACTGTCAGGACAGTTTCTTCAAACTGGTACCCAGCCTATTATGTCCGCTACGCATTTCAACCGTTTTTGCAGGCAAAACGGTTTAGATTGCGCCTATATGTGTAGTTGAATACAGCTACTCCAGTTCGATTGTGAGTCGGACAGTTTTGATATTGAGTCGGACAGTGAGAGATGTCAGAGTAAATGGCCATATATTATATGGTTTTATACTATTTTAAGTCAATAATGCAAAAATATTTGTTTTATTAATGCTTTTTCAATATTTAGTTTATATTGAAATGAATTAATCTAATTAAATGATGTAAAATTACTTATATACTTACGTTATCGACCAGTGGTTGCTACACGCGCTTCTAAGCTTGGCGACCCGGGTTCGACTTCTCTCCCGGTGCATACAAGTTCGATTGGTGGTTGCCATACTAGACCAGCGAGGTTTTGCTAAATTTATTTTCACACTATTCAAGAGTATCAGGTTAATATTGGGCAACTACATAGTTACGATGCCTTGCTTAATGCACTACGTGAGTTAGCGTGTGTGAACATGAACGTCTATGAAGCCCATCGGGTATCGAAAACAAGTTGAAGATTACAGATTCGTGTTTTCAAGCTAAAGACAAATACAATGTACAGCATAATTTCTAATTCGTATTTATGAGTAATCCAGTTACAAAACCACTCAAACATGTGAGTACGCGACTTTTTTTCTTTTGGTGCATTACATGTCATGGCCGTGTGCCTGTTTGCTGCAGTTACCTGAGGGCTTCACAAGGAGAACTCAGGTTTCCGAGCTTTCAACTTTATAAATATCCACAACATATCCAAAGGCCTGCCACGCTTAAACGATGCGCCTTTCTGATCGGCAAAAATCCCCACGTACCTTAAAATGTTACCTTTACTAAACCCAAAACCCCTGGCCGCTTATGAAGTGGCGGCCTCAATAAGAGCCTTTTCATCAGTCGAGGACATTTTGTGCTTTTTACCCCAGGTAGCGCCGTGCTTTACCAGTCACCCTATCAGGCAAAGACGATTTGGGAACATTATATTCATCGTGGCGAACAGACATCCCGATTATATAGAGCCACTGAAGTATCAAAAATTAAGCCGATACGTTTTAAATACATTTATTTTATTTATTGGCAAATATAAACAAACATAATAAATAAAACATTGAAAATAAGAAACTGTCAACTGTAGCTGCACTGTTAAATTTCACAGAATGTTAATAGATTTTATATATGTATGAACTCTTTAATATCTCAGACTCAGCTATGGAGTCTGCATCTGTTTCGCAGCAACGAAGCCGATGCTGCAATTCTGCATCGGCCCGCGCAGCTTTGAAAACTTTTCTGGGGACATTTTTGGCCCGAAGGTAACACGATCCTTTTGCAAAATTCAATACAGTCTTGAGCTTAAAGGCATCTTCACGGCGAAGATAATATCGGCCCTGGTGCAGGTGTGAGTCTCCATAAACTGCAATCGCATTACAGTCCTTTCGGTTACCAGGTTCATGACGACAATAATGCGATGGACCGACTTCTAGCTGCTTCGCACCTGTATGGTGCATACTGACAACACAAAACTTGCGGATTATCACGTTCTTCATCCTATTAATTACAAAGTGAAATACGACAGCACAAACTATTAACTAAAAAGTGCAAACAGTGTAAAATAGTGGTAAAATCCTATTATTACCAACGTAGCCCAATTTCTCACATGATATTTTTGTATGAATAAACATCGTTAGATATCAACGAATTTCGGAAAGCGCAACATGTAAGAATTTGGTTTACGTGCTCATTTTGTGCTGGAAATGAACTTTTAAACAAAAGTAGTAAAAAAACAACACTTCGCACAAATTAATTAAAACAATCTAGCACAGACCGAGTAAACTGTTTGATGAATGGAACATATAAGAGCTATTGGACTTGTCAACATTTGCATTTAGTTCCACGTAAACCCGTAATAAAATAGGCTTATTTCTGTATTTGAGACCTATCTATAAACTTTCATATGTAAATATAGGTTAAACATTGTTTATTCACAACTGACATTGAGTCTGACAGTGTCCGACTCAATATCAAATTGCGTTGTTTTGCTGTCCGACTCAATATTTAAAATGGTTCATGTTGTCGGTGGGGAAATTTGTTGATAAATTCGAAGAAACTACGATTAAACTTAAATTTAGTTTACACAATGATCATAAATCTACAGCTTAAACAATGATGTCAATTGCTCAAACAGATTTCAACACTGCTAGACTGTTTCAAACGCAAACAAAACTTACTTCTTTTGCGTTGTAAAGGTATTTTTAGAAATGAACTTCAGGAATGCTGGGAAGTACGCCACAACAGACAAACGACTTATTTTATTGGTTTAAATATTTATTTCGGTTAATGTACACTTGTTTACATGCTGAACTGTCTAAAATCGACAGAAAAACGGGTCCAAAAACGTCCGACTTCAGATCGTGTCCGACTCTAGATCACTTTACCCTAATAATAGCCGTTGGTAAACTCGGTTGCATTTGCAGATTTCTGCATACAAACATAATTATGTTTAAACTTGCACAATGTTTTATTTATTTATGGTAAATGCCCTTAATGTACGAGAAATTAATCTAATATATAAATACACAAAGAATGGAAAACATTCCAGTACACAACAGATAAATGAGTAGAAAATACCCGTGTATAAAATGGGACGTTCCCAATTCCAGTGTGGTGCTATTTTTACTATCTTATACTTTACACAGCTCTATGCCTAAAGTAAATTAAATAGGAACGCAAACAAAGCAGATTATTCATGAACTGTGCGATATGTGTATGGCTTGTTGTACATTCTTAATATTTAAGTTGAATGTCAAAAGTATATGCTTTGGTTGTAAACAATGCACATTACACGAAATAAGGAAAATGTGATCAATTGACAATTCAGAAAGTTCGACATACAGTACATGTAGAAAACATGTGAAATAAGTCGCGTTTATAATAAATCGTCAAAACAATGGGGAAAATGACGCAATAAGTATGTCATTTTATAACGCCATCAATCAGCTGATTCATTTTACGGATGGCGAAAAATTATGTCATATGACTATATTTCAAGGTTGAAGGTCGTATAATTTTGAAGCTTAAGTTTTGTCGACTTTGTTTCTTATGAAAAATCATTCAGTGGTAAAGACTAAAGTAAATATAAATAAAAAAATAACAAAACAAAAATCGTGTAATTTTATATATTATTTCAGCATTTCTTTTGGTGAATATGTCATATATATATATTTCTGCAAAATATGCACATTTTCTTCTAATGGGTGACCTTAAAATTCGATAAATGAACCAAACAATATCGACCTATTTTTAGCGCATATCGCATGACGTCATTTAAAAAGTAGTCCGTGCACGCGACAGGTATATTCCACAGTGTTGAATACAAGCAAGTATATTCCACAACGTGTTATACCGTCAATGTCGCGGTGAAAATGGGATAAAAATACTCCATGTATGCGTATTGATTTTGATGTACAGTTAATAAAATTTTCATATGGCTAAATTGTCTCTTTGACACCTGTGCTCATGATTTTGAAAATACAATTTACAGTGAAAATTACTATTACATTACGATTGCAAAAGTGTGTACATTTCAATAGATCACACACTTTGCTGCGAAACACTTGAATGTGTAAAGATACTTAGTTTATGGAAATATTATTGTTATTGTGTTTGGAGTATGACGTTTCAACATTATGCGGTTTTTTCTATCGCTCTGTTTGCAAGGTAATTTTTTCAGTGCGTCTTCTTCCATTGTTGCTATCTAAGTAAATATTAGTACTTGAACAATCGATCCTGAATAAACAAAACAATACTGTAGATAGACGTTTATTGTGTAGTTCTAACTAAACATACTGTCGGAACAAATGTTAAGAGACACATTTGCATAAAAAGCTTTTGAACGGACTCGTGAATCGAAAATGCATGTGCCGAATAACTACAGAGAATAAGCGAGAGGTTCAATCGGGTTAAACAACCAATTACATGCATTGAATGTTCCAAGACAATGACACCACGCTTAATCATACTTATTAAAATGTGGTGTGTAAATTTTGTATTTGTAAATATCTCTTAGATTGTTGGATGTTCACAAACAGTTATTTCCTATATTAATATTAATGCAGTCCTCCTATTGCAATACACGCAATCATTTGAAACAAATATTGCTGTTTCATCGCCATCACAGATTGCTACGGATTGCTACGAATCCCCATGCCCCATCGGCTCTGAGTTTTATGGTACTGGGCGACTGGGGAGGTCACCCTTTATACCCGTACACCACCCGAGTGCAGACAGCGGTCCGGGACCAGATGGTGAGGTACGCCCTCGAACATCACCCGCGCTTCGTGGTCAGCCTGGGTGATAACTTCTACAAGAACGGCGTTCAGAGTTCTGACGACCCACGCTTTAATGTAATGCAACATTTTTTTAAATCTCTGAGTGGTTTTTTTGCTGTAACGCAAAAAAGGGTTTTGAGAGCCTGTTTTTATATTACAAAATAATGTTATTTTGTGTAAGTTTAAACAGACTATGGCTAAGCGCAAACGTATGCTCAGCGTATTAATGTTCACTTAAATAAATTTTGTTTTTATTGACTTGAGCGTTATATTAGTGATGCAATTTCAATAAAAAACTCGTATTTGTTAATTTGTTATTTGTTTCTTTCAAAACCTAAATTTGGCAAAGCATATAAGGAACATGTTTTCTCAGGTGAACTTTACCGGAAAATACAATATCGCTTTATTGAAAGTAGCAATAATGCATGCCAAACGCGTGTTTGCTTTCGCTGACTAGTACACCCAGTAACTAGCGAAGATAATATTATATACATAATGACCGCGACATCGGGGAATTTACATTTCATTCATACAGTGGGAGTAGCGTTGTAGATTACCTTTTATTAAGTAGCCGAGATTTTGACTGCGTTTCGCATTTTGATATATTAGATCAAAATGAATTTTCGGACCATTCGGGGCTAGTATTTTGCCTAGAGTCTAAACACCAAATACCTACTTGTACACTACCAAACAACGATGACTATAAAATCCCATGGGATGTCTTAAAAGCCGAACAATTCAAATCTTATTTGATTGAAAACCAAGCAAACATAAATTCGTTAGCAGATCAAATCGATACTGGGGGTGATATTAATATAATATCCTCACATTTTATGGACATTTTGAAAACAGGTGCTGCCCAAGTATTTGGGAAAAAGTACACCTCCTCGCAAAAAAGACAATCGTCTAATGATAACAAAAAACCCTGGTTTAACCAAGAATGCCGTTTAGCAAGTTCGGAATTTAAAAAATATCGAAATATATTTCTTAAGGATAAAACCAATGCAATTAAAAGACATGCATTCTTAAACTCAAAAACTAAATACACACGTACAAAGCGCAGAGCAAAATGTAAATTTAAGACCCACGAAACGCACTATCTTTCGAAATTGAGCAAATCGAACCCTAAAGAGTTTTTGAAAAAAGTAAATAAACAGTACAAAAAAGTACAAAACAAAGCGAATAATTTAAGTACGTCTAACCTGTACGAGCACTTTAAGAACCTTTACTCCACTGAAGAAACCCCCGAAAATGCCTTGCCCGAACACACCGTAAACACCCAAGATATCGAATTAGATAGAGAATTTAGCATAGAGGAAATCATTAAAGCAATACGTTCACAAAACAACAACAAAAATGGTGGTATTGATAAACTATGTGCAGAAGTCTACAAATGCGCAACCAGCGAACTAGCGCCGTTTATGCTTAAGTTATTTAATAGACTACTCGACAATGGGGAATACCCGGAGTCATGGGGAGAGGGCATTATTGTACCTATCTTCAAATGCGGAAACATAGAAAATGAAGCGAATTACAGAGGAATCACTTTAATTAATATCCTGCCAAAAATATATTCAACTGTACTTTTAAATCGTTTGACGAAATGGTCCGAAAAACATGAAACTATCATAAAAAACCAATTTGGTTTCCAAAAGGGTAAATCAACAATAGATTGCATCTTCGTTCTGCATTCTATAATTACAAAAACACTTAGTCAAAAAATGAAATTATATTGCGCCTTCGTGGATTTTGATAAATGTTTTGATAAATTGGAGAGAACATTTATTCTTCAGAAACTTATTAATGAAAATGTTAGCTCCAAATTCGTTAACGCGGTCAGAAGTATGTACAGTACCGTTAAAGCATGCGTGCGATATAATTCTACGTACTCGCCGTTTTTCGAGTCAAACATCGGGGCAAAACAAGGTGATCAAAGCTCAACGTTACTCTTTCTCTTCTTCGTAAACGATATTCTCACTAACATTAATGAAAACATAGACGGACTATTCACGTTAGAAAACCAAAAACTATTCCTGTTACTTTTTGCCGACGATGCCGTTTTGTTCGCACATACTCCGCAAGCGCTCTCGTCCATGCTTAAAGACCTCGAAAATTACTGCCAAAAATGGCGCCTATCTGTCAATACTAAAAAGACTAAGATCATGATTTTCGAAAATGGAAGGCATACGAATTATGATTTTGTATTTAACAACGTTACACTAGAAACTGTCACTTCATTTAAATATCTCGGTGTGCATCTCTTTAAAAACGGCCATTGGAATAGAACACAGAAACATATTGCAAAACACTCACAGTCAGCGCTCCATAACCTATTTATCGTTTTCAATCAGTTAGGACTAAGCACTAAAGAAAAATGCAACTTATTTGATAGTCTTGTAGGTACAAAATTAACATATTCAGCGGAAATATGGGGTTTGAAAGAAAGTAACGATATAGAACTAGTACACCGAAAATTTCTCAGGAAAATCCTTACGGTTAGAAAATCAACAAATTCAGATGGTCTATATGGAGAATTAGGAAGGTACCCAATTATTATAAAACAAAAACTAAAAGTACTTAAATACTGGATAAAAACAATAAACCCAAATAACAAATTACTAACAAGAAATATTTATCATATGTTAAAAGAGGATGCTGATGAAAATATCACATACGGAAATAAAAACTGGGCCTTTGAAATAAAATCTCTACTAGAAAATATTGGACTAGCACATATCTGGTGGAATCAAAACGAAGTTTTACCAAATGATTATGACCTAAAAATTATATCAGATCGAATATATGATATCTTTAAACAGTCGTGGTACTCAAACATTAATAATTCGAATCGACTAGCCTCCTATAGCACCTATAAGGAAGATTTTGAATTCGAGACATATCTTAATAGCATAAACGTAACAAGATTTAGAATTGCCCTAACTCATTTTAGAATATCCGCGCACAATCTTGCGATTGAGAAAGGACGACATGAAAATATCGCAAAAGAAAATACATTGTGCAAATATTGTAATATGAAGGTAATCGAAAGTGAATACCACTTCTTACTTGTATGTCCAGCTTATACCACAATCAGAAAACAATATTTGAAACCATATTACTGTCACTGGCCATCAATAAACAAGTTCCGGTCTCTTATGTCGTCAAAATCCACTAAAGTAATAAACAATTTATCGAAGTACATATATTATGCAACAAGATCACGAACTCTTATTACTCCGAATGTACCCTAATTAAAAAGCACACTAATGTCTCTTGCATCATGTATAAGAAGATAGTTTAAAGTACGCTAAATCATAAAGTTATTATTTATAATAAAGCCGTCATTGATATGTGCAACTAACTTATATAATTTTCTTAAGATCATATTGCGTTTAACGCAAACATAGCTCTTATCGATATGTGTAATGAACTTTTTGTAACTCATTTTATATTTATACAGCAACATTTTGTCGCAATAGATATTGTCTATTTTGTTTGAAATTCTAAGTCACCTTCATGGAAATACATGTTTGTTGTTATTGTACTATGTTCTATGTACTATGCAAATTTTGCTTGCACAGCACTTACATTTATGTTAAACCTTTTCAGATTGATGTTTGTAATATTTCATGTTCCTCTCACTTTTCACGCTATAATTCTATTGTTGGCTATAAGTAAGCATTGTGCTATTTTATGCCAGAATAAATATATGTTATGTTATGTTATGTATATAACAGCACCATTTACTACAGGGATCCATTACAATGCTGTTATATAGAGGCCCATTACTTTGATTTTTTGTCGCAAATTGTGAAGCTTACAGCTTGGTCACTCTCAAACATAACGATGTTTTGATTGAATTAATGACGCACTGCAGCAAAAAGAAGATGCATTTTATTTAAAAGGCGATTTTGTTTACCTTACTTTTCTTTCAGCCATTAATTATATTTGTATTGAGCATTTTTATAAACGAAACAGTATTTGCTACAAAAGTGGTACACAATTGCCATTATAAACGCTTTAAGCCACATTTTGCATTATTCTAACATTTCGGACTCCGACAATAAAGCCATATTGCTTTACAATCAAGACCATTTATAAGATATGCTAATTAGCACATTTTTAATGTCAGTATGCAGAGCATATTGGCACAAACTTTCAACATGTCCGAAACTGAACAAACATGTTTTTTTATAAACGCTACTATTTACAACCACAATCGACTATTATATTCATGCCCGCCCTAATTAAAAAAACAACAAAGTATTAGATAAGCACAGTGTTTTAGCCAATGCTGTATCATGAATCCAAATCAACCTCCTTTCAGCACACGTTTGAACAGGTGTATTCCGACCCGTCCTTGCACATCCCCTGGTACGTGACGGTTGGCAACCATGATCACCACGGCAACGTGACGGGTCAGATCGATTACTCAAAGAAATCAAATCGCTGGTAATGTGATCTGTTATATATGGTGACATGGAGGAGACATGCTATTGATTATTGAGACAAATTATATAACAGAACACATTTTTTATTTAAAAAAAAACAATTAAAAAAAAACATAAAACAACAACACTATATTATATTTTGTTCTTTTTGTATTTTTTTGTATTTATATCTTGTTTTTAAAGCATGAATTAGAAAAAAAGGGAACCGAGCCGTGAGTTCTTTTTTTCTATTTCTACCCCCCCCCCCCCCCCTAGGCGGAAAGTGCCGTCCATGATTAGCCTGTGTGGACCGCACAGTCTAATCTTAGACGACACTTTCCGCAAATGCTTCACGTCCAGTTTTCTCAGAACACGACTCAATTTATCATTTTGAAACTAGCGCGCGGTAATGATATGCTCATACACTCGATTCTTTAGAGCAAACAATATTATAAACACACATTTTTCAGAAACGAACACTTAAAATATATATTTTTTTGTATTTTATCTTACTGTTATTGGCTATTTGTATTGTTATGTTGATTGTACATGTAGTTATAAAGTTTAAGTCATAATTCCACGTTTTATTTATCTTCCACCGTATAGGTAACAAGTAATGTTTAATAAATATAGTTTACTATTTCTCAGAACTTACATTATGAAGAAATAAAAAGTTTTGATCGTGTTACCCTTTCTTGTAATCCTTGCCAAATAGCACATATCCCGAATGCACTACCTGCAACATAACAAAAACGTATTGTATATTTTGTGTTTATTTAGAGCATATCATATGAATATTGATTATCAAGCAGATCTTTTTTGACATTTTTGTAAATTACTATATATTTGTCTAAGTCTTGGACATCTTGTCACGTCCGCACAGCAAACTGTGTATAATGCAGATTAAGTTGCTCGGCTCAGCTACGTTTCGGATCTCTGAGAAAAACGTACGTTATCATTAGGCTGAAAGTGTCGTACCTGATTAGCCGATGCGGACTGATTATGCTAATCTGAAACGACATTTTATGCAAATTAATTAAGCTTAGTTTTTCAAGAGTGTGGGTCATATATTCTTTACATAACGTTGATATCACAGGTTTGCGTCAATAAGGATCATGTATAAGGTAGCTCACTAATTTTTTCAACGCTGTTAGTTGTTGTTTTTTTTGTAGGAAGTTCCCAGATTTGTATCACAAGTTTACGTCTCAAGCCGCTAACGGTCGCTTCGTTGATGTCATACTCATCGACACCACAGTACTATGTGATGACGTGTACGACCCACACGTACATTTTGCAGCCGTCCAACTGGCGTGGCTTGAGGACTCACTAAAGCAATCCAGGTGAGTGCTACACAATGTCTTGAAGAATACTGTCGAAATCTTACCCGATATTTCTATTTGATAATGTCTTTATTGAATACTCGTAAGTTTTTTTTTCTTTCGTATTATACTTGTTTAAATATGACCTTTTTATAAATACATGTATTTTCAATTAAATGTATACCTACATTATCGGTTCATAAGCGTATATAATGAAATTAAGTATTTTAATATTCATATAATGCAATGCACTAAACCGTAATAAATTCATATTAAATGTATCTGTATAAATGATTTATAAGCTTAATGTGTCATGAAAAACATAAAAACAAAGCATAATAGTTTGCACTTCACAATCCGCATTGCTTCAAAAGAAGTCTACATTTAGCAGCCTCTAAGATGTTGAGCCAACTTTTGTACTTGGTCTAAGTAGTCCTAAAATGAGCGGACTTAAGCCTTAAAAGTCCCAAGCAATTCATGATCTCCAAGCGGAATGCAATTAAAACACCACCACCAACAAACTAGCTTTAATCACAATAACGACATTAACGAGGGTTTAATACAAAAAGTCATATACGAATATGGCACGAGTTGTTTTATCATACCATATTTTATTAAACGATGTCAGGAATTTTGTTCGTAAGCGAACCTTTGGTATGAGATGACACGAGTGTCAGATCTTTTTTATCACATGCTTTTAAATGAGCCAATTAATTAATTTTTACGCAAACATAATGATATATTCTGAATGTTGTTTACATTTCGTGACGTCATTTGACGTTGTAACGTCATTTCAGCAAAATAACACAATGCAATTGGTCAATTGAACAAAAACTAAGCCAATGAAAACGCTTAAAAAGTATATTACACATGTGTAAGATACAAATATTCGTAATGGTTATATTACATGGGAAACAGGGTATGGTACGTGATAAAAGGGCGTATTTTTTTGTCGCAATTAAGCATGTGCAGTTCGCACAGAGTTAGTAGCTTTTTGGTATTTGTGTTTTGTTTTGAGGAAGTCTTTTCTTATCGAAAATTCGGGACTGCACAGCTAATCTAGGATTACACTATACGCACATGCAGCAAGCACCGTTTACGCAAAGCGCGTTTCAATTGATGTAAGAAGCATTCCAGTAGTTTAGTCAAATTGAGAATTATGCGTTGTTGCTGTTGGTTTCAAAACTTGTAATTGTCACTATATTTTCCAGGGATGAATGTACCGTTTACAGTAATAGTTTAATGTGTGATTTTTGCGCGGAATATATGTGAGAAAAAACAATTTACTTCAAAATCGGTACTGCCACAAATAAAAGTATTT
Source organism: Dreissena polymorpha (assembly GCF_020536995.1). Lineage (NCBI taxonomy): Eukaryota > Metazoa > Mollusca > Bivalvia > Myida > Dreissenidae > Dreissena > Dreissena polymorpha. The sequence goes on along the minus strand of NC_068355.1, from coordinate 141,838,294 downwards.
ATAATATATAAGCAGAGAATGAGTTTACCCGACCTTGGGACAATGGTCTCAGCACTTGTTGATCTGTTTTCCAGTGCGGACTATATCGTGGTAGGTGGTCACCATCCCGTATATTCCGTCGGCAAACACGGACCCTCGACCTGTCTGCGGAGGAAACTCGAGCCCTTACTGCACACGTACGGAGTGTCTGTGTATATCGCCGGACATGATCACAATGTACAGGTATGGAGCATTATCTGATATCTTCTTCAATTTCACCATGGAGCTGATTTATGCAATGACCGTAATCTGCAGGTATGGATCATCCCTCGCCAGGGTATCTCGCCTATTATGTCTAGCGTTTTTTGCGTATTTCTGGAAACTGGATTTCAATCATTTTGTGACAGCATTTGAAATTGAAGGTGTTCTTTAATAGAAATTTAATACAAGTTTACTAGGTTTGATTTTGAAATGAAGACGGCAGTACATGTAATTTATTTTCTCATTTGATTTTTTCAGCATATTCAAATGCTTGGTAACACTTCAAGTTTAAGCAACAGACCAATGGATTACTTCATAGTAGGCTCGGGAAGTAAAACGAGCTCCAAACGCTTCCATTTCGACGACATACCGGAGAGTCAAGTGAACTTCTTTTTCGCAAAGCCAAAAGACGTTGGCGGATTCGCATGTTTCGAGGTGTCTGGTGACACGATGACTGTAAAGATGATTGACGGACTTGGACAACTACAGTACAAGTATCCGATAAATCCGAGAAAGTAACATACCCGGCTTTGTTCAGACAATCACAATCATGCTTGATGTACGTTTGGACAAGAAGCTTTGTTGTTGAGATCTAATTCTTGCCAGAACAGCGATGAATAAAAATGTAACACTCATTTGTTTCAGCTTGTGTTTCACAAAGGGAATAATTTAAATTGTTTCAATAAAGACATATTCGGTATTTAATAGTAAAGTGGAGTATACCCGATTTTAACTTTCATAAGTCCGCCATTTTTAAATAAACAAATCATGTCACCTATTACTAAAAATGTAATAAAGCTTTGAACATTAAGAGGTTCTGGGTATAACCACAGGCCATTAAACATATTCTTCAAAGCGTACGTACATTTAATTCCTATGACTAGGAGTTAGGAATAGCACATGCTTCATTACTTTGTCTATGAATAGTATTTCTTTAAAGCAGTTGGATGAACTCGTTGAACGCTTTAAAGAAATATTTAACTACTCGTAAATATTGACATATTTCCATAGGATACCTACCTACTTCGGAATACAAATCATTGGAGTTAGTAGACGCGATCACTGTTTAAAGCCATTTGCATCGGACTTTGCTTTTCGCTATAGTTAATTCCCACACCTCGCTTTCATAATTTAGAATCTTGGCAACACAAGCATCACACGAGAAACCATGATTTTAATAATTAAATAATTAGTTAACCGCCCTCAGCCCTCGAGAAATATTAATAGATGATAAAATTATCGCAAAAAAAATCGTAAGTCTTGAGGTCAATACCAAGTATTTTTTATTTATATTATATACTTTGAATAGTTTTAATTATAAATCCCATACGGGCTACCGTGGTACGTATTGCGTTGTATATTTCTTGTAAATGAAACATTCACAATATACTTTTATCGCGTTTTCAATGTGGATGTCTTCTTCATATATCATTAAAGCGTCAATAATATGAAGTATAATGTAGAAAGTCTAAAACAGGCTTTTCAATTGATTGCATGAAATAATTAGTACCACACTCCAACAGGGGTCAACAAAGTATCAAGAGGTAAGATGGATGGTGCGCAGCGCAATTCTGTGAAAACAGTATCTGGTCTTTTGATCTCAACATGCCCATGTTCAACTTTTTTGATCGAAAGGAGGACCAATGTCCTTAATTTTGAATCTTTTGTCAATACACCGTAATACATTGCTTACCGACTAGAACTTCTTTTTATTTTTAATAATTACGTCGCCATGTGTCATATTATTGTGCCTTTTTATGTGTAAAACATACTGCATGGTTCAAAATTATTTGTTTATTATGACACAGCGTATCTATTTTTGAATATGCCTTGGCCATACCTTAAGAACTTCTGACCGATTTGTAGATGTAATTGATTGTTATTCTATTGTTTAACAAGGAGAGTATTTCAATGTAAATGTGTATGTTGTGGGCCAAAGTCGCCTTACGGTGTTTGTATAACGATGAATCGCTGTCTCAAGTAAATCATGTGTAACACGATGCATTCGAGAGCAACCGCCGCTTTCGATCAACAAGTTGAACATTTCATGTGGATGTATTGGGGGATTTTGTGTAAATAGTGATCCTGGTGTTGAAATATGTTTGTGTTCATACGGTAAACTTACGAATTAAAGGGATTTAAAGCTCAAAACTACATACCAGTTTTTATTTAAACATATTTGTAGATTTCGCCCACCGGAATAAAAAACGACGGCGGTCGCATCAAAAGTCTTTTGCCGTAATCACTCGGCAATCACTTAGCTGTTAGCAACTCCCTACGACAATGATATAGGAAATCACCCAGTATTTTGGTTCTTCATCACTAAACGATTCAAAATTGCGCACTTTGATGACTTCGTTACCCCTAGTGCAACCCCTTAGGCTTGTGTACAAAATGTATGAATAACATTTTAATATTTGTGCAATGTGACTGTTATTGTATGCTCCTATCACCAACGTGTATATACATCCACTATGTTGGATAGAGCGTATCAGCGCCACATCGTGAATCTCTATCCCGACCGTTCGTCTTTGTCCTACTTACATGGGCTTTAAAGATTACCAAAACAACACTGGTGTGATTCTTTCGTATGTTCATCATATGAGCAATATATTATATAACCTTTTTTATATGCACTTACACGTATTGCCATAATAATATATGAATGTAATGCAAACATTGCATATTCAAAGCAAAGTTGATTTCTATTTCAAAACATCCACAACTATTAGGGTCACTGCACAAAGCTATTTTTTACACGGTTGATACTAATTTATACAAACATGTCTTCCGCGAGGGACGTTATAAGGGATAAAGTGTATCGGTTCTACACGCCGGGAACTTCAAAAACAACAACAAGGCTGCCTCTGGAACCATGGTTTCACCTGTATCCCGTTTGAAACCAAATCTAATATACACACACTCCGTCGACCATCATATTAACAGTTGGATGGCAGTTTGCCTTTTGAAGCTTCACGTATTGACATAAATTTTAAAGAAAACAGCAAACACAATATAAATATATGCATCTTTTAGCTAGTCTTTGGCTTGATAGCTTAATCAATTTCTAATGATGATTATTCATAAACGAAAACATTAAGGAAAATGTGTGATTTGTGCCCGATCTTGGTAATTCAATAATTCTTAAATGTTTGGACAGTATTTATTTGTAGATAGATCGTAATATGTTAAGAGTAAACTGTTTAATTGGAAGTTGTTATGGTATATATGCTTATGTAGACGCCTGTCGCAACAATCGACACCCTGAAACGTGTTAAATATAGGAATGATTATTATTGTTTTAAACAGATAATATGTTTAAAGATGCTTATTTTTATTGGTTCTTTGTAGCAGTGCTATATTTAGCAATGAAGAAAAAATGAAGTGTAGATCTACATCTAAAAATAAAATGAGTATATAAAAATATATGAAATTCCGTCATTGTTCTCAGCAGGTGTGTTGAATAGTGACTATTTGGAAAAGCAGAATCCAACAATGTCACGCTGATAATATTTAACGATGCCAGTTATTACATACTGATCCTAGTTATGTGTTGAGCAGATGTGGTTGGATCTGGATCTCATACAGAATTCTATGAAAATCGTGAATACAATTATTAAAATTTTTAATGTCATTATGACGGCCAGCTTTATTATATATTGTTGCCCAAGCTGTTTATGGTGTACTTTGTAGCTTCCCACGTACACCAACCAATCCCATCCAGTCTCAGCCGCATCTGCGTTGTACAAACTGCTTTAATCTTCAGTGTCCAAACCATGACGCACACATTTCTCCTCAACAAGGGCACGCTTATGATGTCTTTGAATTTTTTCCAATAGACATAGTCAGATTTATGTGGTTCGAATTGCTTCCAAAAATATTGTCTAAACCGTAATCAGACATCATACAGGATGGCTAAAAATAACATGTTAATGTGCATATTCTATAGTTTAATGGACAATTTGGAAGTACTTTTATGCAAAATATTGCATATAAGTTTGATGTCTAAAACAGCATAAAATATTGAGATGTTCGAAAAACACATATTTAACATTATATAACGGATAAGTTTCACCCCAAAAAAATCAACAACAAAAAAACATGTCATGGTTTGTGCACATCAAATACCAACAGCACAAGTCATTGTACAAATATGCTCGCTAAGCTAAAAAGCTATTCTCACAGCTAATTAATTAATAGATGAAATTAAGGATCAAATAAATTTTTGTATTATTGTTTAAATCACAGTGTTAATGCGTTTGCACACAATACGCAAATAATATTTGTAGATGATAATACACATTTTGTTGTTCACTTCTGACTTTCCAAAGAAAAAAAACATTATCAATACGAATATATAGGTTGAAAATGAATACGACTTAACTGTATTTTAATTGTTATCATGTGATGGATATTGATTGTTATAGCACCATCTGCGGTATTAAATGACAGAGTGACTTGCATATTTAAATAAAACTTTTGACTCAGTCCCTGCAGCTGTCATAAGACAACCGCTAGACATCATGCGTTAAAGGTTACATGACCGATGAACAAGCTGTTCGGCGTAATTTGAAATTTCATTCGGCTGAAACATTGTTAGGGATTTGTTGATACGGTCGTCAAAACTTTTAGATCCGGACACTCGAAGTCGAAACTCTGCTTTCTGTGCAACAATAGGAATAATACGTGTGAGTATTAAACATTTAACAGCTGAGTGTGTCTGGCTTGCAATGCATAAAAATACATGGGCTTTTTTCTATTCAATGATTCAATGATTTAATGATGTATCGATGTTCAATGATTAATCAATGATTTTAAAAATTACAATTATAAAAAAATGCAAAAAAAAAACAACATTTTTTCCTATATAAACGATTAGATGTATGATCAATTTATGTCACTCGCATGAGTCAATTTTCTACAAATAGATGCTCGTTTGTAGTATTTATCGTATGTGTACCTAGGGTTTTTTACTACAGTATTATTGGTATGCAGAAATGTGCGTATGCTGTTTGCTGTAAGGTTGTCGTGGTTAGTGCTGACAATTTCATTTTTAGTTTTAGTATTCGCTTGTTCTTATTAACTATATATTTTCCTTTTTGTGATAAGCTAAGCGTCATTTTCGGAGGTGATACTAAATTATTTAGGTATTGGTAAACCCTGAGTAAAAATCAAACAAAATAGGCGAATATTGTATGTGTGTATAAATGAAATTGTGTTAATGAAAAGTAGTTTCGTTTAATTTTTACATCCGTTGTGCAATGTTTGATGCAGAAAGTAGACTGTCCAGATGCTTTACTAAATACAGGAAAGTATTGAACATTATATAAGTATTGTTTTGTTTATTTGCAATAAGTAAGACACGAATTTGTATTTTATTTGAAATTCGTGAAGGAGAGAAACTGGGAGAACCTGTGCATTGTTGATACATCAGAAGTGAATGAAGTGTTATTTCAGGAAAATTATTTTCATCTTATTCGCTGCACTAAAACAATGAAAATTATTTGACGAAGCTGATTTACTCAGCTTTTCATCTTAGCTGATCTTTGTAACCTACCAATTAATTTGAATATCACAATTTCACACTGGTAGGACAGACATTTTTCGAAATAGAAAACGTACAATCTACAAACATGTATAACATGTAAATTAATATTACATTTAAATGACGAGAACAAGCAACAGCTTGTGAAGATCATGTGTAAGTCATGGGAAAGCGATGAATATTCAAATAAACTAGAGGGCAGGAAAGAGACTCTGGTTTGTGAAGGGGAAGCCTTTCAGTTCACAACAAGAGATGGAGAAACCACTGAAAAGACACTTATTGGAGACCTGAAATCGACACAAAAGGAAACCGACACTTGAGTAATTATGTATGCCTTGTATGGGAAAAAACAGGGTTACACCCCTGTTCAAATTCGAACCCCTGACAGTGACATATTCTTCATAATTCTGTAATACATTCAATTATTTGACGGTTGCAAGATACTTTTTGACACTGGTGCTGGAAATCATAGAAAGCTATTTGACAGTAATGAAGTAGCTACGGGATTAACTGAAGAGTTCGGATCAGCACTTTTAGGTATTCATGCATACTGCGGTTGTGACACAGCAAGCGCTTTCAAAGGAAAGTGGCGCATCAAACCTATTAAGTTGATGGAAAAAATGCCACGAAACGTTGCTCCAATGGCTGCTTTAGAAAATACCTGGACAGTTGCAGACAAAGTAGTGGGTGAATTGGATATATTCACGTGTGTCATGTATGGAAATGCTTGAACCGACTCGGTAGATAAATTGCGTTTTCTTAAAATAAAGGAGGTCTGTGATAATAGCCCAAATGCGTCAAAGATTAGAATTTAGACTTGTCAGTGTTGCCTCCATGTAAGCAATGTCTCCTGCAACACATCCGTAGTGTGAATTATCAAGTTGGCATATGTAAAAGGTCACACATACCCGATCCAGATATACCACTTGCAAAGGTAAGACATGGATGTACCAAAAACACTGATACAGACCCGATTGAACCTCTTTTTATTGATGGAGATATACTGCCGCCTCAAATTGTTGATGTATTGCAGGACATGGCAAATGACCTTTAAGAAGATAATGATACTGATGAAAGTGATACTGAAACGGAAAGAGTTGAAGACAGTTAAACAGTATATGTAAATTAAAAGAACAAGTAAAAGCAGCAATGAGCAACTAAATAACTAATAGGAAGAGATTGTGTTATTGTCTCCTTGTTTTAAATGTTTACCCCACCCACTTTTCGGGGCGTGTTAAATCTATTTGGCTTCAAGAAATGTAATTTATCTCGCTCGTTTTGAATGTCTGCAAGTAGTGGCTTATGCTGACATTCACATATTAACTGAAAACAATCTGTACTTAAAATTATTTCAGTCTATATAGTCATATTTGTCTATTTTTTCCCGATTTTGTTACTTTCTCATTAATATTCATGAATATGCAAATGAGATAAATATATAATTTGGTCTTTAAAATAAAGCACAATGTGTAGCCTTTGTTTAAACACTAATTTGTTTGTATTACGATAAGATATAATATAATAATCATGTGATATAGTCGCCCTTGTCCGTTTTCCAGTGTTGAATCGCGGTTGCCATGGAAACTGGTTGATATGAACACTTTCAATTGAGTTTATCTTTGAGGACAAGTGAAAACGTTTACTTACTTGAGTTACTAAACAACTTGGTATAGCTTAAAATAAATCCAAGGGGGGTGCATGGAGACCACTATTAGGACATGGCATAATATCTCCTTCTATCCAGTGATCGGGGAAATAGCCAGAAACAAATATACTATGCAAAAAATGTCACGTAAATGGTTTTATAAACTATCAAAACTTTCAAGGAAATATTCATTTAAATATAATCACTACCAGCCGCTTTATTACGTCTAAAGCGTTTAACTGCATTCCTTACTTCATCTACTTATTTGCTTATCTAGTTCTGAAGTACAATTTTCCTCATTAAAATTGATATTAGAACAAATTTCTAAAGCTTCGGCATTATAACTATAAGAAATTGTATCACTCAAATTTTCAGAATAATCCTTGAATGCATTTATTGATATTTTATTGCCATTTAATTTGTTTTTAGATTTAAAATATTTCCTAAATTCCTTTGGCTTTTTACTTACCGATGTCGAGCAATTATACATTCGTCGTCAAACCAATCAGCGTGTTTTATACAACTGTCGACAACTAACGTGTGTTTATTTTTGTAAACACGAGATTTTGAAAACAACGGATGCGCATTGTTTCGGATTGTATTAGTACTTTTTTTTCTACAGCCATGTTAATCGAAAGTTTCCTAGTACAATCAATATTTTTAACAATGTCTGTCAAAACGGGTAGTCGAGAGATAATTCCGGAACAGAATTAATCTCTTAATGGATTGTCCCATTGGTATTTAATATCAGTGAAATAATCATAACAATGTGAATAATTATTATAATACAATGGAAACTGCGATGGGGCATGATCGCCGCATGCGTTAAAATCACAACATTAAAGTTTGCTAACGACTGAAAGTCGCTTTCTGTAGTAAACAAATAATCAATCACTGAAAAACCGTTATTTGAGAAAAGTGTGTCTTTACAACTATCGCCTATTCTACCATTGATAATGCTTAATGAAGAGGACTTACACAGATCAAGTAATTTAATGCCATTACTATTGCGTATTTTGTCTATTGAGGCCCTGGCAAAGGCTTGGTCTGGCATTCTATACACAGATGGTGACGTCACTTCGTTATTGTCACCTCTATGCTAAGACGCATCACATTCCCCTGATTTGGGGATTTGTGCTTCCGCCAAAATAGTTCCGCGTAGGAATGAATATTTCTCTATAATGAGAAAAACGGTGTTAAATATGTGTTTAAAATGGAATGTTGTTTAAAGAAATGTTATTAAGTATGTTTAAATGCGATTTTGAATCTCTATTAAGACTGATAGCGATTTTCAGAAGCACGATTACTTGACTTACTTTCGCTTTTACTTTTCACTTGTAAAAGAAGTGCTACCCACAATTCCTTGCGCGTTAGTACACAGGTCAGTAAGACCGGTGTGTACACATAGCTTGGTCTGGTGAATAATCTACATCATCATGTTCGGAATTAATTGTATTATGTACGATACAATTCAATTGTATTTCCGATTCTACTTTTTAGATCCCATGTTATAAAAACATTTCTCATTTCAGAAAAATATGTAATATCATTTTCTAAAATATCAAATCGATACACATTAATTGCATTGTAGACTGATGAGTGCTCTCCCCATATATAGCTTCCACAAATGTAAATATTACGGGCCGATTTAAAAATGCATAATTTAATTTGATCCAAATAATAGTGACTTTTTATACTTTGACAGGATGTGTTTTATCGGCGGTGATATAGCGTGATTTTTTTCAAGGGAATAATCAATAAAAAGTGCAAATAAAGGATATTTGAATAAAAGAGGTAACACTTTAACCATTCTTAATTAAAAAACTGTATTAAAACACGCAAATTAAATCTGATGAAGATGCTATAAAAAACAAGAGATGTGTTCGTCAGAAACACAATGCCCCCTATTGCGCCGCTTTGAAATAAAAATTTGACCTTTGACCTTGAAGGATGACCTTGACCTTGAACTTTCACCCCTCAAAATGTGCAGCTTCATTGGAACGCCGCTTTAAAAAAAAATTGACCTCTGACCGTGAAGGATGATCTTTACCTTGAAAACCTTGACCTTGAACTTCCACCACTCACAATGTGCAGCTTCATGAGAACGCCGCTTTGAAATAATTTTTTTACCTTTGACCTTGAAAGATGACCTTGACCTTGAACTTCCACCACTCAAAATGTCCAGCTTCATGAGATACTCATGCATGCAAAATATCAAGTTGCTATCTTCAATATTGAAAAAGTTATGGCCAACGTTAAAGTTTTCGGACGGACAGACGCCATATATTTGACATTTGACCTTGAATGATGACATCGACCTTCACCTTTCACAACTCAAAATGTTCAGCTCCATGAGATACACATGCATGTCAAATATAAAGTTGCTATCTTCAATAGTGAACACGTTATGGCCAATGTTAACGTTTTTGGACGGACGGACGGACAGACGCCATATATTAGACATTTGACCTTGAAGAATGACCTTCATCTTTCACCACTCAAAATGTGCAGCTCCGTGAGATGCACATGTATGCCAAATATCAAGTTGCTATCTTCAATATTGAAAAAGTTATGGCCAACGTTAGTGTTTTTTTCGGACGGACGGACGGACAGACTGACATACACACATACTGACATACACACGTACTGACATACACACATACTGACATACTGACTGACGGACAGTTCAACTGCTATATGTCACCCTACCGGGGGCATAAAAACAGCACATGATATGGTTAGGGCCATTTTGAATCATTACACGACAACTTGTTAACATTTTAAAACGGATGTGTACAATACTATGATCGACAGTGTTTTTATAAGAGTGCGCACGACTGAATTTTGCAACTATACTGAACAAAACAGAAAGGGTGACCCACGTCTCTAAACACTGATCAGTAAAACGAAAGGAATAAGTTCATAGATTCAAACTTGACTACAATTAATACAATGGATTCAAACAGTCTCAATAAAAAAAAACTCGAGAGATAAGAGCCCGAAATACCAGCAGCAGAATAAATGAAGCTGACATTAGCTTAAATGAATCCTCAAAAAACAAACCAGTGAAGAAGAAATCAAAAGGCAACAGATTCGCTCCATTATCCGACAGTAATGCAGATAGCGCAAATGAATTTGAAGATGAGAAGCCTGAACAAAATACAAACAATAAAGAACAAAATGATAACGATCTAGATATCGCGGCAGAATTGAAAGAGATAAACTTTTAACTTAACAACGTTCTTACAAAGGACAGCAGTGAACTAAGCACCCATATTAAAAACATAGTATTGCAGCTTAAAAGGGAAATGCTCAGCTCTGTCATCTTAAGAATCGAAAAGGTCGAGAGCGATTTATTTGACAAAGAAATGGAAAGTAATAAACTGTCACAAACAATAAGCGACATGAAATGCAAATTCAATGAGCAGATAGACGAAAATGAACGCCTACGCAAACAACTAAAACAGCAGGAATCAAATTGTGAAATGAAAATAAAAGAATTAGAGCAGTATAGCCGGCGAAGTTACATCAAGATATATGGCATACCCGATCACGATAAAGAAACCGCAAACGAAACAACAGAACACGTTTTAGAAACGCTAAACCGAAACATTCCCGACCTTCACTTGACAGAACGCGATATCGACATAACACACATAATAGGTAAATTCGACAATAGAAAACCTAGACCCATCGTTCTGAAGTTGATCTCCCGCATAAAAAGAAGCAAAATAATGCAGAGCGCGAAAATCCTGCGAAGACAAAAACACCTTTATACATTAACGACCACCTCACCAAACTGAACAACCACGTCCTTGCTAAATTACGAAAAAAAAAACAAAGAGACATAGTAACATCTTCTTGGTACCGCGACGGCGTCATCTACTACCGTGGCGTTAATGAAATTGTGCATTAAGTGACACATTGCCAGTACAAATACTGGATAGACTTGCCATGGTCGAACGAGTAAAAATATTTTTGACCAAGAGAAGTTACCTTTCCAATTATGTGAAGTATACAAACAATACACAATCAATCTGAACAGTTTTTAGCATAGGTGCGTTTACGCACCTATGCTTATGGTATATACCACATTTCGAAAATCCACATCGATCGGTTGCCCTTTATGAAGCCTTACCTGATCAAAAATCAGACGAAATATCTATTTTATTTAGTATATGGTCATTCTTACAATTTTTTTTTTGGAAACGTTTTTCTAACGTTTTCTTCCAAGAATATTGCTGACACCGTTTTTAGTGCATTTTTCTAAGACCGTTTTATGTCAAAAAAATCTTCTTATAACCTAAAACAAATTTCGTTTTTAAAACAATTCTATCTGCACTATAAATCTCAATCTCCTACGCAGTGGCCTCCCTTATACTAGAAGTTACTGACCGGGCGAAGCAAGGGAAGTAACTGCTGTGAGGAGTTTCTATAAAAATCTGCATTCTGAAATCTGTATTCAGAACTCAATCTGTTGTGCACGTCTGCATATAACGCTTACCACAAGTTTTACGACAAATTCTTGACGCAGACGAATAGGGTAGCGTCTATTTTCATTTGTGAAAAGAATAGTTCGATACAGATCTGTCCGTACTTAAATTTTGAAAGGCTTGGGTAATTATTTTTCATAAGCGTTTCAAACACTGATGTAAATGGAAAGATTATCTATTTAAATAGTCGGTAATTGTTTGAAATTATTGATTTGAGAAATTCGCGGATGACGATATCGAACTACATTATACCACGTGACGCCATTCTTCCCTGTATCTTGCACCTATGCTTTTAACGCCATCGGCGCTCTCGTTATCAATCGTCACCACATCACGAGAACCACGGGGAAAAAGAAAGTTCCTTCTCATAAAGCGAAAACTGATCTATGAATCCGCAGTAACATTGTTTTTGTAAATACCACCACAACACGAGAAACACGATATAAAAGAACATTCTTTCTCTTATAGCGAAGACTGATCTGTGAAACGTATGACTTTGTATTGAAAATTAACCTCATCTAGTTAAATATATTAACAAATGCTACTTCAAAGACTTTGGTTTAAAAAATATAAGACCTCACTAAGTAATATATTTTAATACATGTTATTCCACTCTTAAAACACCTACATATTTGCTTACGCACTAACAGATAAGAGCAAGATATGAACACATACTTAAAAAAGAATTCAATAATAAACATGCACATACGCACACGATCTCACAATCACAAGGCCACAAACACACGCACGAACGCAAGCGCACACACACACGCACGAGCATGCACCAATTAATATAAAATAAGATTTATCATGTTGCTTTATATTACAGTATTTGAAATTAGCAAAAATGATATGTTAAGATTTTTGTATTTGTAGACACACGAAAACATCAATCACATACCCAAACCCACTCATTCACTGCCTATCTCTCTCTCCCCTCTCCCTCTCTTCCCCTCACACACGCATTCATAAAACTCGCACACATGCACTCGACTCACACATTCGCAAATGAAGAAACAGAAAACGTACCAAATACAATTTATAGTTTTTTTCCGACATGCGTTTTTGTAGAAAATATTTTAGCTCAAATATTAAGTCATTTGTTTTTAACTGACATTCCAGCCAACCCATATTTATTTCTCTAAATTATTTATCGCATTATATTATTTATATATATACATTAATATATATACAAGTATAGCAATGTTTACCTCAGTTGCATACCTTACGACGGTAACCAACTGGACATGCACACAAAAGCTTACCATTTACTCAACTCTCCTTTTGTATGAGTATTAAAATATGTACTCTAAATGTAAAAGGGCTTAATAACATATACAAACGCACTAAAATTTTAAAATGGTTAGACGAAAAAAAATATATGTCTTTTACAGGAAATTCATCTAACACCTACCATAGCACATACCTTGAAAAATGAATGGGACGGAGATATTTATCTTAGTGGACAACATACAAATCAACAAGACATCGCTTTTCTGATCAAAAGTAATACAGGAAAAACAGAAATAATAATTGGCAGACAAGCAAGTATAGATATAAAAATACACGAAACACAATAGACCCTTTTCACAATAGGCCTAAATTGATAGGAGCGCAACGTCACGTGATTCGCAGAACTCCAGAACGAGGCTGAACGTGTAACCATTTACAATAGTCCCACGCAACGCCGCATCTGATTTCAACCTTCCTCTCTTTATTTGAACATTCGGCGATGTAATGATTGAGAAAACACAATATTACATTGTAAGAAGAAGTAATAACTATGTACTTCACAGTTTAAGTGTCAATACATTATAAAATATCTTCATTAAAGCACTTGTTTTACTTTATTGTTGCACACAGTTGACACTCTTTGTTATAGCTTTTTTATCGCGCTGTTTGAATGAAGATCTATCTTGTTTATTAATTCATCTGTGGTTTAATAGCCCCTGTAGCACAAACCCATTATCTCGTTATGATCAGATACTGAGCCGACAAATACTAAATAACAGCATGGTGTCATAAACCACCCGTGGTAGATGCCTGGTCATTTGACATCATTTATGATACCCAATGTCTATCGTGGTGGTAGCTGTATTACGTAGTAATTTCTAAGACTAATGAAACGCCAAATACTCTAAATAAATACAGTATAGATATAAGTCAGTTTTATCATAACAATACAGTGATTGCTGGACATTCGTCCTAGCCTATTTTTCACACAGGCGGACATTCGTTCCTATGTTTTTTGACAACCTGAACATTCGTGCCTTCGTTATTTTGACAATGCGGAACGGTATAATAATTCGTACATAATTCTGACCAACCGTACATTCGTTCATTCGTTATTTTGACAGCCCGGAGATTCGTTCCTGAATAATTGCTATCCCGGTCATCATTATCACATTTTTCCCAAAATAATATGACACTCTAGGCATTTTATCCGGTTTTTAGTGTGTCGTTAGTAATGTAGTTTGTTTTTTATTAATCTAATATTGTATGTAATACTTTATACTGTTGTAAGACTTTATCGTAATCTTGAGAATGATAACGTTAAAAAATCGACCTACACTGAGATCTGTTATTTGCGAAACCTTGCAGAAATCGGAGCGTGAAAACTATGTAGGAGCGAATATCCGGTCCGTCAAAACAATGTTGAAACGATTTACCGAGATGTTAAAATGGCGGGGGAATGAATGTCCGGGACAACGTATGAATGAATGTCCGCTTTGTCAAAATTATCGTACGAACGATTGTCTTTGTGAGAGAATGTTGGATTCGTAATTAGGTGCTTAATACCTATGCATTTGAAATATTTATAAAAACTTATGCTAAACACGAAACCTATTTAGCGGGTACCGGTAAAATTAAACTCCGTCATTAAACTCCGTCATTACGTAGTCTTATAAATCCATTTATAGAACTTAAATTCTCAAAAGTATGTTTGGTCTGTACTATTATTTATGAACGATCGACCGTGTAAAATGTGTAATGACTCTAAGAAAAAGCAATATAAAATGCAAAGTACATGACACTATTTTAATGTTATGTCTTTTTTCTTTTAACTTGAATTAATTTTCTTATACAGTGAAAGACAATATTGAAGAATTATTTTATACAGGTGAAAATAACGAACGTGGAGCAAACTGAACTGTCTATGCATGCACTTGAGTTCTCTTTAAACGTGATAATGAGTGATAAATTTATGTCACTTTATGTCATAAATCTCTTTAGTCTGTATGTTTCGGAAACATTATTTAACCCCGTTGTGGTCATCGAAAATGCTTGTTTTAATTTTGTTCTTCTATACACTAACGAACACAGAACGTTTTCTAATTTACGACTTATGTATATATTTGTTTTGTGCAATTATCAATGTTTATTCTTCACACCACATTTGCTCTGATGATCATGCGTGTCTTGAATTTTAATAAAGATGAAATAAATTGTATATACACGTATACACTAGTGGTACTAAAAACTATGGCTTTAAAATATGACATAGGTGTAAGAATGTTTATTTTATAACCCCTCATCACTTTATTGACTGAACAACACATGCATGTTTGCCGTTTTGTAACTAGTTTCAGTACTCATGAAAATCCCTAATATATTTAATAAAAATCAACTGGTTTATAATCATCAATATCATCCGCCAAAGATCTATACACGTTCAGCCTCGTTTTGAAATTCGAAGCGTCACGTGATATCTAAAAATAGCAACAGCGGCGGTATTGTGAAACTGGTCTATTAACATTAATAAACGTTTACGGCCCTAACATAGATGAATCCAAATTTGACGAAACATTACAATCCTATATAATAAGTAACCAAAATAAAAACATTATAGTCGGAGGTGATTTCAATATTGTTCTAAACCCATTATTAGATAAAAGAAATGGAAACCTTTATACTCATTCAAAAAATAGAAACATTTTGAATAAAATAATTAAAAACTACAATTTAATCGATATCTGGCGTACAGTTTATCCGAATGAGAGAAAATTCACCTGGCACTCAAACACAGAACCAACAATATTTTGCAGATTATACTATTTTTTAATATCCGAGTCACTCTGCAATATTATGAATACATGCAACATAAAACCAGGATTTATGACTGACCACTCTATAGTTGAACTTAAACTGCACAAAATACAGCATGAAAGAGGCCAAGGATATTTTAAAATTAATAACAGCATCTTATTAGATACACAATACCAAACGCAAATAAAACAGGACATAACCAATACAGTTAAAAATAACAAAGATGCAAACCCCAACACATTATGGGAAATATTTAAAGGTAATATACGTAACACAACAATAAGATACACATCATTTAAACAAAAAGAAACAAAAAAACTTGAAACTG
Source organism: Dreissena polymorpha (assembly GCF_020536995.1). Lineage (NCBI taxonomy): Eukaryota > Metazoa > Mollusca > Bivalvia > Myida > Dreissenidae > Dreissena > Dreissena polymorpha. The sequence continues at coordinate 141,821,996 of NC_068355.1, read as the reverse complement.
AAACCATAAAAATCATTGAAACACATGAAAAGCAATTGCATGAAACAAACAAACACAAATGATACCAAAAACATTGAAGATGAAATAACATCAAACAAAAAAGTATTAGAAGGAATTTACCATACACATCTAAATGGAATTATACTACGAGCACGTGCACAGCATGTTGAACACAATGGAAAAAAATACAAAATACTTCGCAAACATCGAAAAACGTAGAAGTGAACAAAAAACTGTACAGAAATTAGTAGTCAATGGCCAAGATATAACAAACCGAACTCAAATATTAGAAGAACAACAGTTTTAACATCGAACGAGGAGTGAGACAAGGATGTCCACTTTCATCCTCGCTATTTATTGTATGCATCGAGTATCTATCACAATATATCCAATCAAATAATTATATAAAGGGAATATCACTAGAACCTGACGAAGAAATTAAACAGTCCCTATTTGCTGACAATGCAACTTTTTTTAAATGACAGTGGTGACTCATTCAATAATCTTATAGAATCGCTAATCCTTTTTGAAAGAACATCAGGTCTTAAATTAAACAAAAGTAAATGCACTGTGCTTCGAGTAGGTAAATTTAAACAAAGTAATATTCATCTTAAAAAAGAAATGAACTTCAATTTGGACATCAGATGAAGCAACAACGTTAGGAATAACCTTAACAAACAACATGTGAAACAGTTCTAAAAAAATATTGCCTAAACTACAAAAATTTTAAAATTGTTTAAAATCATGGCAGCATCGTAAACTTACACTAATCGAAAAAAAACACCGTGTTGAAAACGTTTGCACTCCCCAAATTTATTTATACACTAACAGATCTCCCAAACCCACCAAATGATATCATTGTAGATATAAAATCAGAAATATTTAATTTCATATGGGACGGTTAACCTGATAAAATTAAGCGAACTCAATTAATTCAATCAGTTAAATATGGAGGTATCAGACTAACTATATAGATTCATTCTTGAATGCAATCAAATGCAGTTGGGTCAAAAAATATTAAGATAATACCAATACGAGTAAATGGAAATTATTCTACCAGAAAATTCTTAAAAAATATGGTGACTCCATACTTTTTGAATGTAATATCGATAATTATATCTAAGATGAAATCTCAACCAAAAACATATTTCTATCGAATGTTCTATCGGCATGGTGTAAAGTAACTCATAATTTAGAAACCACAATAAACAGTAAGTCATTATATGAAATAATAGAGACATAACTTCTAACAATAAAACGTTTTTTCTATAAACATTGGTTCGAACGAAACATAAAATATGTAGATAAATTGTACGACTACAGAATAAACGACTTCTGTTCTTTTGATAACTTATGCTACATATTTGGATTACCTACAAGTAATTTCCTGATGTACTACACATTGATAAAAAGTATACCCATACATATTAAAGCTGTTTCTAATACAAATAACACACCATGCACTCAAAAAACATTCGTAGAAAATATAATTGCCAAAACAAAACGAACAAAATATTTTACACACTTCAAATTAAAAACTCAACCGAAAGCTCTAAAGCTCAAACTTAACGGCAAAACCTTCTTGGAGAAAAAGAATTGAATTGGAAACAAATATTTGTCATGCCATATAAATCAACGACTGATAGCACACTAAGAAATTTTCAATATAAACACATCCAGAGAATAATAGCTACGAATAAATATCTTTTTAAATGCAACCTATCCAACACAAATCTATGTGATATGTGTAGTGAACATATTGAAACAATTGAACACAATGTCTGGGAGTGTAAACACACTCAATCTCTATGGAATCAATTGACAACCTTTCTTGAGAAACAACAATTAAATATTTAACTCTCTTAGACATCAGTTTAGGAGTTAATACCTTCAAAATTCAAGATATTATTATGCTGTGAATTACATAATAATATTAATGAAATAGTTTATATTCAGCATGAACAACAGAAAACAACAGAAAACAAATACCCACAATGAAATGCTTTATCAATTTTTAAAAACTGAAGATTCAAATTGAAAAAGAAATAGCCCTAAACAATGATACACTTCATATATTGAACACAAATGGAAACACATTACACTTTCATAAACAAGTCCAGTATGCTTTCTTCCCACTTTATGCAACCCATCCTTATTCATAACTATCCTGTTGTTTTTCTTTTTTTAAACACCTATCACAAACAACCAAAGAAAAATAATACATATTAACCGTTTCTTAAACCAAAAGAAAACCACATGGTCAAAATATATTTAAGCATATCTTGTATAACATGTTTTGAACATTATTGCTGCTACATGGTTTCACTTTGTTGTATGATCAAATACATGCATATATTGTATGTGTTATATTGAATTAAAAAAATAAACCGTTAAAAAAATAATAATAGTGACATAATGATTCCGTATAATTCCAATTCCTTTTTTAAAATGATCTTTTATTTAAAAAATAGCAATGCCACCGCTACATCTTCGAGTGTTTATATGATGAATTTTTTTAAAGAAATTAAAAGATAGATAACCGTCAATCGTAATGTTACTAGAAACCTTGGTCCATGTTTAAAACAAAAAACAGATAGCAAATGAACTTAGCATACTATTTACTTGACCTTTTCAAATCAGTTAAACCACGAATGTTCCACGATAATATCGACACTTCACCGCCATCGTGCCCTAATGCTCTTACCGCGGTTCCATTTAAGTAAAAAGTGTCATATGCCAAATAGGCGCGTTTGATCAACCGCCTCGCCTCTTTCATTTGAGGCACTAACATGTGTCTCTTTTCTATGATCTATTGAGGAAACTGTTCAAAAACACGGTTAAATTTTCAGTCTAGTTTTCTCCAAAGTGTGCGCACCATTACTCTTTCCTTAAAACTTGACGACCATGTTTCGCACTTTCCCAGTTGTAGGTGACCCGGGATAGCGATGAACCCTCTCAAATGTAATTGAGTCCACAATGTCACGGGCAATCTTGAGGACGTCTTGCAGGTGCTGGCGAAGTCTCTGTTAAGTAATTTCACGTTTCCGGTCGTGTTGTCTTTTGCTACCCCGCGGAAAATTAGGTTGTTGCTCATAGTCTGTGATTGTTGATAGGAAACGTTATCACGCTAGGTATTTCTTTCCTTTTCCAACTCCTGCATCCGTCCGGACAGCTGTGCTGCATGAATATCCGCACCGTCCACCTTGTCCCCGAAGCGCGTCAAGCGTTGGTCTACTTTTTGGAATCTTTCTTCAATAGCCACTCATAGCTTCTAATGTCCTTTTTAAGTGCATCCATTCTCTTTTCTATAGATTCTATCGAACCAATCTTCTTTTCCATAACTTCGAGGCGCCCACTTATCTCTGGCACTTTAAACTACATTCTTTCTCGGTCTGTTAAAGAATCGTTATATAAACGATTTCGTGTTAACTAGGTGAACTTGATTTGTATTTTGTCCAGAACTTTCTTAAATGAAGATACGAGAGGCGCCCAGATTATATTTAAACAAAATTAATGAGGCAAAATAAGAATTGCAACAGTACCTTTATTGAAGTAATTGTTCAATATGAGATCCATGACATGCGTAAATAAGCCTACACCTTTTGGCCACGATTGAAAAGTCTTGTTAATAATATTTTGGTCCAGTTTTCTCCACTAATCCTAAAGAGCTTTTTTAAGAACTATAACAGAGTTAACATTGCGCTTCTGTAGACGGCGTTTAAGGATTCCCCATAAACCAAAGTCCATTGGAGCAGCATCCGGAGATTTGGCAATCATTCGTCATGGTCAATAAAGTTCACTTTCTCCTTCTTAAGAAACTGGAGGGTCTGTTTAGATTTGTGACTTGAGGCACCGTCCGTCCTGATGGAACACCATTGACTTCCGACCTTCTGGAAACAGTTTCGGAACGTCATTTCGAAGAAACGGCTTCAATACCTTATTTATATAGAAATTGCTACTAACTTTAGTTCCTTTTTTTATAAAGCGAATCTCGGTTTTTCCTCTATAAGAGACACCAGCCCATGCCATGAAACCCTTGGCGAAAGAGTCCCGCTTAACGAACTTAAGTTTATCGCTAACTGTTTCGCATTTTCTCATGTAGCAAACTTTGCGTCTCCCGTACCACCCACCTAAATAGAACATTGTCTCATCAAAAGTAACAAAGTTCTTCCATCTTCCACCTCTTAACTTCATGTATAACTGCCATGATCTAGCCCTCCTCTTCTTAATTTGCGCCATGTTAAGCTGATGAACTTTGCATTATTTTCTAAGTTTAGCTTCCAATATTTTTGTGATAATGTTATATACAGGTCCTTTAGAGAACCCTAACAGACGACATCTCACGTTGGGTCGGTGGATTAACTTTGTTGATCATACTATTGATTTTTCTCGTATTCGGCGATATTATTATGGTATTTCACTTAAAGATTCTTAATGTGTTTTCAACAATTACATGATAAATACTAGTTCTGATTAATTTAATAAGAATTATTCCACAATATGTACCGAATATTAAGCATGAGCTCGATGATTCACGATATAATTTACAATATAGTCAAATAAATACCGGGTATATCGAGCATAACATTACAAAAGTTCTTTTTGAAAAACGCGCGTATAAATATTACAAATTTGTACGGGTGATTCGTATGTGGCCGGTTGACTGCTATGTGTTTTATTTAATTCCATTCTTCTTGGGTATTTCTGTTCTCTATCTATACATATGTAATAAATAATATTTAATAATGCGAAATAAGTCACGAAATCTTGCGCAACAGCCTGTCATTGATTTGCCTGTGATGCAGCAAAGAACTGCGCAAAAATATATGCAAATATGCAGTATTGTTGCAATCTCTAAATCCGCTCAGTCGTTAATTTTGCCACTAGTTGTATATACGTATTGGATTACCTGAGCATAAAGTTCTAAGATTGATGTTAGCGACCAACGCTTGCATTTAGCACTTGACTAATTTGAATTGCAGTTAACAATTTTTTATTGGACCTCCATTCGGCAATGCACACATACCTGCATTTAACAACAATCACATTTGACCCGCATTAAACTTATTTCAACTGCATTTTTAAACGAACATCGTATTTTAACTTAATCAAGAAATCAACTCATATCACCTGTATTTAGCTAAATAATGTTTTGACCTGTTAAACATAAAATTATGCTTGTGTTACCTATACTCAAATAATGATTGTGCCTACATTTTACATCCATAATACTTAACGCAACTAATTTAAACTTACATTTTATTTGAATTTACCATTGGACCGGTTTTGACTATTATCATTGGAATAAAAAGCTACTTTGGTTGATCTTATGTTTAACAACTGAACATATGCTGACACAACTGGAACTTGATTGTGCTTTGTTTGGTTTTATGGCAGTATCGTGTTCAAAACCGATATTTTACTAACAATGTGTCAACTGTTAGTTCATAAAACACACAATCAGCTTTATTTTTAGAAACACTATTTCCAAGCTTCATTTTATTCAAACACTGATATTGCAAAGGGGAACGCGTGAATTATTAAACAGACTAAACACGCTTGACTGCAGATGTTTTTTTTCATATCGTTTCAACCTCTATGCTCCTTCAACCATTGCGGAAAATTAAAATAAGTCGATTACTGTAAACGTATAGAAATTTTGTCGTACAAGATTAATCAAGGGAAACCGAAAGTGAATTAATGTGTTTAATTTTTACTGTTTTGCGTAATCATTCGTCATTTGGAATATGGTCAAGTTTCTTCCTGAATGATAGTAAGTGCCTTAAGTTTTATCATGTTTTTACGGATTCAATATCAATATTAAATATTAGAAATTACCGACTGTAAGCTGTTAAAGCCATAAATATGGAATAAACGGATATTTGTGCTCATAACACATTCAAAACAGTTTTCTAGATTCTTTTATTTTAATCTTCGTTAAAATTATCACGCATATTTGTTTATTTTATCACAACAAATTAGTTATTGCTATTTAAGACGTTGATTTATAACAAATACGAATAAAATATCAGAAGAAGTGGGTCCAAAAATGAACTTTCATTGACAGTTCGGGCGTTTACTTAGTCGTTATGGATGTAATTGAAATAAACACAGTTGACGTTCGTATTCATTTTTCTTTTCGCGGACAGTTCTTCATAAAATTGGGCTGTGCATTTATGATGTGTTTTTTTTAAATACATACATCTTTTTGTCTGAAACGGAGTGTAGTAATTGCTTTACATTTAAAACATGTTAAATAGGTGTGGGTATACAAATCGAGTCAAGTAAACCATTCATCTGATGAATCTATATGGCTCAACATGGCGGACATATGGTGAAGTCTCGATTGGGTCCCTGAGTATCACATCCAATCGCATCTCGTACTTGGATACGGTAAACTGCGTATCGAGCGTTTAACCTTTAATTATAAATGAACATGTAATTAAACATCATCTGGCATTGGCTGTCCGGCTAGCGCAGTAGTTAGCACGCTCGCTTCTCATTCCCGTTCCCGGCGCATGTGAGTTTGGTTGGTGGTCACCATACCGGACAAATTATAATTAAAACAAATAAAAAAAATTAACAGCTGGAAATTGCACCAAAACTGAACTTTCGTTGACAGTTTATATATCGGAGAATCGGGGAATCGATCTCACGGTGGACTATCGCGATCGCGATGGACCAACGTGGCCACGGTGGTTTGCGATGATTACAGGTAAATCTATAGTTTCTGCATGAAGTTTTGCTTAATGTTTATTTTAAGATTTTTTTCTGTTTACATCTTGAAAATGCTTTCTCGTTTGTTTTGCATACAGCTTGCCAATAATTACATATAAACATGTTACATGTACATATAATTTGATATTAGACTATTTTAGTTATTTTCTGATTCTATTGTTACATGTATTGAATCGAATATACCTTCGTGATTTATGCAGTAATTAATGCAAAGCTGCATAGGAAAACTAAACACATGTGTCAAGGATTAACACGATGATAAAACTGAACTTTATTTATACGCAATTTACATACGAATACAACGAAACATCTTCGCTTGATAATTTTTTTGCATTTTTTTTTATTTCATTCTATTTTTAACACAATTAACATAAAAACATGCATATATACATAAGCACATACGTGTAAAGTCGTACACACACACAAGCATACATACAGAATCAAACTAAATCAAATAAATAAGGACATAATTAAAATGTACATGTATTTACATCCCGTTTATTTACAGACGGTTAAAATAGAAACAATGGCCTATCAAGTCCTGGTGAAAGGTTGTCCAGATGTTCTAGAGGATGTACATCCCATCGAAGTTGCCTTACTGGACGGCGCAGAATTTCATTAATTTCTGTGACCTGTAGTCCTCATCAATACTGACCTCCGTGAAGAACTGGACCATATACCGCTTAATGGCTACCTTCCATGTCGGGCTTAGTAAATGATATTGTAAAATGATGTAGACATCAAAATTCCCATCATTTAAAAAAGTAAACAACCATTGTATTCGTACTTTTATACGGGAAATGAACTATAAAAATGTTAATACATATATTAAAAACTCATATATGTAATTTGTATGTATTTTAATAAATGTTAATGATATAAATTAAAAAAAAAGTCTCGTCATCGTTGTTATTACATCCTTATTTTCCGAAAAAACAACAACATATTCTTGGTCATAATTGGATCAAAAAGTTAAATAGCTTTTTAAAAGACTCGATATGATATTATGACTCGTTTAATTCACCGCGATTTCTTATCAACATTTCATATATTCTATATACATGAACATTTTATCAAACAGTGATTTACATGTTCATCAATCGAATCGAAGATTTGCACGTTTTATTTAATGATATGAACATTAATGTTATGATAAATATCGATTTACATATTATAAGTAAATCAATAGTGATCATCGTGTAAAGATTCCTTCGTAAACAGTGTTAACATAAGTATTGAAATTAACTTGTTATTAACAATGCACAGGTACAAACTGTCACTCGCCAGCATCACAAATGATCGTTTCGCATGATTTTGATACTTTTATATCACTTAATTAAATACTTACTGCCGATGTCTCAAATTTAGAAATGTATTCTAAGCACAATATGTCACAATATAATCAGGACAATCACTGAAATAGTCTGATATCAAAGTACACGCAACATCTGTTAATGCAATTGGAGGCTAGCTTTATATGTACGCAAGGGAGCAGTCATTTTCGAAATGCTTATAAAAACAGCAAGTGAAATGTCATGCAGAAACAAATAAACAGAACATGAAGCATGAAACGCAATCAATACTCACGCTCGATGTAAGACATGTCAAATGATTCTATAAAGAGGGTATATATAATATAAAATATTGAAACAAATTATGATTTTAATACGAAGAATTAAATACACATGCAAACAATTTAATGTACATGTTTATTCACATAAACCTGTAATTCACCTAAAAAAACGATGACGGTTATCGCGGTGGTACACCGTGAGATTTATTGCCCGATAATGCCACCGTTCTTATCAACATATTTGATCGAGCCTGTCACCGCGATTTTCCACGGCGAAATCACTGCGTCCCACAATGTGCCACAGTGTATTGCGGTGACGAAAGTCGTTTCCACGCTGGGCTGAATCACGTTGATGAGTGGCGGAAGGCAGTAATCGCGCTAGACGTAGTGTATATGTGGTCAGTCCAGCGTCCGGTCTCGAGATTCGTGTCACCTATGTCGTACTTCGTGTGTCTTCAAATTTAAGATCGTTATTTTGATGAAACTGTGTCATATTGGTTATATTGATAATAGCTAAGCCGAGTTCAAATGTTGGTTACGTCAGTCTAAAACAAGATTATATAATGTCAAATAATTGAAAACCTTGTTATCATGCTAAAGGCCTGTCGTATGTTCACTTTTCTTGAAGCGTTTCCAGAATGTTCATTTTTAGAATAACTAAGCCTAATTGAAATCTGGGCTACTTGCGTTCAAAAAACAAGTTCAATGAGTCATATCTTAAAGTATTGGAAAAGTTTGAATCTTTACGATAAGCATACAGAAACCTCAAATCTTAGATCAACCTTATAACCACTCTAGAAACCATATGTATATCTCATTATCTATGAAACTTGGTCAAAATGTCCCTATACTTTAATAGACATATGGTATTGACATTTCGAAAAGGACTGCATTTTATGGAATAATTGTAAACCTTTTTTAATTCGTGCAAATGATAGCATTAAACTTGATTTTTTTGTTAAGAATAATTGTAAGGATAAATATGTTTATTATCAATGTAGTACTGTTTTCTTTTGAAGCCCCCCCCCCCCCCTATGAAAGCGGCCGTAATGGCGGGCGGGCGGAAAGGGCGGACGAGCGGGCGAGTGGTCAGCGTGATATATTTGTGTTTAGCATATTTTTGTCGAGAATGGATGGGTCTAAGAACTTGCCATAAGTGATAATCATGATTGGATGTTCAGTAAAGTTAGGACACCTAAACTTGAATCTTTTGTTCCAGCGCAGGTGGATTTTTATATACAATGTATTTATTCATTTGATTTGTTCAATAAAATTGCGATTTTAATTCAGTTTATTTCGTTTATTAATAGCTGAATCAAGTTTTTTCTTATTTTTCAGTTCTTGACAATTTCCTAGCGTAACGTTGAACAACAATGGAAAAAAATCCTAACGGTAAACACATTTTAAATGTTGTTACTACTGGTTTCTTCTGTTGGAATATCATTTATTATATGGATATATATCTTTACAATAAGGTGATCATAGAAATTAAATTTAACTGGTATGCTTATATTTAATAACATATTTGCAAATGATCCATATCCGTAATTCTTTATGGAATACCATAATAAACTGTTTTTTATACAGTCCTTTTTTTAAACCTGATCCAAAAACTTTCAACGACTGTTTAAAAGCTAACCATATGTTAATTTGAGCTCACATGGCCACAACGTCCTCATTCTGACATTTCTTTTGATCGCTTTGATGACGTTGTTCTTCGTTCGTCAATCGTCGTGCTATGTCTTCATTTATCTTGTGAAAACTCTTTAGGTCTATGTATTTTCTCTTGGTCTGGTCCGGATAATTGACCAAATGATCGCATCGCTCATGATCAGTGTACGAAATAGGTTTTAAGGATAAAAGTTAGATCAGTATGCAAAATAAATGCAAAAGCACTTAATATATCACACGTTGTTCTATCTTACTGAATGTCAGAATACGTATTGTAATCAAATTCGTCCTCTCCAAATCGTGACCGCCAGAGGTCGGGACATTTTTGTATATGACTGCAGTGAAAGTTTTGGAACATTCTGGGAGTCTCCACTGATCATATAATTACAAAAACTATCATTTCCCTATCTTGTCTGAGCTCGTATGTGGCTTCGAAATGTTGAAAAACATAAACGACATATCGTATTTTACATGGCATAATGAAACATTTTCAAATTAAAGAATCAAAACATTTGAAACAATCTTGGCTCTTTATGATATTTTATGTCCCCCAGTCTACACTGAGAGACATATTGTTTTTTCCCTGTCTGTTTTTTGGTTGGTTTGTTGGTTTGTTTGCGTCAAACTTTAACATTGGCCATAACTTTTGCAATATTGAAGATAGCAATTTTGATATTTGGCATTCGTGTGTATCTCATGGAGCTGCACAATTTAAGTGGTGAAAGGTAAAGGTCATCCTTCAAAGTCAAAGGTCAAATATATGGGGGACATAATGTTTATAATGTTATCACATCATGTTTAAAAATTCGGTCCTATTTTAACGAAGGATCAGAAGTGGCATTAATTACACAATAACGCATATAGTTGCAGTTCCTTCAAATCTCACTTTAGCGACCTTTGGTCTGAGCCATCTAGTGGTAGCCATTTAAAATTGACTATATACTGTTTTAACCCCTCCAGAGTCGATATATATTTATATTGTCCTGGATATCATACGCCATTTCAGCTACTCATTGTATAATTTTGCCTGGACCTCGTACTGTGTTACGAGTTCACCATTGGCAGAGTCATACATACAGAACGCATACGATTTCAGTAGCTTATTTTACGGAACTTCTTACTAAATAGGTGCAGATGTCATTGTCCATTCCAAATTAATTCATAATGTTTTACCAGCTCCTGATGTCAGTTTTTAACAACTTTCCATAAACCTCATACTATTTTGCCAGCTTCGGATAAGAGTTTTCCGAACCATATACTGTTTTACCATCTGAATAGGTCATTTCTGACTATTTTGATAAACCTTTTATTGTTTGTTGGTCATCTTCTGCAGCCATTTTACTGAGCACTATTCCAAGACCTAAGCTATCATATTTTTTATCAGTTCTAGAGACCATTTTACTGACCATTATTCTTAGACCTGGTATATCACTGCTTTAATAGTTCTAGTGGCCATTTTACCGACCATTATTCTCAAACCTATGTTATCATAGTCTGTATCATTTCTGGAAGCCATATTACCGACTTTTATTCTAAAACCTAAGTAATAATATTATTTATCATTTCTAGAGGCCATTTTACCGACCAATATTCTCAGACCTAAGTTATCATATTCTTTGTAAGTTCTAGATGCCATTTTACCGACCATTTTTCCTAGACCTAGTCCTTTCACTGCTTTTACAGTTCAGAAGCCGTTTTTATGATCCTTATTCACGAATCTCATACTTTTTGCCAGTTTTTAAATGCATGAATAAAATTTCTTCTCTTGACGGAAGAATTGGTCAAAAAGGTAAAGGTAAATCAATACTTTTTCAGCAGAGAATGGTAATATGCCACCTAGTCTAGCCACTGATGCTGTTCTGCTGAAAAGTGAGGCTATTCCAAACGGGACACCTATTATTAAAGGTATGGAGCCGCTAACAGAAACCGCTCTTTTCAAGAATAAAACGAGCAAGACAGATAGTACTTTCAGTGCACAAAGAATTGCAAACCCAACTTGGATGTATATACAATTGAACAGACACTGACAATTAACACATTGTTTTTCTTCATTTATTGACTTTACAATATCTTTCTTCTTGGCTATGGTATAAAGGAATATGTTGCACATTTGACGACGAAATTGCGATACTGCTAAAAAAGGACAATATACAATTGTTATTGGTGAATCAATTCACATTGCGCATCATAAGTTCTCAACAAGATTGGATCAGCATATCAAACTTAAACATGAATATCTTAAGTTCAACCGAACAACACTAACACAGTAATATACCTCAATTAGACGTTTGAGTGAAACTGATGAGATTTTTCGAAAACAAAGTTCACTGTGAACTGGGATGGTATCAACAGCAAAGCTCACTATAATCTGGGCCGGTATCGACAACAAGGCTCACTTATACTGGTTCGGTATCACCAACAAATCTAACTTTAAACTGGGCAAGTATCAACAACAAAGCTCACTATAAACTGGGCCGGTATTAACAACAAAGCTCCCTATAAACTCGGTCGGAATCGACAACAAAGCTCACTATAAACTTGGTCGATATCAACAACGAAGCTCACTATAAACTGGGCCGATATCGACAACAAGGCCCACTATAAACTGTGCAAGTGTCGACAACAAAGCTCCCTTTTAACTGGGTCGGTATTGACAACAAAGCTAACTATAAACTGGGTCGGTATTGACAACAAAGCTCACTGTAAACTGGGTCGGTATGGACAACAAAGCTCGCTATAAAACGGGGCGGTATCGACAACAAATCTCCATATTAACTTGGCCGTAATCGACAACAAAGCTCACTATAAACTGAGCCGGTATCGAAAACAAAGCTCACTATAAATTGGGCCGGTATCGACAACAAAGCTCCTTATTAACTGGGACGGTATTGACAACAAAGTTTACTATAAACTGGGTCGGTATTGACAACAAAGCTCACTATAAACCGGGCCGGTATAAACAAAAAAGCTCACTATAAACTGGGCCGGTATTTGCATAGCTCCTCAGGGGAATCTTCTTTATACGCATTTTTCAGTGCGAATGTTTAAATGTTCTGCTTAAAAAATAATAAGACATTAATTAATTACGAATATTTACTTGTTTTAACCATTTAAACGTAAAAAAAGTTAAAAACACATAATATTCTCGGAAATTTTAAGGAACTTCCTAAAATTAACGCATTTAATCTGTGTGTGTCTTCAGGCTATGACTTCAATGAAGGGTTGGACTACCACAGGCTGTTGCAGACTTACATGACATCAGGATTCCAGGCACAGAACTTTGGCAAAGCAGTGGAAGAGATTAACCGAATGGTTAGGCTTGAATACTTTTTAAATGTTTTTTATGGCAACAATTTGATATAAAAACGGATATAATAACTACTGAACGCTAGCTTAAAAGATTGTAGAACTATTAAACATGCGCTAAGAGTAAAGTGTTTTTTGTTTTATATAAAATTAAACCAATGACAATTTTCGTGCAATCGGAGAAAAAGAAGTCGTAAAATTATTATTTATGAAACATAAATGAAGTAATGCATGCATGAACGTTATTTGTAAAATAATACAGTAAAGCACAAGACGTGTTTTGTAGACGTAACTTCGATTCGATTTTAAAGGGTGTTTCGAAAAAATCTGTTTTCGCTTTTTACAGTTTTTTAACAATCGATTATTATTACCCGAAATGATGGTTATGCATCGTTTTGTTATATAAATATTAAATAGGCAAATGCGGTTGAGTTGTCTCTTTTGTTTTCTCCAGATCTCGTGCAAACTCAGTCCATTGTCCCAGGAACACACAATAGAATGTAACTCCCAGCAAACCTACCGAGAAAAGACAAACTGCACCATCTTTCTCAGCTACACTTCGAACATGATCTCGGCGGGAGTTCGGGAAATTATCCGATTTCTCGTTCAACACAAAATGGTTGGTAGGAGCCGCAACGTTGTGTATGTGTTTAGAAACATGGCATTGATAAAAATACACGCTAGACTCAGTGTGATTTAGGCAAGTCATTAGAGCTTAAACAGCGCTTTTTTATGATCGTTTGCAAAACGTTTTGAGAAGATGCGATGAAAACTGTATTCCTGGGAATGCGAAAATTGCTATTTTTGCATCATGTTTTGCATAAAAATGACAATGAATCTTTAGTACCAGGTGCAAAGTGGCTAGTTATTAAACTGTCTAGAATGTGTCAAAATATTTGCAGAAAGGTTGGATAAAATCAGATGAAAATTGTACGACTTAGAGAGCGGGAATAGTGAATGTGTCTCCCGCCTTATTTCCCATCCACCTGGTCAGCCGCCGATAATGCTCACATAGTGTTTCTTAAATACATACCGTCACAAGGAGGGCGTATTATAACAATAAGCGGAAGACTGAATGACCTTTGAAAAATCCGCGTAAATGAAGTAATCGGGTCCAAAAATAGGGTTAATGTCTAGTAAACCATCGGCAATTGTAGTCGGTGGTTTTTAGTGTGAGCGTTAGCTCACACTAATGTTACAGACCATATTTTGCAAATTAGTATGTGCTTAGAAGCCTTAGGTACGGTATGGAAAGACAACCACTGCCTGTTGCAGCAGACGACAAAATTAATGATATATAGAGCGTATTCTAGAAAAGATAACCACCACACTTGCCTTTAAATACTTCACCACTGGTACACTGCAGAGGGTTGATATGACTAACAGTGTTTGACAGCTTGTGAGACGAGATTGGCAAGTCTAGTGTTTATCATTGAAATCTGTACATATTGGCTGCTTTCAGGAAAAACGGGGCTTAATGCAAGTCAAATAAGATTAGCCTGTGCATACTGATTAGCCTGTGCAATGCGCACAAGCTAATCAAGGACGACATTTTACAACAGAGAACACCTACGGTGCCTTCAGCGCTTTGATTATTTTATGTTTTGTATAAATGTTCTTGAGACGCACAGTATTTTCATCATTGTATAGTCACTCAATTAACCATGCAAAAGCTATTTCCAGTGCTAAGCATAAAAATTTAATGTTGCTGTATTAACAGTTGCAAAATTAGTTACCAGACTTCGTCAAATCTGAATATTTTATCATAATCCCTTTTATCAACCTATAAACTACTCGGTAATTATTATTCCTGATTTTTTCACTAACATAACCAAAATCAAAGTGTTTATTCCCAAACAACAGACATCTGATTTATTGTTCATTAACCGATAAACTGTGATAAATACAGGAAAAAAATGGTGGACTATATATTGAAATTATGTTATTTTCGAATTTACTAGTGATTTTAAGAAATAACTGTTAAGACTTTTGTTAAGACGATACATATAATATCGCACCAAAGGTTGATTGCATAGTCACGACCGCGGGTGGCGTAGAAGAGGACTTCATCAAGTGCATGGCGCCGACTTATATGGGGGATTTCAACCTGAGTGGCAGAATGCTTAGAGACAAGGGTATCAATCGCACAGGAAATCTACTTGTTCCCAACGACAACTACTGCAAGTTTCATGACTGGATGATGCCAATCCTAGACGTTATGTTAGAAGAACAGAAAAGCGTGGTATATTGTTTCTTTAGAAAAAAAAGTTTTTTATTTATGATTTACGTTGAATAACGTGTAAAACAACTATTATAAATATATAAGGTCGCTGTCATTTTTGCGAAAACTTTTAAGGTGTTTTTAATTTGATACATATGCTTTCAATGACAAATGGAGTTATTGTTGCCTGATACGAACATGATGTCATCAATATGAAATGAGATTCTAAAACATTTTCCATTAGAAAAGTCATGATGACTTCCGGAAACGCTTATTCGATAGGCATATGAATAGGTTGAATAGTACCTTACAACTATAGTGACGCATTTAAAAAATAATAATTTTCGACGTAACTCATATTGTTTGTGTATTGATATTGACCATAAAAAGATGTCATAACACAACTAGATTAATGTAAACTTTTAATAACTATACCAATGACGTAACATTCTTCATGTGTTGGGTATTCGGCCAATGCCCAAAATAATGAATGTTTCTAATGTTGAGTATATGCATCTATTTTAAAGATTAGTTTACATATTCGTCCTGCATTAAGGGTACACTATGGACGCCGTCTCGTATGATAGACCGCTTGGGCAAGGAGATCAATCACCCGGACTCTGTTTACTACTGGGCCCACAAGAACAGCATTCCCGTGTTCTCTCCGGCACTCACAGACGGCTCCTTGGGGGATCAGTTCTTCTTTCATTCCTTCAAAAAACCCGGTCTCGTACTAGACATCATAGAAGGTAAATACTTTAGCAGACAAGTATTTTAAACGTCTTAGATACTAGTAAGGAACGAATAAATATCATACAATTTTAACAGTATTATAAATGATTTAAATATGACTAATATTCGAATGCATTACCTTCTGTATAGATTAAAGTTACACATATTATACTGTATAAAACATAACTAAATCAAATGGGCAACATTTTGTGAAGTAACATGTTCTGATTTCTTTAATTGCCCTACTCAATATTCAAACGGCGCAAACATAGCATAACGGTGAGTGTTTCTTATACCCACTTTTTTATAACAAGCAAGTAAAAACGTATATTTCATAACGATCTGTTTTTTCCTTTTGGCCTGGGGCAATATTTTTAAGTGTAATTTAACGACATTTGGAAAGTGTTAACAAAAGCGCCTTCTCGACTTTGAGAACACCATTCAACTGTTTTGAAAAGTTATAGAGAATGCATGGTTGGTGCCGAGATGGAGAAAGTTTATCCGGTGAGGCTTAGAAAAAGAAAATAGGGCGAGCTTTAGCGAGCCCTATTTCTTTTTTCGGGCCGAACCGGATAAACTTTCTCCATCTCGGCACCAACCATGTATTCGATTTATCCTGCTTCATGCCGTTGACACATTTTATCAAAGACAAATGATTAATTTACATAACAATATAATTATTCTTGTCGGGCCTCCTACATTCCTGACGACCGAATAACTACCGATTGTAGAATGTGATATTTTTCTTGGTAAAAAAATGAAATCAAAATGCATCAGCAAAACAAAAACTAAATTTTATTTACCTTAATGACAACTTTAATCCTTTGCTTATAACAATAAATGTACAACGATATACACATTCATTGTCTGTTCTTCCATCCCTTTGTCGGAATCCATTTTCTGTTTTTCCATCTCTATTATCGGAATGTATTTTAAACCACACTCTTTTTTGATAGCGTTTGTATCGAATGCTTACCATTCTGACCCAAAACCCGATTAACGAAACCGTAATCCTGTCGTAGCGAATTATTTTATTCCTATCGAAGTTAACACTTATGAATGACAAACACACACTCCGAAAATCGTTTATGATTCGTTCGATGCTTTAAAATATTAAAAAATACTGTTAAAATCACCACGTCAAAATTGTTGTCCCTAAAATCCTGAGAGAAACTAGATAGTATGTTTTGTCAGAGAAATGACGTCACACTAGATACGTCAAAAATTGCGTAATCAAGTAAATGAACATGATAAATACGGAAGTCTGGATCGGCAATATATTTTTAAGAAGATAAAAATGATGATATATAATATAACGATAACTTTCATGATGCGTTCCAATAAATTTCAAAGGTCAAATATTAGAACATGTTAATCGGCGCGTATGAATACATACTTACGGTTAGATCACGGTCACGTGATGTACTGCCGGATATCAACTAGTTTATCCGACCCTGCTTTATTTGGTCAATGTTTGCAACTGAGGCAGGATAAAATGAGATATCTTCACATTACTGTATCGAAATATAACTATGCCAACTATACATTTTGCGAAGATGTTTTAGCTACATATTAAGGTTAGAAATAAAAATGATATTGTTTGAGCTTTTAAAATAACATAACAAAACCGTTATATATGAAGAAAAACGCGTGTATCTTCAAATGTTTCATTTTGCGTATTTCTTTTTTAAACGAATTTAGTATTCAATACTCGTGTGGGGTATCCGTAAAATGCTGTTAATAAAGCTCAATCTACACAGTCTGCTTTTGCTAACGTCACCACGAAAACCACTTATACACATCTCGGTCGTGGACGTGAGACAAAAAGTTCCAAACAATGACTGTTGTGTATCTATTATATGCAAATGCTGTATATATCTTGCAAGTACAATATATTTCAATAACACGTTTGATCATAAAACCGCTGCGGATCCCTTGATTGAAAGAGTACAAACTTTACCCGAAAAAAAAACACAGTTTCAATCATACCAAAATGCATACTTTCTGTCTGGTCGTCCTTGGTACCTGCTACTTGGAAAACAGAAGCCAGGATCACTACTTAATTGGTGAATACAGATTAGATTATTTGGCGAGGATAAAGAGAGGTAACATAGAAGTTTTAAAGAGCGATTTATTTTAAGTTTCCGAACAAATAAACTGACCTATATTCGACCTTAGCAAGGTATTCAATTTATCGCATCATTTCCGCATATGTTTGTCGTACTTTAGAACAAAGCCAATTAAAACATAAAAAAAAGAAAATGCATCCATGAAATTATGCTCAAAGATATCCATATGAAGAGGGAAAAGATGGAAATAGAACTTGTTTTAACCATTGTATATTATAATTTCGATACCTGAGAAGTAATGTGCACATTAAGGTGCAGGTTTATATTACATATCACTAATTTATCAAGCATACATGAGTTATCATGGATTCATAAGCTACTCGTCCACGGATAAGTTCATAATCCAAATATTTCCACTAAATTTGTGAATTTAATTTGCAGACATAAGAGCCATTAACTCCATAGCAATCCAGTCATCAAACACGGGGATGATCATTGTTGGAGCAGGATTGATTAAACACCACACGTGCAACGCCAATATGATGGTAAATGTGAATACGTACCACAATTGCAATGCTAATCTTATAATAAATGCGATGAAGCATCAAAATATGATAAAACATATCGAATTGTAAATTTGACAAAGAAACGAACATTTTATTCCAATCTAATGATAACAGCGATTGAGCAACACACGTACAATGTAAATAAATTGGTAATATTATTTTGCAACACAGTTATCATGCCAGTCAGATGATTTATACGTTTAAGAAACACACACTGTCAATGTGAAATCGCATGTGCAACCGCAACGCGATCGAAATGAAAATAGTCAACACAAATTAAGTATCAAGCTGATGGTTAATGTTATGAAGTATCACACATAAAATGCCTATAAAATAACATAAAAAAACTGAACATCGCCTTCCGGGTTTATTGAAAATTAAATTTCTTCTTTAAACACTCGCATACATGCGATGAATTTTAAAATAGTTACACTATTTTACAAAAGCGATCAGAGGGTACAATGTGGTGTATGATTTCACGAAAATTACAGGTAGAGTTCGATCCTAACTAAAGCATGATTATTGTGTCAACAAAACATTTTTTTTTAACTTTCTCATTCCGTATCATTATCTGCATTGATACAAAAAGAAGTGATTTTGTCAAGTAGCTGAGCTATTTATTGTTTCCATGTTGCCCAATAACATCTCGTGATATTTTCTGAAAAGAAATATATTTTTCCTGCCTATTAAGTTGAAAGTTATTTGCATAATTTAAGTGTTTGCTAAAATACCCCACTTATCTGGGGAAAGCCTCTTATAACAAACCTGACTCCAGATAAAAAAACACAACCACAATTTTTTTCATGCTTGGTTTCAGAGAAATGGTGCAGACTTTGCTGTCTACCTGAACACGTCGTCGGAGTTTGATGGTAGTGACTCGGGCGCGAGCCCAGACGAGGCCGTGTCATGGGGCAAGATACGGAAAACCGCCACACCCGTAAAGGTGAAGAAAAAATACGTATTCTATGGTTTAATCATAACCCAAGCCCGAAGTTCGAAGCATGGGGGAGGGAGAGGGGCGGCTTTTACAGTTGCATAACACAACTATATCTATGAAAATAATTTGCCAGGGGTTATAGGTTGATTATAAAAAATACAATTACAACTGAGGCTATTCAAGTAGACTCAGTTTTCACTGTAGTCACAAGTTAAAATAATTGTATGCCTGAACAATTATCAAAGGGGGGGGATGTTTGACAGGAATTTGCAAGCAAATGCTGATAATAACATACAAGTGGCCGGTAGACCTAATAGTAATATAGTATAAAAATAATTATAATAAACCTGACAGTGCACAATTATGTATTACCCTAATCACAAAGTCATCTTAAAGGGCCATTATAGTAAATGTGCAGTGTCTGACTTCGGTATTGTTTGATATTTCATTCGCGTTCTTCTTGTGCGACAATTTAGCCCATTTGCTTTTGTGTTTCAATATTAAAAATTTTAATTTTATGTCATGGTTGATTTTCTATATATTATATTTTATTATCTGATATTTCAGATTTGTGCCGAAGCATCGTTGGTGTTCCCACTGCTAATCGCGGAGACATTTGTACGACGACAACAAGAATTCAAAAATTTCAGAGTTACTTTGGCAGCTGAGAATTAAGATACGCTGGAGTCAAGAGATTCAAAAGCTGTGTCAACTGATAAAATATGAATCAATCAGCATGAACTTGAATTAAACCTTTTCGAGGAAGCATAATTATTCCTTTGGAGGTTTGTGGACTCGTGGTAATGGGATCCTGACGTTACCCTTTTCTCTGTTTTGTCTCTGTTCTGTCTAGCTGATCTTTCTAATCTATGGTTACTGTGCATGTTGTTTTTTTACGTAGATCTAGTACTTATAGTGTACGTTTTAGATTTTATTGTTTCATTAATTGTCTTATAGCTATACACATAGGGTAGTTTTATAGTGTCTTGTTGATCTTTCTAATATATGGTTACTGTGCATGTTTTTACGTAGTACTTATAGTATAGGTATACTAGAGTAGTGTTATAGTATAATTTAGAAGTTTTGATCGATTTCTTTGGAACAGTGTTGCAAAATGTATTCGTATCTGCGATACGTCATATGTTCTTATGTAAAGCGCATTTGAACGTGCATTCTTGCATGAAAAGGGCGCTATATAAATCCGGTATAATAGCAATTATAATAATAATAATAATAATAATAATAATAATAATAATAATAATAATAATAATAATAACAATAATAATAATAATAATAATAATAATATTAAGGGTTTCCTGATGTTAAGGGATGTTAAGATCCTAATTGAAAGATGGGCCTAAACATGGTTGATAAAATTTAATATATTTATGTCGGCATCACTTGTTATATCGCGTAAAGGGACAAACCTATCATATTCCTATTCATATGTACGATACTCCATAGTCACAATCATTTAGGCTTCATTCTGCCAAATGATGGAAGCTGACATCAACAAATTTGGTGTTTAACAGTATAGGCCTGGTCACGGATGAACATTTTAAACAAGCTTTGTTTTCGCCTTGATCGAAGATCTCTTAAAATAATTTCTTTCACGTTTATTCGACTTATTCTAGAATATGCCGATGTTGTATGGGATAATTGTATGTATAAAACAAGGTTAAATACACTTCAAACTGAAGCTTCCCGCATTTTTCTCCAGCTGTGTCAATCTTATGTCCTCAAGATTACTTCCTTACGATGGTTGCTGGGGAAACTCTTGGCACAAGAAGGTGCAAGTAGAAACTCGTTTTTATCTTCAAAATGGCCCAAGATCTAAGTCCAGTATTTTGTCCTTACTTTCTCCACAATCAGTTGGCGAGCTTTTTAACAAATCTTTACGTAATTCAACCCACTTAGATGTTGCTCGGGATATGACTTCTCTGTATCAACATTCCTTCTTGTCCTCAACAATTTCTACTTCGAATTCACTTCCAGACAAAACAAAGCCTGTTGATAACATATATGGTTTTTAAAAAGCCCTTGATTTTAACCAATCACGTAGTAATACATTGTTATATTATTGTAAGCAAATACAGCAAGTGCTGCACATACGTCTCAGAACACACTATAGTTTTCTCAATTAACATAAATATATTAGAAATCTGGTTCCATCGCAACTTTGTCGATTCGGAAAAATAGAAGACACTACTCATTTTTCACTAGTCTGTCCAATACATGCAATTAGAAAATTAACTTCCTTGATAACTATAAAACTACACACGAAATAAATAACTAGCGGTTCTCTATGTTCCAAATAATTTCTTTAATTCTAACTACATCAACATTGTTTTTCTTCTTAATAAATTGTAACAATGAAAATAAACTTTGGATCCACTTATACTCACAAATATGTTAAACCTTTATTTATTAACCATTGTTTTGTTGTTAAAACGGACATCACCGTCACTATGTTTGTAAATATATTACTGAGGAAATCAACCATACTAACTCAGATAACGTTCCAATGCTATAAGATATGTGTAACCTTTGTTGGTATCATATTCTGAAATAAACCTCAAATTCAAAATTAACGTTTTTAAGTTATTAAATTCAAAATAAAGATGTAAGAACTGTTCAGTTCTTTCTTTACTCGAACGTCACATATACACTGCGTGAAATGTTCGCTAACAAGTACACGTTTATTAAAGTGCATAAAAGTGTTCGTATATACAAATATCCTCAAAGCAGCCTATTGCATGAATAAAGTGTATTCATTCAGGTCTGCTGGCGTTATGTTAAAGGGGCCTTTTCACAGATTTTGGCATGTTTTGAAGTTTGTAATTAAATGCTTTATATTGATAAATTTTAACATTGGATATAAAAAGCTCCAGTAAAAAATCAAGAATAAAATTAAAAGTAGAAAAAAGTAACCCCCAGTAGGGCTCGAACCACTGACCCCTTGAGTCCTGGATTTAAAAAAAGTCTCCCAAAAAGACCGCTCGGCCATCCTTCCGGATGCAATGATAGGTGTATTTTATACTTAATATAACCAATCCTCGAAGTTTCAAAAAATATCACGACAACAGAAATCTCCAAATGATTAATTTTGTTTCGCGTTGCAACGCTTTTTAATTGTCGGGTTTTTAAATCGTCAAAAGATGCATATGATGGCTATGTTAGAGCATGGTAAATGTTCAG
Organism: Dreissena polymorpha; assembly: GCF_020536995.1. Classification (NCBI taxonomy): domain Eukaryota; kingdom Metazoa; phylum Mollusca; class Bivalvia; order Myida; family Dreissenidae; genus Dreissena; species Dreissena polymorpha. Next base: position 141,798,985 of record NC_068355.1, on the reverse strand, counting down.
TATTACTGTTTCCTCATAAATATCATAACTAAAACGAAAATTTGCAAATCTGTAACAACTTTTTTCAATTTTGTCAATTTACCCAAACGTGAAAAGGCCCCTTTAAGGTCATCTAATGTGAAAAGCTGAGTTAAACAGCTATGCCAAAAGACCGTCCACCCCACAGGTGGTTAACGTGTGGCTATGGTAATAATTAGTTAAAACATCATTTTGAATGAAAACTAATCAAATTATAACGAGAAGAATTCACTATCAAATACAACACGTAGGTAGTCTACTCAAATGATCCGTTCATAAGGAGCATCGCTTTGAATAGCCATTACTTCATCAATTCAGCAGCGCTTTCAATAAACTCGGTCTTATTAAAAACAAAAAAGAATCTCCTTTCTGGAAATTTGCATATATTTCAATATTTTAAAAATTGCTGGGTAAAATTTTAAGAAATAGCACGGTCGACGAAATGACCCGATCCAAAACTGAAATATTCACGGAGTTAAGGAAATTTTCTCTGCACAATTCACGGACCTCGGTACTATAATTCCATAGAACGTATGAAAAAAAAACATTTTTACCGTTCTTGCCGTTAATTTATGCAAAACTAACTGTCCAGCCCTTTTTGTAACCTTAGTTTACAGGTACATAGCATTGTGTACACACCGGTCTTACTGACAATAACGTAGTGACGTCACCATCTATGTATAGAATGGGTACATAGTGTTTAACTGGCCGACAATTTAAATACACGAGCGATTTCATTGGTCCAACGCGAAGGTTTGTCTCAGCAAATTCGATCAAGTCATTCACATGCGTTGTAACGTTCAAAAAGCATTTAAAAATCGGCCTGCAACATTTTATGACATCGTTTTTCGAGTAATGTTTCGCCTATTTAAATGACACAATATAACAAAATTAAAACTATCTTTTATTGCGTTTGTTTAGTGCTGTGCATGCTACACGTGAAACATAGAAGGAACAAAACAGAGCAACAAAAGACCATTACCTCATGTATAAAGAATAAGTAACAATTGCCGTTATAGAAAGGAATCGATAAAACGTATTCATTGTCTTCTTTTCTATTGTTTAACTATTAGTGAATATACTGTTATTGTTTCGGATGACGATTTAAAAAATCATCAATTACCAAAATGCATTTAAATCGATGCGGCGATTAACCATTTTTACTTATTTATCCACGTTCATTGTATGTTAAATGAAGACGTTGACTGGACGAGTCCAGAGTGATTGAACACATATTTATTTCCCAATATAGAAATGCAATATATTTTCATGAAAGCTTTCTACACAAAAACACAGTTTGAAGAATTATGTGTGATTTCCATAAAGCTTCAGAACATGAGAAAAATGAAATGGAAATTATCGCATTTGTATCCGGTATTTATATTTCTGGAATCGTTTATTTAAGGATGATACATATTTCCGAATGTAATATTTCGACAACAATCACATTAACATATTAGTGTTTTCTGGAGACAGGACCTTAGAATAAGACTAATGTGTGGGGAGGGAACTTAAATAAATGTTATTATGTAAAGAAACGGGCAGCGAACTTGAACACAATTGTTGCTTTTTCATGACTGGGGTCATAGGTGTGCTCGAATCTGTTGAACAGTTCGCAGTTCTGCGTCGCCTTTTCGAACTGTGCTGTCACACACATTTGTTCCGTTCGACGCAGACAGATGAACGCGCACTCGATGCTGCTCCCCACCTTGAAGACTGTACTTTCAGGGGTATTCAACATGGTTACACCAGCGATAACGCGGAAGTCTGAAACACACACAAGGAAAGCATAGTTTACAAGAAGTGAATCTTGTCTACTTTATCCAGGATATACATGTTAAGTATTCTTGTCTTCACCTTGTTTCAAAATGAGTGATCAGCAATTTGTGTTATCTTCTGCAATTATGTTTAGTGTTATATGAACGTATTAACTGCATTCATACACCTGTATCTAGACTGAATGCATTATATCAAACAAATATATGTACTTACAGTAATCATCAGTGACAAGATACCATTGTTTTATAGTTAACCAAACATTTACTTGTTATATCGTTATTATTAGGCTTATCCTTACGAGGTATCCTTGGTTAGAGGTGTCCTTTGATATCGACCTCGCAGACTGTGAGTTGTTCGTTTTGTGGATTCCCCTGTAGCGTGACATATCGATATGGTCCCTTGTCAGCGGGACTCCACATGGCTGGGTTTTGTGTTGATATGCTCATGATGCTCTCTGCCTCTTTGTTTTCTTTTGTCAGGCCCAGATCGATTTTATATGATTTGGGAACAACTGCATTAAAATAAGGGAGATTTATCCCAGTGAATCAACACTTACAAAAGACATTGAACTATGGAACGCCACTTATATATTATACACAAGTGTATGATGGGATTTGTTTATCTTACACCATTGAAACTAAATATTAAAAGCAGTCTTCCAAGAAATCCAAGAAAAGTTACAAATTCCTAATTATATTTTAAGATGCGATTTTCAGACAGAATTTCATTTTAAATAGATGATCAAGCCCTGAATTTAATGCTTATTATATACTTGGACACACCCTTAATGGCTAGGTTTGCGATAGTAGCAGAGAGTTTTTCTATTTAAACCTGAGCATAATATATTTAATGCATCCTGTTTGCTTATTTTAGCATTCTAAAGGGCAAAAATATATATGAAAATATGTAAAACATGAATTGGTTTATATTATTTAATATATTCACTATTTTGTTTTGTTGATCACTTTTAGTTTAATTTTATTTACACGTAAAAAATGTTATTTGTTTCCACTAACCCGGATTGACCCGGGTGTGAATGTCCAGCCTACGCTATACTTGGAATTCTGTATAAAGTTTTCAATTATCTGAGCTTATCCGCACATGCTAAATAAACCAACAATTAAGTTTGAGATAATCATTTCGATGGGTTCCACGCTGTGTTTCGGGATATACTATACTCCGGAAAAAAATACACGTTCATGCATACGTTAATAACTAATGAAATTAGTAACTGAATAAAGAATTTAAAAAAATAACTAGGAAAAAGTTTTGGTTCCCGTGTACCACACCACACACCCCAAATCGGACGGACAAATGTACATTTTAGTACACACTATCTATCCCTCTATCATTCGTAGCCGGGGCTTTCATAACGTTTAGTGTTTGTGAAACAAGAAGATGAGAAGCAATACAGTAAAAATATCTTGTTGATTGTGTGTAATACAGTGAAAAGCAAATATATATATATATATATTAAACATATATATATATATATATATATATATATATATTATATATATATCTATATATATATATATATATTATATATATATATATATATATATATCTATATATATCTGTTTACTATCTAATATATATCTCTCTATATCTATATATCTTCTATATCTATATATCTCTATATCTATATCATAATCTCATCCTATATATCTATTCTTTATATATCTCTCTCTATATATCTCAATCTTATATATAGAAACATAAGCTTCTCTTCTCTCATTGTTTATTGTCGAATAAGCCGAGGTCGGGGAAATTATATAAAAGCGGAGCAATAGAGTCACGAATGTACACACTATTGATTGATAACAAGTATGCTATTGCCTTGTTAAGTCGTGGGTAATTGTGTATAAATCGGTAAAATATTTTATTAACTAAAGAGTTCAAATCAATTAAGATTTAATTTCACAAGTATAATCCTTTGTTAATCAATTTGTATACTTTTCGCTGATTTAAACGAATACAAAAACTTCCAACTATTTGTTTTGTTTACATCATGTCAATCGGCCATCTTGGAAATACGTTCTCATTGAGTCGTGGATTCTGATTGGCTGTTGTATGTAAGCAAATATGTCATGCTGTAAACACACTAATGCAATATAAACTGCAGGTTACATTCTTTATTGAATGTAATATGCAAACCAAGTAAGTGTTTTATTGTGTGTGTGTGTGTGAGTTTTATAACTTATTTATTTCAAACATTAATCATAAAATTTTATTGAAATACATATGCAATTTTATTTTCTATTACAATAAATAATTTAAATGACAAACACATTATTTGATCAATAATTAAGAATTAAAACAGCAAAATTCTGTTAATAAAGCTAATGCAAGAAAAGTCAATAAACAGTAATTGCAAAATATCTTCACAATTGATTTTATTGACAAATATGCAAAAGTCATTGTTGTGCATAAACTCAATAATTACTTGTTAGTCACTTACTATTTACACAACAACAAGAACAATTATAAACATTACATACTGATGGAATGAAATTAACTGATCCATAACAATTTAATAAAAATACTATTTTGCTGTTCCGGCCGCATTTACGCACGCTATAATGGTTGTGGTGCCTGTATTCGGAGAGGTGACAGCTTGAGTTTTGCTTGACGAAACTCCTGTGATAACCTTTGATGGTCGATGCTCTGGCTGAATGCCAGTCTCATCCAGATTATAAATTAGATGTGGCTTACACTTCAGGGAGTACTTGGTAAGAATAGCATCCAAATCCCTGAAGTAGCTGTCAATATTCTCCTGTGTGACAGCGGCTGCTCTTGTTGATGAAAGACCCCTTGGTTTAATGACTTTCAGCCTGTGTGTCCATCGTCTCAAGAAGGCATAATACCAGTTGTTGCTTAGTTTGGAGTCAGTTAAACGTCTACCCAGTTTCACAGCCAAATCACCTGCAAGAATGTTCAACTAAGAGCGATTAATGCCATACCCAACCTGGGCCAACCCTTCCAGATGGCTAACAAGCAGTTCTTCTTCTTTATGGGTGAATAATGAATCGTTTCCCCACCTTGAGCTGATCTTCACTTTGTTCAACACTCTGTCCCTCAGTGTTTGTTTTGGCACACCATACATGATTGCTGCTCTATCAACTGGCAAATGGTCATCTTTCACTGCCTTGTATGCACTCATCATCATTTCCCTAGAATATGCCTTGCATTTCATCAGTCTGATAGGTTGTTTCTGAAAAATAAAAACAAAAATGTGTTTCATTGGAATTCTCAAAGTGAACCCATTGTTTCTTAATTGATTTTAACAATTCAATTAAGGAACAATTTGTTGAGTGTGACCTAAACTTTAGTGTGTTTACAGCAAGTGCTTCGCGCATGCGCAGACCGTCATTTGTGTAAAAATGTCAACAGACGATGTAACATGGGAAATACTCATAAATAGGGGATTTTGTGTTACTTAGAAACAATATAAGGGTAGAAATAGTGTTTATTTGTGTATAAAAATGCATCGGGTTATGGTTAATTGAATTATTTACCTGTTTTTGACGCATTTTCGATCTGTAAAATGAACGCCGATTCTATCAAACCTTTTACCGGAACGAACTGCAGCGCCTGCGAACGTTCTTTCAAGTGATTTCACGCGATCTCTATAACCACGACACAAAGGGAACCCACGACTCAATGAGAACAAGCCAGTCTATACCCCTTTAAATTGTTTATTTAACAATAACTTACGATAAAAAACAAATCAATTCTAATCGATTTTACTTTTCATAGAGCGGAACACTTTTTCTTCCTTATCATTGGTTACGAATAGTTTCTTTACGTTTGACATCCGTTATATTCAAAATACAGATCTCGATAGAAGTGCTTGATACATAAACCCAATTTACAAGAATGAAATAAATGATTGAGGACGCCTTTAAGCATAGTGATATGATCCGTTTGTCTAAAGCAATACGTACACACTATATTTTCAACAATTTCGACTATAAATTATATATTCTAGAAGTTTTTCATTGGTTTCTGTTGCTTATCTCTTTTAATTTACGATTTTTTAGAGAAATATATTTTCTAAGATGACGAGTGTAAGAAAAATCTACCGATCAACCCATTTTTGCTGTTGTTTCCTCACTTATGAACATATTAATTTTATATTTCAATACAATCTTGCTTGAAATCGTAACATTTTCTTTTAATTTCATGTGTTGTAACGATGAACTAAAAAACAAATCATGAACTGTGATAATGCGTCATACAATTTTGTGTACTGTGCCATCATACATGTGAAGTGCTATGAATATGCGCTTGTAATTGGAAAATAGTGTTGTAGGTAATGATGTTTTTCGCTAAACTTTTTTATGGAATTTTATTTGTAAAAATTCTATTGTTCAACATTTTGAGTTTTACATGGACGGTTATGCTGAGTCCATGTCGTTATACACCATTATGAAAATGAGTTCCCCCGAAGCTTAGCTATTAAGCAAGTGTAAAAGTATCAAACTATGTCATTTCACTCGAGAGTGAATTATATAGCGGTAGGTGAGGTTTTTTTTATTTACTGGAATTCATTGCTAATTAAGCGCTTACAATCAAGTAAAACGTCTTAAAAGAACTTGATTTTACCGTGAAAAAGTGACAATATACAATCATTTTCACTAGCAGTATTGAGTATTTAATGTTTGAAATAACTTAATACAAATATATAACTTACAGTTAACTATTACCCTGTATAAGGCATTCATTAATATTCTGAACTAAAAACTATGCACACGTTTCTTTTTTATGACAATCAACACCCGAGCATTTCCCAACATTACAGTAGAGAGGATAGAAACATTTTCTCATTGAGATATATTTACTGGATTCATAATAGATTAATTTAAATTTGATACTCACTTCCATGTAATTTAACAGCGCCTACGTCCAAAATCAATAGTCCAGTTTAATCTACGATCTCAAGGCGGGTACGATTGAAAAAGCATGATTTCGTCTGAAAAACACAAAACAATGCTTGTATTTGAAACCGTTCAACAATGTTGACATTTTTGCGCACAATTATACTCAAAACAGACGCCCACATAAACACACACTCGAACTCGTACGCACAACGCCCACCCACCCGAATGCATTCCCATATAAACTATTACATCCACGAAAAGACACAATAAATACAGACTTCTCGACCACCCGTCTCCAGGGGAAAAAACACAAGAGAATGAATCCTACCAGTTCTGGGGAAAATGTTCGTGAACCATACTCCACGGGTATTGATGTTGCGCTCCGTACAGTTTCCCAGCCAACGTCAGTGTAGCACTTTATGATTCCAACTCGGACATAATTCGGTTTGATCCGATACATTATATCTATTCTTGATACCATCACTTTTTTGGCGAACTAAACCTTGTAAAAATACAAAGTTATCACTTCCACTTTACATTTGTTAACATACGATACACACAACACTCAAATGAAGATCATTAGCGCTTGTAAGTTATTAAATCGAATCTACCAATAGAAATATCTCTGTTTGTACGTACTTCTATCCATCTACCCCACCAATTCCAGCCTTCAGATTCGCCGATGATCGGTTTTTCCGTGTACCTTAAATATATTTACACACATGTATATGGTTTTTTACTCACACATGAAAAAATAGTGCCGTAACCTATTTTCTTCAATATTTCAATTGCACCAATCATTAGCGACTAATGTGTTTAAGTACAGCTTAGTATTTGGTTCATATTACTTTGATTTTCAATCTCCCATGAATTTTCAGAAACAAATAACAATGTTTAGAATAAAGAATGATCGTTTTAATCATCGCACATGTAGTGAATGGTCAGAATATTGTCACAAATAATCGTGGCCTGCATGTATATGGACATACTTGAAGAGGATGCTTCATTCGGCTTACGATCGCATTCTGCTTAAGGGCTGTCATTGTCAAGTAAGCAAGCGTTACCATTTTGGTTATTTAGAACATCATCAATTAAATATATAAATATGTAAAGTAAGTCGTGAACAATTATTAAAATATATGTGAAGAAATTGAATGTAAATGATAAGCAACTAGAAACTGATGAAATGTGCAATATGATTATATCAGGTTTTGTCAAAACATTTTTTGAATATTGATGTTGTCAGTCTCAAACACGTTTAAATAAGAAGCTATTTATGCGTTCAAGAAAGTTTATTCATATGCATTTGTTATACCGGTATTATGATAATCACTATGTACACTTCCTAAAATAGGTATTATGTCGAAATCAACATATATTTTATATTATGTACACAGCGTTGCGTATATTCTTCGTGCCACGCAACACTTATGTTAATAGCTTTGATCTACACTCAGTTTAATCCCCAATGTAAAATAGTTATACCAGTGCTATACCCTTACCCAGCTACAGTTTAATGTGCTACAACGGATGACACCCATTGTGAAACACTCTCTGAAAAGATACATGCCACTATATCAAATTATATAAAGTTCATAACACAACAGGTTCTAAAAGACGCAATACAATTAGAATTTATCAATATATGCAAAATGCATCATTGTTTTATTTGCTATACTTTTCACGAGTGTAGCTAATAGTTGTAATAAGGACTTAAATTTGTCTTATCTTAGTCCTTCGGACATCATAACTGTGAAGTCATACCAGGTTGTATCAACACATTCTCTATTATGTAATAATCGTTTAGATCCAGCGTCCATTCAGCTGCATCTGACGCTGTCTTTGAACATGTTTCTGGATTGCCGTCAACAGCTAGCCTCGGATCAGCCCCGATTGATGTGTCGGTCTGGGTGGCGGGTTTGTCAAGTGCCACATTTGAAGCTGTCCATGCAGTCAAACTCAATGTTTTTTTTATTTGGTTTAAATTACATATTTATTAAAAATATTAATATCCGCCTTACTATTCGTATTTGTTCATTGATTGTAATTGTAAGATTTCTTTACATGTGCTCTTATTTACTTTTGGAATATAAATCGATATTGACCAACAAGAGACTAGTTTGAACAATCGCCGTTGTCACCGCAAAACCGGAGCTGTGGGTGATTAGTAAATTCAAACTTAATTCAAATCGTGTGTTTGTGTGCATTTCAAAGTAAAAATGCTTCTATCGCACCGGAGGCTGCATTATTTGAGGACCCGTAGTGTGTTTAAGCGATTTTGAATTATAGCTGCAATTTCCAGCTTTTTTTTTACTGAATTAAAATCAATTTTCGGCGTGGTCTTGTGCTGTCGAGAAACCAGGAACCCTAACTTACAGTATGCTAACCACCATCTAAAATCACCTGCTACCGGAAACGGGACATGAACGCGGGTCGACTAGGTGGGGAGCGTAAGTACCAATAACTGGACAGCCGCTGGTCCTAAGGCGCATACGCAAACACGTTAGGTATCCTTTTCCGATCATTATTTCCGAGAGAACGCATTCACGACTTTGTATTGGATCTACTACAGACGGCGGATAGGCTAAAGCGCATTCTTGCCATCGCTTTGGGTACCCCATACCACTGCCCTTTCTAGCACGCGCGCAGTTTGCACTTTAATACGCTTCTTGGGGATTATGTATTAAAACTTTTTTCATCAAGTATTAGACCACGTTTTGCTAAAATCTATGAATAAGTTAAACTTAGATGTTTGTATTTGCGTTATCTAGACATCGTTTAATTGCATTAAAGAAACCTGTTCACATTTTGGCAGAGTAAATGACCCAACTATATATAATTTTAAAAAAATGACACTACCGACTTGTTAGAAATGTTAGAAATATCGGTATGTGCATTGATAATCACCAATCATAATCGGGTAAACATAATGCATGTCATCAAAAATGTAAAAAGTATGTGTACTACTAACTTTGTGTTTGAAATGCGCCTGCAATAATACTAATTTACATGGTGCATTTGTGTTAGATTTAGCTCGATTTTTCGGCATAGCTGTATAAGCCAGCTTTTCACCTTACCTGACCTTTGTAAGTGTCCAATAAAATTCAAATAAAATTTCCCGCGGCTAGGTACGAACGAATACACTTAATTTATTCCATTGGCTGATTTGCGTATACCACCAGAACATTGGAAACATATCCGCGTCTTTGTAACACTGTTTTACTGCATGAAACAATTTTATCTCTAATGAAAAGGCTTAATAGATAGAACAGTTTTACACTCAACTCTCGACATCAATACAGTTTGTGCGTGCACCTTTTATTTTCAGAGGATTGGCAGCGCATAAGCATTTATTCATCACCGGAGTTCGCGGCCAGTAAAATAATCGTTATATAATAAAGACGCTATCCGTGAACTAGGTGACTTGGAATTTTCTTTAGACCAGAAATATGTTAAATGAAGATATTCAGCAATATAATTATGGTATGTCAATAATAGATTCTTAATGTGTTTTCAACAATACAATGATACATATTATTTTTGATTAATTTAACAATAATTATTCCACCATATTGACTAATGTATTAAGCATGAGCGCGATGATTCTCGATACTGTTAATAATCGAATCAAATAGCAATGCCCGACAAACCACTAAAACAGATTTGTTCGAAGAACGCGCCTATAAATACGGATGCTTCACGTGTGGACGGTTGACTCATATGTTTTAATTTCACTTCCATTCTTCATTTGGTTTTCTGTTTTGAATCTATAGGTTTATGACCAGCAATATGTAATAATTTAAAATAAGCCGCGAAAACTCCGAGTAACATCTCGTAATGCGTGTGATGCAGTTAAGAACTGCACAGAAAAAGACATTCGCTATCCTTGATCTCATTCATTGAACTATCAACGCCGTATATCTTTTAAAAGATATTTCTTGTTTTTATTTTGACAAAAAGCCTCAAAAGTTGTCTTTATACATGTCAATAAGTATTTACTATTACACCTTTATTGAAAGAAGTTGTGTATTATGTCATAATTTTGTAAAAATAGCGTGGCGAGAATTTTTCTGTAAATGCAGCTTAATGCTTTTTGAATCTGCATGAAATTTTTATTACACGCAAAGAATATACACTTTATGTCAGGTACAGAGATGGGTGTGTACATAGAATGTACACTTTATGCCAGAAACAGAGATGGGTGTGTACATAGAATGTACATTTTATTTCAGGTACTGAGATGGGTGTGTACATAGAATGTACACTTTATGCTAGGCACATAGATGGGTGTGTACATAGAATGTACACTTAATGCCAGGTACATAGATGGGTGTGTACATAGAATATACACTTTATGCCAGGTAGAGAGATTGGTGTGTACATAGAATGTACACTTTATGCTAGGAACAGAGATGGGTGTGTACATAGAATGTACACTTTATGCCAGGTACAGAGATGGGTGTGTACATAGAATGTACACTTTATGCCAGGTAAAGAGATGGGTGTGTACATAGAATGTACACTTTATGCCAGGTACAGAGATGGGTGTGTACATAGAATGTACACTTTATGCCAGGTACTGAGATGGGTGTGTACATAGAATGTACACTTTATGCCAGGTACAGAGATGGGTGTGTACATAGAATGTACACTTTATGCCAGGTACAGAGATTGGTGTGTACATAAAATGTACACTTTATGCCAGGTACAGAGATGGGTGTGTACATAGAATGTACACTTTATGCCAAGTAGAGAGATTGGTGTGTACATAGAATGTACACTTTATGTCAGGCACAGAGATGGGTGTGTACATAGAATGTACACTTTATGCCAGGTACAGAGATGGGTGTGTACATAGAACGAACACTTCATGCCAGGTACAGAGATGAGTGTGTACATAGAATGTACACTTTATGTCAGGCACAGAGATGGGTTTGCGCAGAATTCACGCTAACTAAAAACTCAACAAGTTGTGAAATATTAATCTGGTAACGAGAAATAATTAATTGATATATTCTGCATATTATAAGTGATCTAAATAGTTGGGTTATTGTTTTGTGTTATCTGTTTATATGAAAGCATACTTAATTACACTGATAGTTTAAATATTCAGTGTTACGCTGTCTGGGAAATGCATGGTAATTATGAAGGCTTGTAATGTTTTTAATATCACAGTCATTGCCGAATTGTCGTCTATTTTGTCAAAATAATATCTTGTTGGTGATAAAAAGTTGGTTCATATTGGAACAAAAGCTAAATCATGACGGCATATTTAAAAAATAATGGGCCAATTATTAATATGCCAATTATGACAGTGGGGCGAATGTGCCATTTGCTGTAATCGCTTGAGTATTTACCAGTATTGTGGTACTTCGAAAACTCTCATCTGAAACTACGAGGCCTACGGTGATTATATTCGGTTTTTGACCATTATATAATGGTGCTAAAAAATCTCCAGGGTCATAACTGACCATTCCTCAGGGTCACATGATTTATATATACTCGTATAGAACAAATAATATTCTCTAACAAGACAAGACCCATTGATGTAATATTTAGAACGGACCATCACAAATATTTGCCCTGGCAACACCTGAAGTCTGTAATTATATGTCATGCAATAAAATGTGTACAAGATAAGTATTGATGCAAAGCATCAAAGGGCGTCGGGAATTTCAGTGTTAAAGGCACTCAATGAAGTTACATGGAACGATGTTTTTTTCTACTGTGAATATTAATATATTGGCCGATATTTTAAACAAAATAGAAAAAGATACTGGTATAACCATTATCTATGATTTTGTGTTATATCCCCCAAATAACCATTATGTATGATGTTGTGTTATAACACCCAAATAACCATTATCTATGATTTTGTGTTGTAACCCCCAAATATTTCATAGTTCATTTTATTTACATTGGTTTCCTTTTTTTACTGGTATGCGCGTGCAGTTTTCATTAATGGAGCAGAACTGTGTAGGTTTTAAAAAATCTGCTTCATCTTGTAAGCATAATTTCATATTTTTCTCAACTTCAAGGGGAAATGATTCTGAACTTATTCTTACGTTGCTCATTTACGATAGGGGTTGAGTACTCATTGATATGAAAACACTGTAAAAGTTTGAAAAAAAAATGAATGAAAACTGTAAATTGTATGAAGTAGCTGCATTTCACAATACTTTGAAATTCAGTAAAAGATCATAATAGATTTATTGCTCCGATAGTCGTCATTTTTAATAGGGTTCGAGTAATACTGATATAAAAAACACTTAACAAGCTTGGAAAGATTCAGACAAAAGTTGTGAAATCTTTTAAACAAGTGCAAATTATTTTTATTTTTTCAAATTTAATAGAACAACATTCTGGACTTATTGTCCCGATGTGTCCCATTTTAAATGAGGTAAAAATGGCCATTGATATGAAGACACTGTAAGTTTGAAAAGAATCTGATGAAAAATGTTGACATAATCACCTAACCAAGCAGTTTTTCACTTTTATTTTTAAATTCAAAGAGACATAATTCTGGACTTATGGTCCGATATTGCTCATATAGAGTTTGGGTTGGGTCCTCATTGATAAAAAAAAAACATGTGAAAGTTTGGGAACAATCGGATGAAAATTTTGGACTTTGAACAAGGATTTCAAAATTTCTCAAATTCTAAGGAAGATAACTATGGACGTAATGGTCGGATAATGCTAAAGGGCTTGCCATACCACCCGGATATTATTACGTGTCGCGCTTCGCGATCTATACGTGGTTCTTAAAAAAAAACTCCGAGGAGTGCTTGACTCTAGGGAAACGGGTTGCTGGGACACCTTGATAAGCGGCTGCTTCCTTTATCGCAACTCATTGTTACAATCAATAATACGTGTCGCGCTCTCGCTCTATATGTGGTAGCGATAGGCCTATGATAGACAACAGTAAAAAAATACATGGATAATAGATGTGTTGTTTGCATTTATTTGTTAATATAAAAACACGTGTATTTTTTGTAAGATATTTAAGTGATGTAAGAAATTAAAGTTGTCACCACGCTGCATCCATTTATTTTAATAAAAATGTCCAATTGTAGTAAAATGGATTTAAAAATCTCTACATAAAATAAAGGTTTATTACATTTATTAACCTGACTGAAAAAAATTGTCAGCCGCCGAACTGTTCCGTTCGTACCGGAACCCGGGATTGAACCGGGGGCCTTTAGATCACTGTTGCGTAACCAACTTCAGTCTAACGCTCTCCCAACTGAGCTATTCCGGCTGACATTCACTTATGTACTGCTATTTGGTGGAGTTGTGAATAGCGATCGTTATTATATGTCTATTAATAAACTAATACATTGTACGTTTTCGTACCACTACGCCTTCCAATAAACTTGCTTGCGCGATAGGTCGTCAAATATCGTACTACATCGACTCCCAACTAAATAAGCAAATTAGAAAAACCACAAAATAAATATATTTTGATTATGTTTTGTTTTTATACAAAACATCATTTGTTTTTATACAAAACCAGAAAGTTTCGCGTATTTGCCCAGTCCCTGTGATCTTTCCCCTGTGATCAGTTGTGGATCAGTTATTAATTAAAACAATAAGCTTTGCATCATTGGCAATAAATGTTGTAATAAATGTAATAGGCACAAATGCAGTACTTATTTACACTAATTTACACAAAAAAATCACCACTATGCAAGATATTCTTAAAACAAAAATATATACATTGATCCGTAAAATAACTTATACTCCTATAAGCGAAACAAATGCATTACATACTAGTCGCCGCCCTCCAGGGCGACGCCAATTATCAATTTTTAGCTTGTTTCCGCTTTAGATGTGTAATATGTAACAGTTATGAAATTATCAATTAAATCTACTTACACATGTTTTATTAACTCCAGATACTTGCTAACAATCCATTGTTTGTCACAATTCAGTAATTCCAATCCAAAAATACGCTCCATGTTTGTTTACTATGACGCTGTCAGCCAGCTGTGTAGGAATACGACCTACATTTTCAATTGCACAATATAATTTGTTATTCCTAACTATTGTTCTCCAAAATTAATGGCTTTCACTTGTATTATTAATCTAAGGATGCATTTGTGTATTGCATTTTGGTAAAGTTATGTTCCAGTTGCAAATGCTTTGGAACTATTTCGTTAGGCGTAGAAAGCCTATTCATCATTTAGTTTCATGTTTTCATTGTATTATTAAAATGTTTAACAGAATTTAAATGCAGAACATTTCTGCCTGATATTATGTATTAATGTTATGTGTTTTAATACAAATTGCTTTTTATAATGTAACAACTCATATTATTGACTTACTTTGTTGATTTAGGATTCCGAAATGCTGTTTAGGAAAATGGCTCTTTGTAAACTTGTTTTATTGGTTAAGGAATTCCTAAGTGCACGTTGATTGGTTGGGACGCCTAAGTTTCGGAATCCTAAAGCATCTTCACTATAAATAGCGCGCAGCATCACGGATTCCTCACCTCGGTCAATGACTCAAAATCCACGTCTTTAAAAGTCGGAAACCTACCAGCTTAAGCTAAAGCCATCATAATGGTAGGGAATAGTTCTGTAAACTCTTAAGTATTCTTTTAAGTTATTTAAAATAGTAATGAAGTAACAGTGATGCTGCGCACCTTCATCATACTTATAGTTATTTATTCGTAAACCAAACTTCTTAAGTCGCGTTGTACGATTTGAATAGATTTGTTTAACCTTAACTCGGTCGTTTGTTCTATCCTGACAACTTCGAAGTGTCTAAGTATTACAATTGGTGTCAGAAGTGGGATTTATTTTTAAATAATTTTCCGAGTGATACGAACCCAGCCTAACGTTAGAAAGAAAAACAAACACATTGATATTAAAGCAGTTTAAATTTATTCAATCACACAAATCAGTACACCGAGGTCACACTCAACTATTACTACGTGCAACTACAACTAATACATTATCTACACCACATAAAAGATGGCATCCCCAGACCCTGATATCTCATTTAATCTTCGTTCAAATAATGACACTTCAGACAACATAAACACAGAAAATCAGCACCATGAGAATGACGAAAATGATACTCTAAACCATCGCCCTTCAGTTGATCGACACATGCCCGATGACGATCGTTTTGTCAATGTGACAGGCGATGCAGAACACTATTTCTCTTCAAACAATAACAGTTCACACACACATCGTGAAACACAACTTAGTAGACCACGATTCGAACATCGAGGTAACTTTGCACCCCCTGCAATTCCAGTAGTTCATCCTTCATTGATAAGGCCAGATAATTATGAGGGCTCCGGTGACTTTGAAGCATACATGTCACATTTTGAGGACTGTGCAGAGCTCTCTGGATGGGATGATAAATCCAAATGTCTTGTCTTGGCCAGCTGCCTACGTGGCTCTTCAAGGTCATTCTACATGAGCTTGCCCCAATCTGAAAAAAGGGATTATTTTCTGCTCTGTAGAAGACTTGCTTCGCGCTTCAGTAACAGCAAGCATCAAAACCTTTGGCTTTTGAAGTTCGAAAGCCGGCGCAGGCAAAGGGGTGAATCAATTGCAGCTCTAGCGGATGACCTACGCCAGTTGGCCCAGAGAGCCTACCAAGACCTGGACATACATTCCCAAGAGCGCCTTGCACTCAATCAACTTTATAAACAGGTTTCACCCGATATGCAGTGTCGGTGCATTGATAATGGCTGTCGCACAATCACAGATGCTGTTAATGTTATTGAGCGCTACGAGGCAGTTCTTGGTACGCATTCCACATTTGTAAGGGCACTCAGTGAAGAGAGCTCTACAAACTCTGACACTGATATGCGCACGTGTCTTCAGCGTATCGAGTCACGTCTGGACAGGTTAGAAAAGGTCTGTCCTAGAGGCCCACCATTTCAGAACTCTCGCCACAAAAAGCCCCAATCACCTGGTTGCTTTGGATGCAAAGCCAATGATCACTACTGGCGCGATTGCCCGAACAACACTGAGAGAAACAGGTTCACAAACACCAACAATATGCTACACCACAATCAACAACTGCCCAATCGCATGTTTGAGCAGAAACACAATGTTCTTGATGGCTCTTCATCTCGCTGCCAGATGAACGACAATAGGTCGGAAAACTAGTTTCAACCGACTCTGAGGGTCAAGAGTCGGTGCAGATTATTAACAGACCCACACCTTGTTATGATAACGTTGTTCCAATGCATTCTGCACGAGCCGGTGCGGATACACACACTTATGACAATGGTTTCTATGTTACCGGCACGGTTGCTTCTAAGCCTGTTAGATTTCTTGTTGATTGCGGCGCGACAACTTCTTTGATTTCCACTCAAACATTTGCAAATATCCAACAATATTGCAATTCTATGACCCCAGTTACTCAGTCTTTTCACACGGTGAGTGGGCAACAAATGAACATCCTTGGCAAAGTCGACCTTGTGGTTCAGCTTGGTAAGGAGTGCTACGATGTTACTTTTGTGGTTGGTGACATTGATTCAGATGGAATCCTAGGTCAGGATTTTCTTCGACAAAATGTGGACCACATCAATTACGGAAAGTCCTGTTTGGTGATGGGGTCCGATATTGTACCACTTCAAACTGTGGGCGGCTCCAGTCAAATATGTCGTGTAGAGGTTCGTGACACGGTCAAGATACCTGCACATTCTAGAATGTGGGTTCCAGTCAATATTCCCCTTGCTGAATATATGGCACCACTTGGTTTTGTAGAACCAGATCCTGATGTTATGGCTGAAAAGGAAGTTTTTCCCATGAGCGGTATTGTTGAAACACACTCAGAGAATGTTCTAGTTAATGTTGTTAACTATGGTTCAGAACCTGTCACAATCTTCAAACGAATGCATCTTGGCACCTGCAAACCTTTCTTTGAAAATACGCAACAACATCGTGTTGCACGTGTGACATAACAAGTTGAATGTAACACTTTGCCACAGCACCTTACTGATCTGTATGATCGCAGTTCAGTCCATCTAAATGATCAGGAAAAATCTGATCTTCAAAACTTGCTTTGCAAGTACAGTCCTGTCTTTTCCAAATCTTCTGAGGACATTGGGCGAACCTCACTAGTCAAACATGTCATCAACACTGGTAAAGCTGCACCAATTCGGCAACCACCAAGGCATTTACCACTTGGTAAACGTGCAATTGAAAAGGAAGAAGTTACCAAAATGCTGGAACGTGGCATCATAGAGCCGTCAAGCAGTGCATGGGCTTCTCCAGTTGTTTTAGTGACCAAGAAAGATGGCACCCCGCGGTTCTGTATAGACTATCGGCGCCTAAATGACGACACCATCAAAGACGCATACCCGCTACCAAGGGTTGACGATTGCATCGATTCACTTTCTGGCGCCAAATATTTTAACTCGCTTGATCTTAATAGCGGCTACTGGCAGGTCGGTATGAGTGATGCTGACAAAGAAAAGACCGCTTTTGCAACAACTATGGGGCTGTACCAATTTACAGTAATGAGTTTTGGACTGGCAAATGCTCCATCTACATTCGAAAGGCTGATGGAGAACGTTCTAAGAGGTCTACAGTGGGAGGAGTGTCTCCTATATATGGATGACATTGTTGTTCCATGTGCCACTGTGTCCGAAGGTTAAGCCCGCCTTGAACATATCTTCGAAAGGCTTCTTGATGCTAACCTTAAATGTAAGCCCTCAAAATGCAGCTTGTTTCAAAAGAAAATAAAATTTCTTGGCCACATTGTCTCAGAGGATGGTATCTCTACTGACCCAGCAAAGATTGAAGCAGTGCTGACATGGCCAACGCCGAGAGATGCAAAGGAGGTTCAGAGCTTTCTGGGACTTTGCTCGTATTATAGGCGCTTCGTCAAGGACTTTGCGCTTAAAGCGAAACCTTTGCACAAGGTTTCGGATAAGAGCTCCAAATTTGAGTGGTCACAAGAATACGACGAGTCATTCCAATCTCTAAAGACTTCTCTAACTTCCTCATCAATTCTAGGTTATCCGGTTCCTGGTTCCAAGTTTGTCCTGGACACTGACGCCAGTGACATAGCAACTGGTGCTGTCCTCTCACAAATTCAAAACGGGACCGAAACTGTGATTGCATATTACAGTAAGGCTCTCAACTCCCATGAAAAAGCATACTGTGTTACACGGAAGGAGTTGCTTGCTGTAATAAATGCGTTGAAAGCACTTCACTCCTATTTGTACGGACAGCCAGTCCTTGTCCGGACAGATAATGCAGCGGTAAGCTGGATGAAAAACCTGAAGCACCCTACTGGGCAAGTTGCACGCTGGCTACAGGAGCTTGGTACGTATAACCTAGAGGTTACGCACCGTAGTGGGTCACAGCACAGGAATGCTGATGCCCTTTCACGCAATCCGTGCTGTAATTGTGCCCGGCATCAACGCCTCAGTGATGAAGTGTCCGAGCAACAAACTGCTACACCTGAAAATTGTCTCCCTGAGGTAGACAAGCATGACAATGATCGCTTAATGGCCGTTACACGATCCAAAGCAAATGAAAAGTCCCAATGCAAACCTTCAATGGCTACTCTAAGTAACTGGTCACCCACAGAAATCAAAACCGAGCAGCTGAGAGATCCTTGCATTGCATACCTCATTCAAGCTCTTGAAGGTTCTGAGACAAGGCCACAATGGCAGGCTGTCAGTGACAAAGCATCTGCTGTCAAAATCCTTTGGCGCATGTGGGACCGATTGAACGTTAGTAGAGGTTTCCTAGTACGTACATGGCATGAGGATGAGCTTCACAAATGGGATCAGATTGTCGCACCGTCTCACAGACGCGAAGATGTACTTTATTACTTCCATGACATTCCGTCTGGTGCTCACTTGGGTGTCGAGAAGACACTAGGAAAGATTCGGCAAACTTTCTTCTGGCCAAGTATGCGAGAAGACGTTGAGAGGTACTGCGCGATGTGTACACACTGCGTATCACGCAAGAAATCTAAGCCGCCTAAGTCACCCCTAGGTCAGAATCACACCTTAGCCCCATTAGAGCGGTGTGCTGTGGACATATATGGGCCGCTTCCCAGGTCTGAATCTGGTAATGCATTTGTCATTGTGATATGCGACTGCTTTACACGGTGGACTGAAGCCATTGCGATACCAAATCAAGAAGCCAAAACTATTGCAAAAGCATTTGTCGACAATTATGTTTCGCGATTTGGAGTCCCTCTATCAATACATTCGGATCAGGGTAGTTGTTTTACCTCATCTCTTTTTAAAAACATGTGCGACTTGTTGGGAATAAGGCATACTCTGTCCACTCCATTGCATCCGCAGTCCAACGGAATGGTTGAGCGCTTTAACCGCACTCTAGGTACCATGCTCACCATGTACTCTGCCTCAAACCAACGAACTTGGGACCAGTTTCTGCCACAAGTACTCATGGCTTACCGGTCTTCCATCAACACTAGCACCGGACAGTCTCCCAACAAAATGGTTTTTGGTAGAGAAATCACATTACCCTTGCAGGCCTGCATTTGACTGCCACCAGGGTCTGGTACAAACGAAAAACCTTTTCCTGACGATTATGTGTCAGACCCACGTGCAAATTTGGAACACATCCATGATGTTGCTCGTAAAGTTCTTGCGAAAAAGGTGGTCTACTGCAAGCGACATTATGACCTTCTCGCAAAAACTAGGCAATTCAAGGTTGGTGACCCTGTCTGGTTACTGGATTCAACACGCAAACCAAGTGTATGTAGTAAACTACGTCCACAATGGCAAGGGCCATATCTTGTATTAGGAAAGATAGACGATCTTGTCTATCTTATAAAGAAGTCCCAGAAACACAAAGCTAAACCAATCCATGTTGAGAGGTTGATGCGATTCAACGGAAGCGAAATCCCTAAGTGGATTCTTAACGCAAAGTAGATATTTATCAGTACAATTTACACAGCTCACAAATTGTTATCTTCACACAGACCACTTCCTACAACAATACAATCTGCACTTTATTATATATATTGTTTAATCTTCGCTGTGGTTGCAATCACTCGATGGCAAACTTCTGAAATTTGTATGAATCCTGCAATATGATTATTTGATACCGATACAAATGATGATGCTTAAATGAAGATTGAAGTCTATGATGAATGGTGCGCACCATACGCTGAGTAATGAAGTTGGCTTGATCACCCGATTGCGATTTACTCCAGAGAATGATTAGATTCTACGTTAAAGCATATCAGCTCATCAGTAAGGTATTTCCCTTGTGTACTTGCAGGATACAAGCCAATTTGGATATCAACTCATCTGCCCCTTCTGTGTTGATCATCGACCCAAACTCTTCAGCCGTTCTGGTGATTTACGCTACCACGCGAAGTCAAAGCACCCCATTGAGCTCCGAGTAGCACCAAATGACCTTTTCAGCAATAAGGTGGCCTTCTACTTCTCTACGGAGCCAGCTGCATTCATCAAGTGCCATGAAGTTGAAAACCCCAACAGCGCCACTGCGTCCTACGCAAAATATCTTGTAACAAAGTGGGCTGCAGGTAGATCTCCTGGAATTTCTTCATGGATTAAGGGTTGGGAGTTGGGATGTGAATCGTCTGCAAAATCCAGGAAACAAAAATCTTCTGAAAGTGTTTCATACATCCGACTAGATGAATTCGGTGCTGTGGCGTATTTGGAAGATGGACCTTCCGTCTATAAGGCCACCATTAAGAAGGGGATCTTCCAAAATCAAAAGTCTTTGAGCGCATTGAAGCGGCGACAGGATTGTATCGCTCCTTCGCAGACTCAACCTCAAGGTCCCTGGGCTGAAGAGGACTATCCAGATCTTTATATGGATATCGCGCAATTGCTTGGGATTGAGGACCGGTTGGTTGCAAGGGTGCAGAAGAGGAGCGACATTGTATTCCAGGCAATAAGAGAATCGGAAATCGACATTATACCGTCTCCAATGTCGATCCACCTATCTGATCCATCATCACCCGTCCAGCTACCCCTCCAATCCATGCCATCCTTTGATTTGTCTCCCCTCCCCACAGTGTCTGCATCTTCATTGATCATCCCTGTACCAACTTCAACCCCCGCAATCACCCCTCTCCGAAGGACCAATGAGGTAACTGCCGTCATCGCCTCCACAGCCAACACTTTACTCTCCAGCCAGACTCCATCATCAACTACCGCAATAGCCCCTCTCCGAAAGACCAATGAAGTAACTGCCGTCATCGCCTCCACAGCCAACACTTTACTCTCCAGCCAGACACCATCTTCAACCAATCTGTTACCTATTAACACATCTTCCGTCCGTCCTGTTCCAGCCATGATGTCGACGCCTGCAGCCACACTCCAAGCACCCATCACTGCCAACCTGCCTTCCCTGCCAACAGCATCTGTTTTCAAGCCACCACCAACTATTAGGAGTCCCATCACCACTTCATCAATGTTACCCACAACAACAGTCCCTTTTTCTGTCCGATGCCTTCTATCACCTATTAGAGGTTCAACACCTGTATATCATCCAACATCCCCAACCACCGAGGCTCAAAGCGAGGTCGCGAGGTATTCCCCTTCTCCATTGTCTGCGGTGGAACACTACGTGCCGACCCCTGCCAACACACTCCTACAAACACATGCGACGGCACTTCTGGTCAGTGGGACAATGCCTCTGCTACCCCCTTCCAAACGTGATTGGTCTTCTGTTCCGGATGAGGCAATTACGCTCGTACAAGGTTTACGCTGGCCACCAAAAGGATGGAGGAACCTATATCCTGACTGCCGATTACTTGCACTGGAGTATGCTGCAACATCCATCCTTCAGTCCACTGCTGTATCATGGAGCATCACCAACCGATGTCTGTTGGTCCACCAATTTCAGCACCTGATGCTCCCTGGTACAGCAGGTATTCTCCTGGACAACAGTGGAAAGGCCCGCCACTACTTACACGAAACAGTCCGAGAGATTGCCAGCGGCGTCAGCTCTCTTCCAACTGAAGTCAAGTCGACGATACTAAGGACCCTCCCAGAACATCAAGACGATCCTCTCCTGTCCATCATCAAGGACAGTCCAGTCAGGCCCTGAAGGAAGAAGATGTCATGTAAACTTTGAATGTTTAAAGTTGTTTAGTATAAATAATTAAATTTTATTAAATCATATGTTTTAAATGACTGTTTAAATTTAATGACATAAAAAAGTACTTGTGCTTGTACATTTCAAACTCCAGGAGGAGTTTATTTCTTTAAGGTAGGGGAAATGTAATATGTAACAGTTATGAAATTATCAATTAAATCTACTTACACATGTTTTATTAACTCCAGATACTTGCTAACAATCCATTGTTTGTCACAATTCAGTAATTCCAATCCAAAAATACGCTCCATGTTTGTTTACTATGACGCTGTCAGCCAGCTGTGTAGGAATACGACCTACATTTTCAATTGCACAATATAATTTGTTATTCCT
Organism: Dreissena polymorpha; assembly: GCF_020536995.1. NCBI lineage: Eukaryota > Metazoa > Mollusca > Bivalvia > Myida > Dreissenidae > Dreissena > Dreissena polymorpha. Next base: position 141,775,881 of record NC_068355.1, on the reverse strand, counting down.
AACTATTGTTCTCCAAAATTAATGGCTTTCACTTGTATTATTAATCTAAGGATGCATTTGTGTATTGCATTTTGGTAAAGTTCCAGTTGCAAATGCTTTGGAACTATTTCGTTAGGCGTAGAAAGCCTATTCATCATTTAGTTTCATGTTTCCATTGTATTATTAAAATGTTTAACAGAATTTAAATGCAGAACATTTCTGCCTGATATTATGTATTAATGTTATGTGTTTTAATACAAATTGCTTTTTATAATGTAACAACTCATATTATTGACTTACTTTGTTGATTTAGGATTCCGAAATGCTGTTTAGGAAAATGGCTCTTTGTAAACTTGTTTTATTGGTTAAGGAATTCCTAAGTGCACGTTGATTGGTTGGGACGCCTAAGTTTCGGAATCCTAAAGCATCTTCACTAAAAATAGCGCGCAGCATCACGGATTCTTCACCTCGGTCAATGACTCAAAATCCGGGTCTTTAAAAGTCGGAAACCTACCAGCTTAAGCTAAAGCCATCATAATGGTAGGGAATAGTTCTGTAAACTCTTAAGTATTATTTTAAGTTATTTAAAATAGTAATCAAGTAACAGTGATGCTGCGCACCTTCATCATACTTATAGTTATTTATTCGTAAACCAAACTTCTTAAGTCGCGTTCTACGATTTGAATAGATTTGTTTAACCTTAACTCGGTCGTTTGTTCTATCCTGACAACTTCGAAGTGTCTAAGTATTACAGATGCCCCCTTTTCAGCAATCTTAATAAAGATTGGTCCAATGTTCATCTGACAATTTTGAGTCCAAGTTTTGATTGGTTCATGTGTGTCCAAACACTAGGTAACCTTGTCAGATAAATAGAAATTCTCAATATTAAGCTCGTTTATATGAATGTGGTAATGTGTAAACAAAAACTAGGTCAAGTATGAGCAAAAATCCTGGTATCGCACTATTTAGCCTGTAATCACTCTGGAAGCAACATTTTTGGCTCAGTCTTGATGAAGCTTGTTCATAGTTTTTATCTTCAGATTATAAATGCCAATTTTAAACCCCATTCATACACAAATTGTGTTATCTCTCAAGAAGTCACAATAATGCCTCAATTGTGATGACACTTAGTCATAAACATGATCTTTCCAATATGTTGGCAATCGCTGCACTTGTGTGTTTGTCTGATAAACACACCAAATTAAAATAACAAAAATCTCGTATTTATCGGAGAATTACAACAAGAATGTAAAGATGGGACTATTGTGTTCGCTTTTTTATCTTTTTAAATATATATTTAGAAATGCCGGTATATGACCAAGTAAGTGAATATAAAGTAAAAAGTATTTGATATTCCCACAATTTTCATTTAATATGATGGTGATTGCAAATTTTATTTTATATTAACTGGTTCTCATTTTACCATTTTGAACATATTTAAATGCATTGAGAACGTCTAAAGATAGACATGTTTTGTTTTTTTTGTTTAAGTTATCTCTATAACATAAATACTTGAACTGTATCTTGACAGTCGCAGCGATGCACATTATATTTAACACGATATATCGCCCTTGTGTAGGTAGCCAAAAAGGCGATATATCGTGTGAAATATACTTGATCTTATTATTGACAGTCGCGGCGACGCACTATATATTTAACACGATATATCGACTTGTTGGCTATCTACACAAGGGCGATATATCGTGTTAAATATATATTGCGTCGCTGCGACTGTCAAGAAAAAGATCAAGTATCGCCGCGACTGTCAAGAAAAAGATCAAGTATCGCTTCGCGTGTCTAGTGTCGCCCTTGATAAAAGAAGTGCGAGATTATTGATGGCACTATCCGGATTCCGTATGTTCATTCTTTCTAAAGCCTTGATTCTAACTTGTATTAAATAGGGCAGATAAGAACTGAAAAGCACAATAACAATTTTTAAACAAGATGTAGATTGTGATCTCTATATCAGTTGCATCCCAAACAAAGCGCTTAACAATCTCTTTTTAAAAAAATTCTGCAGGAAGAAGGCAGTTAGCAAAATTGTCTTTTAAAAGTAGTTAGTTGATAATATAATATACCATACTATACTATAATGAATAAGACAATATACTCAGTTTTATATCCAGTAGGGATAAAGATATATATTTTCATGGTAAAAAACACTTTTTTTACTCCAATATTTTGCCCAAATGGGCTTTATCAAGGTTTACAAAAATTTTGACGTTGAAAAACATTTACTTTATTGATGTACAAGACAGTAAAAAAGATGTAGTCAATTCATATTTGTAAACCTTGATACAGCCTATTTGGGCGAAATATTGGAATAAAACGAGTGTTTTTTACGATGACAAGACAATATAGTTGTGTTTAAATCTTATTTATCGTATGGAACGATAATTTAACACTTACCGAAAATATAATTTTAAAGTGCAAATTCAAACATTTGATAATTTTATTCATTATCATATTTAGACATTTGTATGTGGATATATATTATTAAAATGTTGGTGTTTACTATGTATGTTACTATAATATGCAAACATCAATCACCATTTCACTAATTGGTTTACGCCTCTATCAATATAAGACCGGTGTCAGTTGACACAGTTGGATAAATTGTAGCTATCCTTCTGGTAATCGTTGAACATAAATTGTATCACATACCTGAATTAAAAAAAGTACAGCATATCTTTCCACTTAGTAGCCCTAGACCAAATTTCACCGGGAAGACGGCATGTTTATTCTTCGGCGCCAGGTGTTTCTAGACCGCCCTCTCTTCCTTTTTCCTTGGGGGTTCCATGTTAGAGATTGCCTTGTCGTATTTGATGCAGGATTTCGAAGGGTGTGGCCTAACCACCACCAACTTCTCTTAAAGATGCCTTCTTGTACTGGCTGCTGCTTTGTTTTTCTCCATAATTGTTCGTTGGAGATCTTGTCTTGCTAGAGGATCTCGAGGATCTTCATGAGGCAGGTGATGATGAAGACCTGTATTTTCTTTATGATGGTGAAAGTTGTTCTCCAGGTCTCTGCTCCTAATAGGAAATGCGGCTTCACGATGGTATTGAAGAGCCTAATCTTGGTGGTGATGCCAATGTCGCTGAATCCCCAGATGTTCTTCAGCCACTGCTCGTGCTTTACCGATGCGTGTTCTGACATCTGCATCCATTCCTCCCTGGTTGTCCAGAATGCTGCCGAGATAGGTGAAGCTGTTCATCTCCTCCAGCGCCTCGCCTTGGACTGTAATGGGTGTGTTGTTGGATGCGTTGGTCGGCTAACTTTACCCAGTAATAATTTGCGTTTCAGGACACATACACATATTGTGTTGGCACCAATAGTACATACATAACCGGGTTTGTTCATTTGTATCGCTAAACGGGCCTATTGAAGCTCTCTTTCTGGTTCATGTGTATGCAATGATTACTTTTCGAGTTATGTAACACACAAGAAGCGGGTCGCACGAAAGGATTTGCCTGAATTCGGCCATGCATTGTTTACTTTTCATAAAATATGATTTCATATCGAACAATGCGTTAATCAAATTAACGTACCCATAGTATTTTTTTCTACTGTCTTATAATGGGAACTTTGTTTTCTATATATACAATCGAAGTATTGTATAAATGTAGTATTGAGGCTAAAACCAAGATACTGTTTGGGGTCATGGCCTATTGACTTAAAGAGGTTATATCGGCGTTAATTGACCACATCGGTGAACAACAAAAAATGTCAAAATTGCATTGATATAATTTAATGTATATACATTTCAATGAAACTAATGATTTGCATATTTGAACACATCGAAACTACTTTAGAAGTAATAGAAGAACACATAAACAACTCTAGTTGCTTAAAGAGTGATTTTATTGTTAGCTATTTTCTCATGCCCATTACCTTTAACACGTGTATTCATCCATTTTTATTATAGATATTTCAATTATTAAGATATTTTATAGAAGTTATTTCATTTAACGAATACATATTTAATACTGAATATTACATGTTATGAAATATAGAACTCAGAACAAACTGGCTTTGTGATCTTGAAATGTTGCTCTAGATGCTGGTCAATTGTGAATGCTGGCTTAATTATCGAACAATAATTAACATGCAAAGCGTATTCTCAATATTTACATCTTTTGAGTTATTATAAAACACAGAAACAAATGTCCTTTACTGCATCTAAAAGGTATATATCAATTATGTTATTTCTTACTATATTTTTATGCAACAATACATAAACTATTGGTAAAATTAAAAGCCTATTCCTACATGATGGCAATGTGCGGTATAATAAGTAAATATATGCAAATGGAAGGCCAAATCATGGACAGTATTTTTTGAAATGTAAATATTCAATTGTAAATTAAGACACTCTGGTCGAGCTGCTACTTTTATTCTAGAATCAAATCATATGAATTATGTCCTTAGAGTTAAAATGTTTCAATCTATAGCTAAAAAAACCTCTACAAATGTTAAGTAATAATGCAATGTCAATACTTATAAATCCTAAGTAACAAGGAAACCGTCTTCAACTAAAATGTACATTGGATACTTGACTGATGAATAATACAATACAATTAATAAAGTTGTGTAAATGCTCTTTGTAATCAAGCTAGACAAACACACTATTCTAATTATATCCATATTAATCATTAACGTTTTCCTCTTCCTCCAACAGTTGGTAGGCGGTTGTGTGATGGGGTGTATGTGTATGTGTAGTTGGGTAGGCGATCCATCAAACTTTTGTCATAAATGAATACATTATGTTCTAATACCCGAAATGAAATACCTTGTTAAAACATGCTCAAAATATCGGTTTGTTTGTGGATGATCATCCGTCAAAATCTGTTAAATAATCAATAACATGTATAAGTTATTTGGAAACTTTTTATTTTGTACATAGGGTGTAGAACACTGTATAATATGTGTAATGAATCAATGGTCCGAATTTAGCAAGTACGGTTTTGCTTTCATTGGGATCGGCTTCGAATTCCTTTCCTCGAACTGGATACAAACACAATTGAAATACCTATCCCGAGAGATAAACCAGAATATTTAGTTATAACATTCGATATATGATATCCAGAAATGTGTTCGCCACAACACCTGCACTCGTTTGTTGGGTCGCTCAATTTTTACTGCAGAACTATCCCACCAATTCAGACACTTGCTAGACATATGTCTAGCAGTTGTGTGTTATGCGTGCTTGCACGCAGTCACTGGCACTGTGGTTTACCAGCCAATATGTATCACGCCATTTTTTATTTTGTGTGATATTCCGGTTTGCATATGCTAGTAAACTGTATATGCTGCCAGTTTGAAATATGTTTCAAGTCTGGAATAATCAGTGTTGCATGTGTTGTTCCTGCCAGTATAAAAATGTCGATATTTTAATTAAAAATTGAGTACCGTAATGAGAATGAGAAGTATTCCTGCTGTCAGGATACATCCTCACTTAATATACGAAATGTACATGTCACGAACTTGACATAAGCTAAAATTGTAGTATTTTTATAGCTCGTTGGGTTTCTTTTGCAATTATTTAAGTAAAATAGGTAGAAGTCTATTCTGCCTTGTGTAACTGTATGTTGTAACAAATTGCGTATGGCAGTAATACTGTTATGGGTTCTGGTCTGTATATACCATAACAGTTTATATCGAGTTCACACATTGTATTAACTTCAATGTGACATTCACATAATTTATGTTCTGAGGTGTACTTAAAAAAACACATCTGAAATATAAAATATAGCATATAATAAGTAAAACGGACACGTTTTAAATGAAATTAATCATTAATTATATAATAATTCATAACCCAATGACATAATAAATAAAAGGTAAATTCTAGTGACCAGTTATCTTACTTTACAAATAACCAAGTAACAATAAGAAGAAATAAAAACATCCAGCATCGTATAGATATAACATTCGACAATGTGAAATATTCATAACACAAAGCATAAGACTTGACACACAACTTTACAAACAACACAATGAATTCTTACCAATTTATGGAATTAATATGTGTTTTGTATATGTACACATACTCACTCTGTCACTCTGTCACTCTTGAATGATTCAAGTCAAATCATGCAAACATATATTATTGTGTAAAATATGTGAATTATCTTGGTAAGGACTAAAGGTGAACTTTACAACTTGCTGCCATTTTGGATACTTGCGGAATAATATGATTCAAGTATTTCATATACTCTATTGTTAAACCAAATATACAATTTTGTAGGAAACAACGTATTGCAACTTTTCTCCATATAGAAAGAAAAGGAGAGAAAATACAAAAACACTTTAAACTAAATTAAAGTACTTAAATACATCATAAAGTGAAATGACGTCTTTTGTTCCCTCCAAAGGATAAGTAAAACACCAAAGTTTCACATACTTATTAGAGCAAAAACATAAAACACAAAAAGGTTCTTTCTACTCTAACATGATTGCACTAAGTTTGAAGTCACACTCCGCTAAGAGTATTATTATTTTTCTGAAAGCACAGGGTGAATAGTTCAGTAATTTTCCCCATGTAATTGGCATTGTTTACTAGAAAATACTCTTCCATTTTTCGTAATTATTGAAGAAATAAAAGCTTATATATACAAAAAACCATATTGAGCACAATTTTATGGTCATTGAATTTGTGCCTGAAGTTCAAGATACTGGTTAATTAGGCGTATGTTCAAAGGGTTTGCCTTATTAGACGTTAAAACACGATTGATATATTGGCAATTATATCAACATTAACCGGGCAAAGGCTTTGAAGGGAGTGGTTAACTGTGGTTAGGCTCAGGTTAGCTCATGACTAGATTCCAGACAAGTAGTGAGTGGTCGTCTGTATTTTGTGTAAAAGAAAACGGTTTTGGACTGAGAAATATTATTTTTCACTGCCTTTTCAAAATGTTCTCTGATAACTATGTAACTGATAAATAAGCCATATTATGAGTTTAACAATTTTACATCAGTGCTATATTATATATTTACATTTACATCGATGAAATTATTATTAAATTTGTTTAAGAAAGATAAAATTAATCATGAAATTTAATGATACAACTACATCATTGTAAAAGACAATTTTACAAGTATAATTAGCCAAATTATGAATATTATTATTGAAATATAATAGATCGAAATGTTTATGTTACAACAATTTACAAGCTCTTACTTCAATTTAAAAACTTGAGATTATCACCATGACACAATACGATTGCTGAGCCAATGGCTCACTTAAGCTCTTTTGCCCCTCGTAGCTCGTTTCTTGAACCGGACAACCAAAGCGTCTCTTCTCGTCGGCTTTAGGCGGTCCAAAACGATAACCTCTTTGTATCCGAACCTTTAGCGACTTAATGTTGTGTCTTGTCTTAATACAGTTTAATAGTTTTTTCATAGTTGTTCTGCTTTTCCTCTAATAAATTGTGATATAATAGATCGTCACGCATACTGCAATATTTCAGATCTTGGATTAATTGTTCGAGGCTTTTTTAAGTTTGAGTCTATTTGTTATATTATTTTGTTTCAAGTTCTCAACGTATTTGTAGCATTTGATGTTTTATTTCTGGCATTGTTTGGTTGTCATAGTATTGACCCTTTTCAATGTTTTGCACTTTGCTAGCAGGAAATGAAACTGTTTCTGTGGAATATTGCCAAGAAAATTAATCGTTGTGTAAGCTGTTGAATGATTTTATTATTATAATGTAATTGGTTGAATGGTCCCATGCACACACTTATGCCCTTCATAGATGCTACAAGTATTTTTCGTAGGTGATAAACGGATTAAGACAAGTAATGCCGAATGCGTTAATGACAGACTGTGTCTGGTTTCATTGTGAGAGGAAGTTATGAAGGAACATAGACACAAAACTAGCATTTATTGATCCGTTAGGATAATATTTCATGTCTCAGCGTATGCCTTTCGAGAAAATAACCTATACAAACTTTTAGAACTTTTAGAATTATAAAGGTTAATGTAATAATATTAATTGGGGATATTTGGCCATCAGGGGCCGTTTTTTAGTGGAGGAATTTATTTTGATGGGGTTTTAAAGCGGGTGTAATATAAGGCTTAATACCATTGTTACTACTTTAGTTATATAAGCAGTTACCAAATGTAATATAAATGTAAATCCCTAATCATAGCCTCTCGCTTGTTGTTGTGCAAATGAAACTGTTTACTTTGGAATCTTAAGTTTGTGCAAGGCATTTTTATGTTGACAACTAACTGTCAAAAACCTTTTTTCAGCGGGTCTTATTTTTATTGAAGATGAAACGGCCCGACCATCCGTTTTCTTTATTTATATTAAAGGGGCCTTTTCACAGATTTCGTCATTTTTTAACTTATTCATTAAATGCTTTATATCGATAAATGTAAACATTGGATTGTAAAAGCTCCAGTAAAAAATCAAGAATAAAATTTAAAAAAGGAATAGAACATTGCCCGGACTGGGTTTCGAACCAGTGACCCCTGGAGTCCTGCCAGAGTCCTGAAGTAAAAACGCTTTAGCCAACTGAGCTATTCCGCCGAGTACACATACGTGTCGTATTTTATACCTTATATAAGCAATCTTCGTAGTTTCACAAAATTTAACGACAAAAACAGAACTCTCCAAATTATTCAATCGTTTCGCGTTGCAACGCTTTATAATTTTTAGGTTTTAAAATCGTCAAAAGATGCATATAATGGCTATATTAGACCATGGTAAATGTTCAGTATTACTGTTTCCTCACAAATATCATAACTAAAACGAAAATGTGCGATTCTGAAACAATTTTTTTCAATTTTGTCAATTTACCAAAGCGTGAAAAGATCCCTTTAAATGCTTCATGTTACTGAAAACAGACTTTCCAAAACAGACTGGTACATTTTGAGTTGTCCATATATTTACCAACAAATAAATCGGTCACACCATCTAATGGCTTGTTGAATGCTAAATCCTAAGGGAATCAAAATTATGACTACACTTAGCACACAGAGGTATTTACTGCATTGAATTTCATACCAATATTATGCAGCACTAGTGGTATTCGTTTAAAGTAGCTTTCAACTTAATTAGTAAAATATGTATGAATATAAAAATTTAGCCTCGAGCCATCATAATTATAGTATATAACCGACAAACAGGTGAAGGTATGGTAGCAAGCAACGGCAAACATTGTGAACGTAATCGACGCCCGTTGACTGCAGCTATCCATTTTTACACCCACGAGAAAAACGTCAACGTGTATTAAGCGACCGCAATACTATTAATGGTACGCTCCTACGTCGTTGTATCAAATCCAATCCATATAAAACTGGTTTTCGGCATAATAAAATCAAATGACAATTTATCACTGAAAACTGTCGTGCACATGCAATACAGTATGTCAAGGATGTTCGATCGCTTCGTGAAAATTCTTAAAATATCCGGAATGCTAAAATTATTTGTAAGGTGATTAATTGATCTGTATCTGAAATAAATATAAAATTAAAAAAGGGGTCACCGTGAATAATTTTGAGATAACGAAGGTTTTTAAATGCCATGTGCGTTTGAGAAAAGGTCATTTTTGCGGGGCATAAAAATGGGGTTACGGTAAAATGTTTGTGTCCAATACATTTCAAATGGCCTAGTTATATTGAGATTGTATTAGATGAGCAACTGGTACCTTTGTATTATAATACTGAACATATTTAAAACCAAAAATATTGGAAATCGTAAAAAATAATGAGAAATAAGCGTGACTAGTTTTTTGTTTGTTTTGAACTTTATATTGCACAGTTCAAAATCGATCGCATGCAATACAGATACATATTGATGTTGATGTAATTTTCATATTCATTTGAAGTTCTCAATATTTAAAGGAAACTCGCTTAGCATTAAAATGAAGTAAATTAAGTAATGAGAAATACGTATGACTAGTGTTTTGGTATAGTATTTATTATTTTTGCTGAAGGTCACGTAGAAGGGCCAGTTTCGATGTGAAAGTCCCAGGTAAAACACCCAGTTTCTAATTAACCTGAAACAAATTGCAGTAAATGACAGAACAGTTGACAATGCACAATGCTAGAATATGCTTATGTGGAATAAAATAATATGAAACGATGCCAATAATGTACAAAAGTTATAAATGGAATAAATTATTCGTGTACTGTGAAATAATTGACAAAATGAAATGCTGATTTTTTTATTGTTTAATTCTATTACCGGTATTACAAAGCACAAGTTTCACCTCAATCATGATGTGAATAGGTGTTTTGTCAAAGAACATTGCGATGTAAACATTCACAAATGACTAAAGCATCTAACTGATAATAAATAACTTAATAAGTAACTAATGTTACTACATTAACTCCTTTAACAGCATACAGTAAACCAAACTTTACATTCTGCTGGATCAAATTTCCATTGATAAAAAATTATTGATGCATGACTAACAGACAATTACTGCAATGTGTCAATGTGTATAAAACAATTTAAAACCCTACAGGAAGCAAATATGTCTCTAGTGTTTCACCGCAGTACACATTAATTGAATATTTAACAAATGTATAAAATCTGTTTGTTTTGATATGTATTTTGGTTGACGATTAATTGCGGGTAATTACTGTTTATTTACTGATGTGCCATGACCCACAACCCCACAAATACCCCGAGATATTTTAAGTCATAAATAAACTCATCAAGTTTGATTTGAATCCAATTACCAAATCTGTTTTTTAATCTCATCCATGGAAATAAGCTAAGAAATACATAAGTATTACAATAACGTTATACATAAATATATACTGTATTGAGCTTAAGAGAGAGAAAATAAAGCGTAAAATTTACCAACTTTTTCAGGTTTGACCAATTTCAATTATCTATACAATAAAAATTGTATTACATTATCACTTAATTGAATTGTTGAGAAGCATTAGATTATATGAGCGCACATGTTTGTTTTTCAACGGCGTTGTGGGTCTAACAATCAGAAGCTATAAACTTGATTTTGAACGTCATTGCACACATTGAATAATTGATGCATGTATTTACGTTGGCATATGTTTATATCCATCGCAGTAAAGGCGAACTGAATATATAAAAATATACCATTAACATTGGCGCGTTTTAAAATTAGTATTCTGGTTATGGTTCTGGTTATGTCCATTCAATGTATATGATAAGATCCGACAAGCGACTTCAGACGGCAAGAGCATTGACGTTTACCCGTACGATAGCCGCGCGAAGTTGAACACAACGTAACGTTGTGCGATGTATTCGGTCTAATCGGATGTCCAATATAACCGGTAAGGAATCGGTAAGCCACTTTTTTTCTCTCCGAAATGCTTAAAGTATGTTTGTATATTGTCGTAAAATAATGAATAAATTTGTACATTTAATGTATTGTCAAATTTTAGTATACGTCCGCTAAAAGTTGTATTAAAACTGTATGCATCTATTTTCGGCGTTATTTTTGTTAATTTTAGATTGCTTGGCTTAAATCAACACTACATTGTTTCTATAGGTGTTTCAAGTTTTTAGGCTATAGGCATTAGTCAATATACTTTTCTTACCCGATAATCAGAAAAAAACGTCTCGCAGTTAGGTGCGTGTTTCCCTAGGAATATCAATGCCCTATGTGGGATGTTGGCAGACGGTATAGAAAAGATATTTAATACAGAATTTTCTTTTTCTAAAAATTGTTCACTTTAAAAAAAAAATTGAAGATTTTTTTCTTATAATTTTTCTAGACCATTTTTAGTGTAAACACGTTTTTAGAAAAACCTAGTATGTTTTTTGTCAAAGCTAGATAACGTTTACAACAGCTATTATTGTATAAACTCTATCTATAATGCTCTGGTGGGGTGCCGAAACTTGGCAAAAGGAGGGCTTGAACGATAGAAATCGTTTATAAACAATGTGATTCACGTGCCGTTCAAGCCCTGATATGTGTTTTTCATATCCATAAACTGGTCCACGCGTAGTTACTTCCCTTAACTTTGTTAATAACTCCAGCCTTCGACGACTTTCCAAGCATAAATGGGAACTGAATAAGCACCAGTTTCCTCGTGCATGCAGGGATAAAGGCAATGAACATATCAGTCCACTTTTCAAATTATACCATCTGCACTCTCTTGACAAAAGCTTTATTTTATTGGCAACGTCAAAGAAGTTAATGTTATTTACTCAACACTTTGAAAAGACTATGCTGCAAATGTAACTGTTTATGTACCTTCAAAGTCTCTGCTGTATGCCTGAAAAACTTCAGTGACAATATGTTGGCAGTATTAAGTTTTAGAGAATTTAGTTGGAACGAAATTAGATAAACCTGTGAAAAAAACATCTATGAAAACAATGACTTATTCTGACGATATTTTTATCCGTCATGACCAGTAAATTCCAAAAATAATTTCGCATTTCATACTTTGCGCGGCTGCATTTTAAATTTGCATTAATCCATTGTTTGAACACAGTTTAAATCGAAAAATCGAAAACTGCATATCCGAAGGTAAAGCCTCGTCATTTTTGATGATGACCGATTGAGGCATATGTAAACCACAACCTTAAACTGTATGACGTCATATGAAATAATCGAATTATTTTGTCGGAACGGATTTTTTCGAGCGCCCGCAGATGATCATGCCCTCGAAAACGTGTATTATCCATATACAAGATTAGTATTGATGCAAAGCATCAAAGGGCGTCGGGGATTTTAGTGTAAAAGGCACTCAATGAAGTTACATGGAACGATTTTTTTTTCAACTGTAAATATTAATATATTGGCCGATTATTTTAAACAAAATAGAAAAAGATACTGGTATAACCATTATCTATGATTTTGTGTTATAATTCCCAAATAACCATTATCTATGATGTTGTGTTATAACCCCAAAATAACCATTATCTATGATTTTGTGTTGTAACTCCCAATATTCCATAGTTCATTTCATTAACATTGGTATCCTTTTTTTACTGGCGTCCGTGTGCAATTTTCATTGATGGAACAGAACTGTTTGGGTTTTAAAAAATCTGCTTCATCTCATAAAATGCGCATTGATAGTGTCACCTAACAAAGTCCATACCAAAGGGTCCATACCACCTGGATAGTAATACGTGTCGCGCTTCGCACTAATTAAGGAACGAAAAAAGTGTCACAAAATGCGCATTGACAGTGTCACCTAAAAAAGTCCATGGTTCTTATATGTGGTTCTTAAAAAAAACTCCGAGGAGTGCTTGACTCGGGAAACGGGTTGCTGGGACACAGCTCCTCCTTGATAAGCGACTGCTTTCTTTTTCACAACTCATTGTTACAATCAATAATACGTGTCGCGCTTCGCGCTCTATACGTGGTAGGGATAGTACTGAGGGCCTATGATAGACAACCATTAACAACAACAAAAATACATGCATAATAGATGTGTTGTTTGCATTTATTTGTTAACATAAAAACACGTGTATTTTTTAGATATTTTAGTGATGTAAGAAATTTTAATTAACGTTGTCACCACGCGGCATCCATTAATTTTAATAAAAATGTACTGTAAAAGTTTTAATGTGTTTACGATCCCCCCCCCCCTTCCCACCCTCTCACACATATATTTCATGGGCATAATAAAAACAAAAAATGGTTACAATAAAACAGCATATTTATTTAAACTAAAATGTCTACATCAAAGTAAAAAGTTAACATAGAACACAAATAAAACAATTTGATTCAAATAGGGCTCGAACCTTGGACCTCTCACATGTGAATCGAGCGTGTAACCACTACACTACGGAACCGCTTGAAAAATCACTTTTTAACTTAGATATGTGGCTGGGAACGAGTTTTTTACTCATCTGGTCAAACAAAATGACTTTTTAGTAAGGCATATATTATGAAAGTGCTACATCTGACAAATCAAAATCTGAAATTTGAGCATCCAATTCCAAACAAGAGACCCTTGAGAGCCTGAATCTCTCTACTGCTATGAACACTGCAAGTTTGGAAATAATAAGATGGAAACTATGTATTTAAACACGCAAACAAGGAGAATTTTCTCAAATTCAAGGGGGGGGGGGGTTATTGTGTACTTACTTCTCCGATACTGCTCATGTTCAAAAGGAGTTCAAGTCCTCATTGATATAAAGTTACTGTGCAAATTTGGAAATAATCGGATGAAAACTGTGGAATAAATTGCGTAAACAAGCGGGATTTCAAAATTTTCTCATATTCAAAGGGAAAGTCATTCTGAACTTATTGCTTCGATATTGCTCTTTTTAAACAAGGGCTGTTTGTAAAACATACATGCCCCCATATGGGCTGTTAGTTGTAGTGGCAGCCATTGTGTGAATACGTTTTTGGTCAATGTGACCTTGACCTTTGACCTAGTGACCTGAAAATAAATTAGGGGTCATCTGCCAGTCATGATCAATGTACCTATAAAGTTTCGTGATCCTAGGCCTAATTGTTCTTGAGTTGTTATCAGGAAACCTTTTTACTGTTTTGAGTCACTGTGACCTTGACCTTTGACCTGAAAATTAATCGGGGTCATCTGCCAGTCATGATCAATGTACCTATGAAGTTTCATTATCCTATGTGTAAGCATTCTTTAGTTATCATCCAGAAACCATTTTACTATTTCGAGTCACTGTAACCTTGAACTTTGACTTAGTGACCTGAAAATCAATAGGGGTCACCTGCCAGTCATGATCAATGATCCTATGAAGTTTCATGATCCTAGGCGTAAGCATTCTTGAGTTATCATCCGGAAACCATTTTACTGTTTTGAGTCACTGTGACGTTGACCTTTGACCTAGTGACCTGAAAATCAATAGGAGTCATCTGCCAGTCATGATAAATGTACCTATGAAGTTTCATGATCCTAGGCGTAAACATTCTTGAGTTATCATCCGGAAACTATTTTACTATTTTGAGTCACTGTAACCTTGACCTTTGACCTAGTGACCTGAAAATCAATAGGGGTCATCTGCCAGTCATGATCAATGTACCTATGAAGTTTCATGATCCTAGGACAAAGCATTCTTGAGTTATCATCCGGAAAACATTTTACTATTTCGAGTCACTGTAGACCTTGACCTTTGACTCAGTGACCTGGAAATCAATAGGGTTGAAAAGAATCGGATGAAAACTGTGGACTTTATCGCGTAAACAAGAAAAAGTCTATTGCATGCACGCACGGACGGACAAAAAACACGCCATCCCATAAGCTCTTCTGGCCTTAGGCCAGTAGAGCTACAAATGACGAAGTTATGTCAATTTTTATGTGTCATGTTCTAAACGCCAAATAGCGCCATTTTGAATGAAATGACGTCTTCATTCAATAAGTATCAGTACATGTTATGTTGATAAGTTCGTGCTGATAATAACTTCATTATTCGCATATGTCGATGAAGATAATTGATTACAAAATACAGAATGAATTGTAGTATTATAAATCATAAATACTCGTGGTTGCCATGGAAACAAAAATGTTCTTTTTTCATATTTATTACCATATTAAAGAATTTAAGACAAAATCATAACAGCAAAATAAAAAAATGCCCTAGACAGATATGGAACATCATAAAAATGTTTATAATTAAAAAAAAAATGTTTGCACATGTTCTTGAAATAGGTGTGTATTCAGAAATTGAACAGTTTGTATAGCTACAAATTTGAAACTAAAATAAATAACGGCTCATGATACAATTTGTGTTGTGCATTTATACTGGCAGACATTTTTTTAATTAGCAATTCTAGTTTATTCAACAATTGATAAAATTAATAAGACAAATTTAATTTAGTTACTTTATAGTTGCTATGGAAACAGTACATTTCAATTGCATATACATGCTATGTGTTATCAACAATATATTTATAGTTAATATATTATTAAACTTAGTATAAGTGTAGATAGAAAACAAAATTCACTCATTTCATATGTATAGGTTCAAAAACACGATTTTTAACTTAAACAAAATTAAAGCAATCAGCAAGACATATTTAATGGCACACATCATCATATATTGAACGTTACACTTCTTAATTTTTGTTTACCGGTACAAATAATATACATGTACACAATATAATACATAATATGACTACATATGTTTACATCACATATCTTGATGTCGATATGAACTACAACAGTATTTGTGAATTTATTTTTCGAACACATACCAGGCATACAATTCAATTTATTTATTATACTGGACAGAAAATTTTATAGTGAGATCACTATGAGTGAGTTTTTCATCATTAATCATAAAACAGATTTTCATGTGTCTGACTTAGTTTGCAGAAACAACAAAAACGTATACATTATATTCCCTAAACATACTTAACATGCTTAACATGTTCACTTATGGATGACAGACTGTTAAAAAAAGATACACATTGTTGATATTATGTACTACAAATTCATGCATATCAATGAAATTGTATTTTTGTTATCCCTTGATGAAAAATGACATGTTAAGTCTGGAATAAAACATTTTATCTGTTTAAAAAAACAGTCAATCACAACACAATATATTGTCCATATTATCATCTACACAATGTCCAAACTGACAGTAAGATGTAAACTTGGAAAGCTCAGGTTGCACCAGGATTGGAAAAATGCATTTTCGAAGATCTGCAATGATAAAAAATATATAAATAACTGATTACTTATAAGCAACCTTCTACGAACACATCAATAATACATCACACAATGGAGACAACATACTTGTCCACAATTTATTGAAATTATATTCAATATAACATGCAATATTTGTCAATCTGTATCGTTATTTTTCTTGTTGAAATTTATCTTTGCGAAAATAGCATAACAAATTATTAATAAATTTATATCAACAAGATGAAAATATTATTGTTTTGTACATAGTTCTCTCTGAAATCTGTCTTTAATACAACATTAAAATTCCATTGTGTATGCTTATATGTATAAATATTTTCCCAAACTGAAAAAACACATTTATGTCTTCAAATCAGGCGATAATCACACTATTTTTGCTCTTTCATAAATCAACCACATGTTAACATTCCCTTTTTGAATTTACTATGCAATGTCCCTCCAGGATAAAACACTTGAAATTGAGGCATGTGAAATTAACAACTGGCCTGTAAATGATTTCTCCTCATAGGCCAGCACTCCTCCTGAATAGAAAATGTGCCGGCGCTTATAGGTTATGGGTTGAAAACTGAACAAAGGTGCTCAGTTTGATGTTAATTTTAAATTATTTACACGGTCATAACATACCTAATAATAATGAGCACATCTTTTGGTGTTCGCACGATGTCTTTTCGCTCAATCTGTATTTTTGGCTGAAATAAATTAATGAAGAGTTGCAGTTTAAAACAAGAATTTAAATAGTTTTGAATTGATCATGAACACAGCCATTTATATGGACATAAGAAACTAGATCATCTGACAAGAACAGAAACACATAAAAAATTATTCTAATAATTATCATCAATTAGAATGAATAACATAATACATTGCTGTCACATTGATTGTGTAGTCACTTCGAATAATATTGTTATTGCTTACATGCTATTGTGTGATTGCACAAAGTTTTGCAAAGGAATTTTGAATGTTGATTATACAACCCTATTCAGTTCACTTTATCTTAAGGTGCATAAAGTGATAGAATAATACTGAAAGGTAATATATGGACACAACTTTTAAACGAACTGTCATTACTTTCATTATAGAAAAGGTTCAACAACAAATGTTAAATTGAGAAGTGTTTTGGATTTTGAAAACTTTCGGGTAAAACACACAAACTTGATATAGCAATATCGTCTAAAATCCTCATTGTGACACCCACAAGGCCACAACACACACCATGATTGATGGAAGAGATTCAGTTTACCAACAAATTTGCAATTTGTTGAAGAAAAACAACTCATATAGTAAGAAAAACTCACCTATAAAAAAGCAGGAAGTTTATCAGAAAATGTACAATGTCGAACTGTGCCCTACTCTATTGATTCAATGTATAAGCTGAGGTTAATTTAAACCATATAAAAACCATAAGAAAATACGGAAAAGTTCCCTTAACTTAATTACCATGGTTAAGGTTATTCTTCAAAATTAAACTGTTGTTTTATCTCAAGAAGTGTGTTGAAAAAGTACGCAAAACGGTCATCACAAGTTAAAGTCATTATGGAAACGACGTCAGCGCAAAATGGGTCAAAATCTAATTCCCAGTCACATAATGCCTGTAGTGTAACGGTTATCAATAAAGCAATAAACCGTGTAATCGCTGTCGTCTTGTAAAAATGAAGAAAATACGCGTTAACCAAAACTCGAACAGCAAAAGTCTGCGCTATTGTTAGAAACACCACAAAATAAATATATTTTGATTATGCTTTGTTTTTATACAAAACCAGAAAGTTTCGCGTATTTGCCCAGTCCCTGTGATCTTTCCCCTGTGATCAGTTGTTGATCAGTTATTAATTAAAACAATTAGCTTTTCATTATTGGCAATAAATATTGTAATAAATGTAATTGGCACCAATGCAGTACTTATTTTCACTAATTTACAACAAAAAAATCACAACTATGCAATATATTCTTAAAACAAAAATATACACATTGATCCGTAAAATAACTTCTCCTCCCATAAGCGAAAAAAAAATGCATTACATACTAGTCGCCGCACTCCAGTGCGACGCCAATTATTTTTCTCTTAAAGATTGTTTTCTCTGAAAGATTGCGTGGCGCAGTGGTAGCGCATCCGCTTATGGATAATGACGACACGGCTTCGAATATCAGCGTCGTCATTGTTTCGACTTGTGTTCTTTCTATAAAAATAAGTTAAGTCTATTCAAAATATTAAAGATTTGTAACCAACCATATATAAGAACATTTGAGGAAATGCAAAAATCTGTTAACAATGCCCTTTAAAACAAGGATGTGAATTTTGATTAAATAATTGAAGTTCCACAACCTCTTTCATATATGCCATCATTCCAATAAATATGTTCCTAACATTTTCTGCTAACTTTTTGTATACGAAGTTATGTGTTTTAAACAAAGTGAATCTCGTCGTATATGATTGTCAGATAACTTATTTCTTCCATGTATTTATCAATTGTGCACGTTACTTTAAATAATTTTAACGGACAAATAATGGTCTTGTTTCTTGCAGAAGACACCCAAACTCCCAGAACACACAAGCTACTTCTTAGCCAAAATAATGATAACGACGCCATGGTGGAACTCAGTTCCAACTAACCTCACTTAAACCCCGTCAGCTCCTGAATACGCATCCCCCTGTCAATGGTAAAACAAAAACAATGTTAATAGAGGTCAACGAATTGTCTTACTTGGAACATAAAGCATTAGCTCAAGCAGGGACGTGAATTTAATTGTAAATTATCCTTCGTCACATAAATGATTTGCACATGCTAACGCTGCTGGTACCTGTTAAACGCGATTTGACAATTAAACGTCACATTCGACGCGAACAATAATAACCGATGGTTTCTAACAGTTCTCTTTAATGATATGTAACTGCCCAGCTTGCTCTAGAACAAATTGCAGTAACGGGTGATAAGTTCGCGAACGGGTTTCATTAGTGACCATACTTTAACGTCCTCTGGCAGCCACGGGTGATAAGTTCCCAAACGGGTTTCCATTAGTGACAATAGTTTATCGTCCTCTGGAGCTACGGGTGACAAGTTCGCAAACAAGGTTCATAAGTCGACATAGTTTAACGTCCTCGAAAAATATGGTGCGAGAGCAAGAACGCGCAGATTACGTTCAATTCTTAAACGACATATACACGTTTCAGAGCGACTCTTGTTTACAAAGAAAGCATACCAGACCGGCGGTCTGTCTTTAAAAATGATAGAAACTATTTATCCCAATTCTACCAATCGCATATAGAATTCTTTAATATGTGACTACTTAAGAAACATATTTTCAGTGAAAACATAAGATAATCAGCAAAGCATCACTCAGCCCTTAATTTAAGACCTGTGATATTTTTCCAACCTCAACACAACTCAGATAATGAAATGACAAAGCCCTGTTGATAGCCTTTTAAACAGAAACATCTTTGGATAAACGGTATTGGTTAAAATCCATGTTATTTTAACGCATGAATCCTTGTGGATTTCAAACTAGTTTTTGTGAAATGCTACTTCAAACAAAGTATTTTTTCTTAAAAAGTATGTTATTTTAATTGACTTGTTAACAGATTTTGGTTATGTTGAATTATGTCTTCAAATTAATTTATCTATTAAACTATTGTTTGAACTATTTTAAAATAATAAGAAATTAAGCCATTACAAATGTTTTGCCCTCAAAGGGGTTTAAAGTGAAATCTCATAAGCTCTGGCTGCGTCGTTAAGGCATTGGAACTGAAACGTGTATATTAAACGCTAAAACTAAACACAATTATTTGCTAAGGGAATAGAGAGAAAACGAAAATAGTCACGAGCGCTTGCGCCGTTTAAAATATCTAAATGTGAAATCGGCGTATTTGTTGTACGATTTACCTATGGACACATATACCAAAAACCCATAAAGTGAAATAATCGAATGTTCACGATGAAAAAAAAGCAAAACATATTTGAGTGTTTTCATTTAAAAAAAACAACAGGTTAATGTACGCGATATATGTGTTTTAGTATTGGTATGTTGAAAATGTGTAATATAATCTATTATGTGTTTCATCATTAACTGTTTCATAGTAAATAAAATATCGTATTTTTACTAGTGAAGTTCCGCATTTCAGAAATATTCTTTGTTTAAAGACATCCAGTTGGAAAAGAATTCTGTGATATGAGTTGTTCTATCAAAATGTATTGAGATCTTTAGACATGTTCTCACGCTGGTCATGCGGATACTTTGATAACGTATGGCACGTCGATAACAGAAAGACAAAAGCCACGCGCGGGAGGTAAGTTCTGTTAAATTTGTAACTGTAATATCAGTTTTTAAGACGCGGTAAATAATGGAGATAATAACTGGTATTTTCTGTGGTTTTGTGATGATTTTTTGTAATGAAGATTGTTGCCAAAAAAGAGACGTTTTTGACTTAAATCTAAACATTTGTATTTTGTTGAAATATGTATTGATCATCAATTTAATGCTGAATTTTGATTGCATTTTTTATTTAATAATATAATCAAATATTCTTCCACGAATTAATATCTTCGAAGTACGAAGTGCTTTACCATTAAACGGCCAAACAATTGTCCGTATCTGAATTAATTAATGCCATTATTTCTTTGCCATACAAATATCGACGATTAAATACTTTGCAACATTGTATTTGATACGTTCCTTTTATGATCAGTTTTTTTACAATTGCATACTTTTTTAGTATTGCTTCTATTTTAGTTATTGTTGTCTACAACAAAACGGACGTTTTCTGTTGTTTTATTAGTAAACAATAAGCGTGAATGGAAATGCCTCCGAAAGATTGGAAACGATGCAATCGCTTTCATAAAAGTAATCGCTGGGCTTTAAAGTAGGCTTGTAACGTCTAATTTGACATTCGTAACAATTCGTCTGCGGTAATATTCCATTCGGGCGTACGTTCATGTATGATCTCCTGGCATATACAAAATGCTTTGAAAATGGAATGCGATCCCAATCGCATATTTTTACGTTCCCGTTCGCAAATAATGAGTTGTAAAAGCTCTTTTTTAGTTGAGTGTTTATGCTAGTTAGCCATCGTGGACTTAAGGTTTTGGATCGTATGCTCTTTTTTTCCTTAATGTGTAACGATGCCAAGTATGGTGTTTTTCACATTATCTGACGCATTTAGTGAGCAATTGATCACACTATTGCTAGTGCGTTGTTTAAGTGTATTTTATAAGTTGTGTTTCAAAATATTTTTCCATGAGGCATTTGAAACTTGACAAAGCTTTATAATTCTCCTCTGAAAATGCACTGTGACTGCATACGAATGCACCCGAATGCACCCGCTTAAGGTATACACGGCTTCGAGCATTCATATGTTGCCTAGTTTTGCTGTTCGCAGCATGATGATATGTTTTTTTCAAGCATTCCGAATTGCGATTTGTTTTAAGGTTCATCTCTAGTACAGTTTTTCTGCGGGTTGTTGTTTCATCAACAGCATGATGTATTTTATTATTTGTCAAAATGCTACAGGATTGACGACCTTACTGTGAGTGTTGCAGTTATTTGTTTGGAAGCGCTTATTAATTCTCATTTACAGCGCTCAAATCAATTAAGCCGTTGTTCCGATACTCATTATGCAAATATGCACGACGTCTCGCAAACACGTAGGTTTACATATTTTCCCAAATGTATCAGCGAAAAGCGTAGCAAACGTTTAATAATTTCATATGATAGTATTTCGGTGGAAAACTTTCCACCTGAAGAAACGACGATTTATTTAGCCATACGTGTTTTTGATTTTGGAATCGATGGCAATTTTTGTGTACATTGTACTTTCACCATCAGGTCTCATAAATGTCTGAATATAGCGGTCAGCCAGGCAAATTAATTATAAAGAATGCTGTCGCATTAAAGCTCAAGAAATAAAACCTTTATAATCAATTGGTTAATGCAGTCACGGTAATGTACTTAATGACTTATGATGCTTTTTTCTCTCTCTCTCTCTCTCCATTTTAATTAAGTTTAAAATCAATGTTTATTTTAGTCACCTGTCATATTGAGAACAACCGGTCACTGTCTCTTACAGTACTTTTAAGAAATTAGATGCATGAAACAACCCATTAAACGTTTTACCAATTTCAAACTTTAAAGAACAATAATACTTTAATTTGTTTGGTGAAGGTGTGACGTCGGGTTGTATAATATATTAATGAAAAAAGGCAAGGCAGCTGTCAGCGACTACAACAAACACAATGATGACCTCTTTGCGCTGCGACTAGGTAATTCGTTTAAAAAATCACATGCTTTTATTTGTCAAATAAAGAACATCTCGCAACGTGAGAAAACAAGAGGCACGCCTAATATTTGTTACTGTCGTTCTTGTTTGACCATTGCAAAATATCACTCTCCGCCTCTTTTAATATGCTTGTACATTTACATAAAACGTGTGGCTAGCAACACATATAAATATATCGACGTTGCTTTACTAGCTCAATTTGCGCGGAGTTTTCATTTCCAGAACTAATATCAATTCATGTGAGCAAATTCCGTTGGAAGTAAAAGGTTAGGTTTTTTTTTATCGCATTCATATGTTATGGTTTTCGGTTCTTGTATCTTAAGTAGGTTGTCGGTTTATTTTGTCAAAATCCGCGCACATACATGTCGGCAAATGTATTTGCAAATTGTGCGGTGTAATTGTTCTTATATCGCAATACTTATCGGTGTGATTTCTAGGTTACTTAATTTGAACTACTTGAGAAAAACAAACATTGATAGTGTCAATGTATCGTTAAACCTTTTTAAGAATTCTTTTCTTAAGATTTTGTAAAACTCACCATTTTAATATTAACGCGTACATTGATTTTTTTTCACACAATTTAAATTTTGTTAAGCAGCTCAATATTTTACTTTATAAAGTTTGTCAACAAATAAGAACTTAAGTTTATAATCAAACCGCATAAAAGACATAAGTAAGTTGATATTTTATTCAGCGGATAATAGTCAATTAGTGAAAAGGGAATTATATTCAGTCTTATGCTTAAAGGGGCCTTTTCACAGATTTTGGCATTTTTTTACGTATTCATTAAATGCTTTATATCGATAAATGTAAACATTGGATCGTAAAAGCTCCAGTAAAAATTCAAGAATAAAATTTAAAAAAGGAAAAGAACATTGCCCGGACCAGGTTTCGAACCAGTGACCCCTGGAGTCCTGCCAGAGTCCTGAAGTAAAAACGCTTAGCCTACTGAGCTATTCCGCCGAGTACATATTCGTAAAGTATTTTATACCTTATATAAGCAATCTTCGTAGTTTCACAAAATTTAACGACAAAAACAGAACTCTCCAAATTATTCAATCGTTTCGCGTTGCAACGCTTTATAATTTTTAGGTTTTAAAATCGTCAAAAGATGCATATAATGGCTATATTAGACCATGGTAAATGTTCAGTATTACTGTTTCCTCACAAATATCATAACTAAAACGAAAATTTGCGAATCTGAAACAACTTTTTTCAATTTTGTCAATTTACCAAAGCGTGAAAAGATCCCTTTAAACCCTGACATACAAAGTTTGTTCGTGGGTATTATGAAATGACCCTGTCGTTCGGTCGGTTAGCCAAAGTAATATGTACTTTGTGTCTCAAAATCGTCTTTAAGTTCCATGTGTGTCAACTGAAACTTTGTAGATATATTTTGTGTACCATGTAGAAGTGCACAGCGTTATGTACGTGCCAGTCATGATATTATTTGCAGAGTTATTTGCCGTTGAACACTGGCCTAGTTTCGATACTTAAATAGTTGCACATGTACACCGTGAGTCTCAAACTAGTACCTTATTTGTCTGTCTAGCAACATGAAACTTCACCGATATGTTACGTTCACTATTAAGAAGTTAGAATGGCAAAACGTTGTTTTCGTACGTTAGCTATATTTTTT
The DNA here is from genome assembly GCF_020536995.1 of Dreissena polymorpha. NCBI lineage: Eukaryota > Metazoa > Mollusca > Bivalvia > Myida > Dreissenidae > Dreissena > Dreissena polymorpha. The sequence goes on along the minus strand of NC_068355.1, from coordinate 141,751,410 downwards.
AGAGAGTTGTGTGCAATTTCACTTTGGCAATTGTGTAATTCTTTTATTAATGAACATGTTTGTACTGTATCATCATGGAACTTTATGTATGTTTTTTACAATGCACGAGTTATGAGTGCTTAGACATAAGCAAGCAAATCTTTGAGACGTGCATATTTGTAGATGCTTACTTGTTGCCTCAAACCTTTTTTCTGTGTGTTAAAACGAGTATTGTTTATAAATAAAATTATGCACAAGACGTGTTTGTCGCGCTATTTGATGCAGATTTATTGCAGTTTATGAATTTGATTAAACCTATGCACAAGACGTGTTTGTCGCGCTATTTGATGCAGATTTATTGCGGTTAAGGCATTTGATTAAACCTATGCACAAGACGTTTTTGTCGCGCTATTTGATGCAGATTTATTGCGGTTAAGGCATTTGATTCAACCTATGCACAAGACGTTTTTGTCGCGCTATTTGATGCAGATTTATTGCAGTTTAGGCATTTGATTCAACCTATTAACGTGATGCTTTTTATGCTGGTTTGTGGTTAATTGAAAGAAGCCAGTGCCACTCGTTTGAGATTATATTACTAATATTTAGGTTTTCCACCTGGTTGGAAGGAGCCATTGCGAGGTTTTTGTCAAAAACTGTGCCATGCCTATGTTGAATACTTTGCGAATTGCTATTTCCAAATTTTTCAACAGAACAGAACAGACAGTTTGATTAGACTTTTACATTCGTACATCGTCTTTAATGCAAACCATTATTAAAAAGTACTGTCACGTGTCGATATAATAATTGTAGCCAAATCACTTATGCATTATTATATACAAAAAAAGCGATTTTGAACAAAAGAAAATTTATTTTAAAGGCAACAAGGATAAACTATTACTTTTATAGTAACATGCTCAAAATCAACGATTATTTGGCAAAACATTTCATAAAATAAAGTTAACCCAACGCTAGATGCGGTATGGTGACATAGATTTAACGAGATACAAAATGCTCGTTTTCAATTTTTTGTGGCACAATATATTCCATTTTTATTTTCCGCAACGATTCGACATTCATTCGACACACGAACATTAACATGATACCTGAACATGTGTTGAATTTATTGTCCCACAAAAATACATTTTGTATCTTGTAAAATCTATTATTCAAGACCACATCTAGCGTTAAAATTTTGCCTTACTCATCATATACTACATTATATGTGTTTATATTTACATTTAACAATATTTTGCAAACTTTTAAATAAATGATCTCTTATGATTGTTATGTAAACACCATATTTCAATTGCATAGCAACAGATAGACCAAACACAAGAATCAAACATATGACAAAATAATTTTTGCTTAATAAGATCATAAGGGCTTTTCCAACCATATGTTCTTGATTTAAAGTGAAACTACCAATGTAGTTAATAACAATGCCGAGATAATTGAAATTATCGACGATTTGTATATAATGTTCATTTAATGTGCATTTATTATTTTCTCGGATTTTACCCCTTTTTTCAAAAACCATTATTTTAGTTCTTGAAGTATTCACATATAGTCCACAATATAGTTTCAATAAAGGTAAAGGTGATCTAAGTGGTCTTTTAATTCTTCTGCTGATTTGCATAAAATGGCCAAGTCAGCTGCAAATAACAATAGAAATATAGATATGTCGTCTATATTTAAGCAAGACAATTTAAAAAAGTTCAAAATCTTCTACAAACAGTGGGAAAAGAATCGCGGACATTACCTCCCCTTGTCTTAGACGGAAAGCAAAACTAAAGTATTCAGAGTACGAGGTACACGACTAAACACAAGATTTAACATTTTCATACATAGTCTTAATTATTCTTAATAATCTACCTTTGATACCAGATGTGTACATTTTTATTCATAATACTACGATAAATACTTTCAAAACATTCAAGCAAATCAAAGTTTGCAACATACAAACGTTTGTTTTCATATAAAAATGTTGCGCAACAGACATCAAGATATAAAAAGCACCAACGGTTGAACAACCTTTCTAAATCCAAATTGTGAATGTAAAATTTAAGCGGTATCATCACGTAACAATTCGATACGCTTGTTTACAATGGTTGTAAGCAACCTGGAAAAATGCAAAGGGATGATAATGCCTTCCGTCCACTGATCGGGAAAATAGCCAGAGTCTTAAATGCTATTAAACATATCACACAAATGAAAAGTTGATAGATTTTAAGTGAGAATCAATAAACTGGGGCAACTTTGATTAGTAATACAAATAATTCTTATTCGCCAATGTAATTGGCAAGACCAAGTATGGTGGATTTAATCATATAATTGTAAGGTTGTATTTATAACAAAAAATGTGTTGAAATTGTGTTTCTAGACAATTGTAACTCTTTTGTATTCAGTATTTTATATTGATAGATGAGTCATACGTACCACATAAGTTTAATTATTATAAAGGCATGTATGATCCAATTAACGTACAATTGACCAGATTAAGGTAGTTACTGATGACGACGAGGAAGACGAAGTGTTTGGAAGCTACAAAAATACAATCGTGCATTCAACAATGACACCGCCCAGTCCTAAAAGTGTGTTGATCCATACACATGCAAATGGCAATAAAGGACTCCACATTCCTAAACTCGCTTTAAATGTAAAGAATTAGATTGTATACAAAACTATCATAAATAGTGGCATTACTAAAAACATGATATCAAGAATTTTTATCGATTGCTACGTTTGCATTTGGAAGTATTTCAAAAATATATATTTGGATCTGATAACAGCGAAGACTCAACGACACAGATTGTCAAAATGTATTTATAAACACCGCATTGGCTCCTAATGTTCAGCTCAATCTTCAGTCACGATAACACTGTTAGCATAACGACAGTGCATGCTTATAGAGAATATTATGTGAGTTTTGGATAAAGATCAAGTTTATCATGCGAAGCTTATAACCGATGTAGCGCGTGGCTTGCCGAACGCTAAAATGTTTCGAGCCAAGCATGATAAACTTAGTCTGTATCCAAAACTCACATAATATTCTATTTATCTTATTATTTCCTCCCTATTTTCCATTAAAAATTATATAATATCGCATTTTTTTACTATTTTATCTCTCCGTAGTTGACAAAACAGATTCTTCAATTATCGGAAAACCCAAATCTGATCTAAAAATAGCGATATTATAAAGCTAAAATTTATACGATCGTTGTTATGCCCCCTTTCGAAGAAAAGGGGGTATATTGCTTTGCACATGTCGGTCGGTCGGTCTGTCGGTCGGTCTGTCCGTCCACCTAGGTGGTTTCCGGATGATAACTCAAGAACGCTGGAGCCTAGGATCATGAAACTTCCTAGGAACATTGATCATGACTCGCAGATGACCCCTATTGATTTTGAGGTCACTTGGTCAAAGGTCAAGGTCACAGGTGAAGTTCACAGTTACTGGAAATAGGCATTTTAAGGATTTAGCATGGTTCAAACAAGGGAAACAACTACCGTTTATGCATGTTCTTTTTGTTACAGCATTCGCCTCCCTTGTAATTTATTTAAATTTTATCAAATGTAAGGCTAACTGCAGTTTTGTAATGCATTGTATCAATAAACATCGGGCAAAAATGAAATTAAGGTAGCATTATCTGTACCTAGTCATGCCCCCTTTCGAAGAAAAACCCAACACAGTAAAATGGTTCACAAACACCACCACCATCACCACCACCACCACCACCACCACATTCACCACCACGTATTCACACAATGGCTGCTACTACAACTTATAGCCCATATAGGGGGCATGCATGTTTTATAAACAGCCCTTGTTTTACTATTGATTTTCATCTGGTAATAGGATAAAAGTTCTTATTATTTTATCAGTATATTTAATAGTTTACTCAGTATCCGTTTATGAATTAGCGTCATGCTTCTAAGAACTTTGAACTTTTGCTTTGCTATTTGCAATATTCAACACTCATCGTTCGGAGAATTCAATAATTTGTGTTAATTTATAACGTTTTTAAGTATATATATATATATAAATATATTTATGTAATTGCCCTATCAATATCGAAATAGATGCGCGGTTTTGTCAATGTATTGGCAATGAAGATATTTATAATGATTGTGCATATTTCTGTTTAATTTGGTAACCGATACGTGTTTTAAGGCTTTTGACAACTGTAATGTCTTGTTGTAATGCATTTATCATCCACCTGAAAGTTCCATTGTATTTTCAATGTCGATTGCCTTTTAAAATACCTTTTTGTTAAATGTCTAAACAGAAGGAAACAAATCAAATCGAAACCGATTGAGACTAAAGCCTTTCATTTGAACAAAAGTTATGCAATTGACCATCTACAACAGCAAACACGTCAATCGGATACTATCGGATGCATGATTGCAATTTCGGCCCTTTGTAAACACTATGTTAACACTATATTAATGATTATATTTCAACTTAGCCATGTCATTGAATAACTTAGAAGTAATTCGAACTGAATATTGTTTCTACATACGAATATTGGTCAATCATCGACACGCTTTTTTGCAATTCACGTTAAATGAGTGTAACAATGAATGATATTGGTTAGAAATTACTTCCTTTGAAATTCTTTTTGTGAAAACATTTTTATGAGTTTAACAATCACTGCTAAAAACTCGTGATAGCTTCGTTACTGTTAAAAGGTTTTCTACGGAAGCAGTTTTTTTTTTAAATATATGCCGAATTTCGGTGGATGTCGGGCTGACATAATTGAAGGTCCAATCTTGGGTCATTGGAAAAAGTTCCGAGATTGGGCCGATGAACACATATTTTATCCGCGCCATAGCGGCCGATATTTCGATTCTCGTAATGAATATTGTGCTTATGTCGAGCCGACGTCGCGCCGTGTTGAAAGTTTTATCTCGGGTCAATGTTTTCATTTCGGTATTGGATCGATGAATAAATTTATGTCAGCGCGATGTCAGGCTGATCATTCGAATCTCGGGATAATTGCACCAAAAAGACGGCATCATGCCGTTGTCGTTGTCGGGCCGACATCGCGCCTTGTTGCAGATGATAATTCGGACCGATGTGGATATCGGTTCCGCGCTGATATAAAATGTTTGCTGGATTGTTTTTGTCTGGTTTGTGTTCCTGTTTTCGAGATTAAAACACATACGATATTTTCTCATATTAACGTATTTCTAAAACTTTATAATTCTTGATATGATAAGACCCCATATTTACATAACATAAAAAAGGGATCATTAATATAAATAGTTTGACAAGCAGACATCTCTACCAAAAATAATGCTGCCTGGTTGTATGATACGTGGACAATCAAACACGACAACGCAGTATTATCTTTATGCCTACTGAAGAAACGAGCGTACATTCTTTTTGCATACAAAAACCCAAGAATTTATTCAACTACAAGTTTAAACATTGTATGATGACACGAGTAAGCTAATTGAGTTCCTACTTAATTGGTCATCAGACAGAAACTAGTTTATATATTAATCCGGCTGCTTAGATATATATCTTTATATTCATCAACGTAGAATAAAGATACCTTAACGGATATTCGATGAAGGAATACTTGTTACGTAAATTGTTAGTAACATTAGGTAGTAAATAAACTCCCGTCTGATGCAATTGCGATGACCAAGTCGTAGCTATATTTTATCCTTCAGATCTTATATTGGGAGCTGCTGCAGACATCCGGGCCCCATCATCCGTTGAAAATGAATGCAAGTGATGCCATAACAAATCTCTCCTCACAATCGAGGACCTCCAACATAAGCAGCATTGAGTATGCACTGAGCACCTGGGTCACAGGAACAATTGGCATCTGCATAGTTCCAATGAATGTTCTGGTTTTGGTGTATGTTTATCGGCAGTTGAAGCAGTCAACAGGATGGGAAAAAGAACTATATATTCAGCTTTTTTGCATTAACGTCACAGATTGTATTGCTGGCGTAAATCTTATAATATTGTCCTTTATATTCGTTTATAACAGAGTTACAACGATGGCATGTGTAGTAACGTTAATACTATACGCGACGATGAATTGTATTAACCAAATAAACATATTTACAATCAGCATTATGCGCTTTTATAGCGCGAGGAAAGCTTTATTTGCCTCTTCAAATGAGCAGTTTCGATGTAAGTTGCTAATTGGGGTGAATCTTTGCATTGGCGTCACGGTCTTTTTCTACTGCATCACTACCATGGACATGCAGTATCCCCCACGCGACAATTTGTGTTACATGGCCAATGTGGTCACATTACAGTCATATAAAACTGTCATGCTTATTCTTTCAAGTGCAAATGTAGCTTGTTTGCTTGGCTCGGATGTGGTATTTCTTCTGACAGTCGTTTACCTGCACAAAGTTTTGCGCAAGATCCAACCTGCAATTGACCCCGTACAAAGTGCCTTGTCCAGTGAAACCTACAAAGTACACAAGGCCATCGTTCGCACGCTAATCATTGTCCTCATCATTTACCACTTATCAAGTCGTACCGATGGCAATCGGTAGTACATTTTCTTTACTGACCAACAAAGAAATTCAGCTTATTCTGGGCAAGATAATCGGTATAGCGTCTTTTCTGAATGCACTGATCAACCCAATTATAATTATGACTCGCCAGGCAAAACTCAAGCGGTCTCTCTCACACGATGTTCAGGCTTTGAAGCGAGCATTATGCTGTCGAACAGACAGTGACATTTGAAGACACAATAAACAGGTTCAACTTGGTTAGCAACCAAATTGCAGTGTTAATAAGTTCTGTGAAATGTCACGGTACCATATTTTTATGCCCCCGAATGAGGGCATATAGTGATCGCACTGTCCGTCTGTCAGCCTGTCCGTCCGTCTGTCCACAACACTTTGCGTTGAGGTTTCGAAAATGCTCATAACTTCTATGTTGCTTCAGATGTAACATTCATATTTGGTATGCATGTGTACATGGACAAGGCCTTTCCATACGCACACAAATTTAGACCCCTTTGACCTTGACCTTGAACTTAGGGTCCGCGTTTAGGTTTCGCAAAATGCGTTTAGGTTTCGAAAAATGCTCATAACTTCTATCATAGCGTTTATCGGGGGCATATGTCATCCTAAGGAGACAGCTCTTGTGTATTGCTTGTTCCTGCTATGTTCTCTCGGTTACACGTGTCCATTCTTCATTTATAAAAGCTAAGTTTTAATTTTTAGCTCGAGTTACAGCATGGTGGAGGAGCATAGTGTGGTGTATTTTACAGTAACAAGATTGTATGTCGAGTCCAACACCTATATTTCGATATAAGCATACACATAAACAACGACTTGTGGGTAGTAGATTGAAAGCGGAGACCTTGTCCGTTAAAACGAAAATAAAGACATCATTATCACGAGGAGATTGTTTGTGTTAAATCATCATCATCATCATCAGCAGCAGCAGCAGCAGCAGCATCTTCATCATTATCATCATCGTCATCAGGATCATCATTTTCAGCAGCTGCAGCAGCATTGACATGATCATCATTGTTTAAATGCAAGATTTATTTAGACATTTTATTTCCAAGATTGTATTGACTAAGTGAACACTATTTGGTAGTTTTTTTAACCTTTTCTTATCTGGTTATATATTCTGTAAATTGATTTACCATTTATAGGAATACTTATATTAAGAATGATATATTGTACAATTTTTTTTAGTCATTATAAAGCATAAACTGTATACATAAGTACATGTTTTTTATATTTGCAAACAATGGTTCTAACAAAGTATACAGAAACTATGTCTGATAAAGTTTTGACCTTGGTGTGTGACATTTCGATCTATGACAACAGTAGGGGTTCTGTTATATATTATTAATGATTTTATAAAATTGAACAAAAAAATAATAATACTTAAAAATATTTGAAAACGATAACTTAAAATAAGAGTGAATAGTATATAAGTGGACAAGCATTATGAGAATTTAATTCGATTCCATTTTTTATTAAAGATCTGCAATTTGTCATTACTGAGGGCGATTTCTTTCTCAATCTGGATTTTAAGTTTAAGACTTTGGATAAAACAATTAAAATTTGGTATTTGTTTTCTGCACTTCATGTTAAAGATAAGATATTTCATCAATATAAGAATACAATTCACAATATTGTTACCTTCAAATGATTTAAATGAGTTAATTCCGAAACGTACACTTGAATAGGATAGTTAAACGCTTAGTTGTTGTTGTTCAAGAAAGGATGCTAATTGGTTCCAAATAGTCTGGATGTGTTTGCCTTCCCAAAAAGATGTTAATAGTTTCGATGTTTTCACCGCAAAAGTCACATAAATTAGAGTTCGATAATTTGCATTTAAAGAGATGTTTATTTGTAGCTATAATTCTATGGACGTATTTATATTGAAAATTTCTCAGTGTGCTATCAATAGTTGCTTTATATGGCATGATAAATATGTGTTTCCAATTAAGTTCTTTTTCTCGAAAAAGCACTTGCCCTTTATTTTGGATTTTGGAGTTTTCTATAGGGTTTTTAATTTGTAGTGTGTAAAATATTTTGTTCGTTTTGCTCTGTCTTGCAAGTATGTTTTCTAATAATGTTGTTTGAGTACATGGTGTGTTATTTGTATTGATTATTGATTTAATATGTATGGGTATGTTTTTTATTAATGTGTAGTACTTCAGGAAATTACTTGAGGGTATTCCGTATATGTAACATATATTATCAAAGGAGTAGAAGTCCTTGATTCTGTAGTCGTATAATTGGTCGACGTATTTTATGCTTCGTTCAAACCAATCTTTATAGAAAAACGTCTTATTGTTTGAAGTTATGTCTTTATTGTTCCATAAAATAGTTTTACTATTAGTTTGGGTTTCTAGGTTATGAGTAACATTACTACATGCTGATAGAACATTAGATAGAAATATGTTTTCTTTTGAAATTTCATGTAAGATATTATTGCTGATGTTACATTCAAAAAGTAAGGAATCGCCATTTTTTTTTAAATCTTCTGGTAGAATAGTTTCCATTTACTCGTATTGTTACTATCTAAGTATCTTTTAACCCAGCTGCATTTGATTGCATTCACGAATGAGTCAATATTCGTTATTTTGATATCCTCCATTTTCTACGGATTGAATTAACTGAGTTCGTTTAATTTTGTCAGGTTTATCGTCCCATACGAAATTAAATATTGTTGAATTTATATCGTTTAAAATGGCATTTGGTGGATTTGGAGAACTCTAAATACATAAATTAATTTAGGAAGTGCAAACGTTTTTAATACTGTGTTTTTTTCCGATTAGTGTAAGTTTACGATGCTGCCATGATTTTAAACAATTTTAAATTTTTGTAATTTTGGCAATATGTTTTTTAGAACTGTTTCATTTTCATTGTTTGTAAAGGTTATTCCTAACGTTGTTGCTTCATTTAATGTACAGTTGAATTTCATTTTTTTAACAATGTACATTACTTTGTTTTAATTTACCTACTCGTAGCACAGTACATTTACTTTTGTTAAGTTTAAGATCCGATGTCATTCCGAAAAGGGTTAGTGACTCTATAAGGTTATGAAAAGAATCGTAATTGTCATTTAAAAAATAAGTTGCATCGTCAGCAAAAAGGGACTGTTTAATTTCTTCATAAGGTTTTATTGATATGCCATTTATGTGTTTATTTGATCGGATATAGTGTGATAGATACTCGATGCCTATAATGAATAGCGATGATAAAAGTGGACATCCTTGCCTTACCCCTCGTTCGATGTTAAAACTGTTTAAGAAAAAAACATTGTTAATAATTATGCTGTTAATAGAATAGTTTAACCCATTTAATTAGACTTTCACCGAAATTCATATTTTCTAAGCAAGAGAACATAGACGAATGGTCTAGTGAATCGAAATCCTTTTCGAAGTCTTCAAAGAAAATGAGGCCAGAATTATTTGGTTTGTTGAAAAAATGTATGCATTCTTGTATAAGACGAACGTTTTCACCAATGTAACGTCCTTTAATGAAACCAGATTGAGATCTTGAAATGATTGATGGTTATAATTTTTAAATTCTGTTTGATTTACTCTTAGTTGCAATTTTATACTCATTGTTCAGTAATCTAATCGGGCGCCAGTTTGACAGGGATTCTAAGTTTTTTTCCAGGTTTTGGAATGAGTGATATTATACCTTGTTTTTGTAGTGTAGTTAAGTTTTCGTTGTTAAATGAATAGTTAAGTGAAATTAATTAGGTGTGTTTTAATATCATTCCAGAATATTTTATAAAATCCGATTGTGATGTCATCAGATCCTGGACTTTTGTTATTTGCATTTCTTTTAGTGCTAACCCACATTCATATTCATTTAGTAATCCGTCGCACATTTGTTTTTCCGCTTGATTTAAAGCATGATGTGTAGTTTTAAAAAAAGTGTTATTTTCAACAGGTTTTCGTTTAAAGAGGGTTTCGAAAAATAAACGTTGTTCTTCTAGTATTTGAGTTCTGGTTGTTATATCTTCGCCATTGACTATTAATTTGTGTACAGTCTTTTGTTCACTTCTACGTTTTTCGATGTTTGCGAAGTATCTTGTATTTTTTGATTGTGCTCAATATGCTGTGCACGTGCTCGTAGTATTATTCCACTGAGATGTGTATGATTAATTCCTTCTAAAACTTGTATTTTTGATAGTATTTCATTTTCGATTGCTTTGGTATCGTTTGTATTTGTTTCATGCAATTGGTTTTCAAGTGTTTCAATGGTTTTGATGGTGTCAGTTTTAAGTTTGTTTGTTTGTTTTTGTTTAAATGATGTGTATCTAATTGTTGTGTTACGTATATTTCCGTTAATTACTTCCCATAAGGTGTTTGGATTCGCATCTCTATTATTTTCAACAGTATTGAATATTTCTTGTTAATTTTGCGTTTGATATTGTGTATCTAATAGGATGCTGTTATTAATTTTAAAGTATCCTGGGCCTCTTTCAGGTTGCATTTTTGTTTAGTTTAAGTTCAACTAGAGAGTGGTCAGTCATAAATCCTGGTTTTATGCTACATGTGTTAGTAATGTTGCAAAGTGAATCAGATATAAATTGTCTAATCTACAAAATACTGTTGGTGTTGTGTTTGAGTGCCAGGTGAATTTGCTTTCATTTGGATTTATTGTACGCCAGATGTCTATCATGTTGTAGTTTTAAATTATGTTATTCAAAAAGTTTCTATTTTTAGGATGAGTATAAATGTTTCCCTTCTTTTATCTAATAATGGATTAAGATAATTATTGAAAACGCCACCGACTCTAATATTTTTATCTTGGTTATTAATTATAAAGGATTGTAATGTTTCGTAAAAATTGAAATCATCTATGTTAGGGCCGTAAACGTTCATTAATGTTAATTGTGTTTCGTTTATTTTAATATCTATACTTGCTTGTCTGCCAATTATTATTTTGTTAAAGTTTTCGACTGATCCCTATATTATTTTTAATCAGAAAGGCAATGCCTTGTTTATTAGTATGTTGTCCACTGAGATAGATGTCTCCGTCCCATTCATCCTTTAAGGTTTGTGCTAAAGTATGTGTCAAGTGACTTTCTTGTAATAGGCATATACTATATTTTTTTCGTCTAACCATTTGAAGATTTTAATTCGTTTATCTTTATTATTTAGCCCTTTTCCATTCAAAGTACATAATTTAATCATTTAAAGAGGTGAAGGGTGATGTAAGTGATAATTTGTGTGTGCTTGTCCAGTTAGTTCTATTTTAAAACATGTCCAGTTGGTTTCTTTTTTAAGACATAAGATGTTCACACATACAAACAAAAATAGAAAAGATAAAATAGGGATACAAAAGATGAATATCCCATAGAAATGAAGAAGTAAAAAGAAATAATAGCAAAAAGGTATTTACAATAAACAAACAAACATAAAAGAGAAATGATTACAATGTATGTTAAAGCAGCTCGGTTAAACATTGCAAAGATAAACGGGCATATGCAGATCAGTACCACATTAGCTTGAAAAGTTTCATTTTTATGAAAAGTGGTTTTATTTCTTATATATATGTACCCTATTATTAGCAATTTTGTATAAGTATTAATATACAAATATTATATTATCATGAATTGTTTAAATTAATTTTGTTTGTCAAAACTTAAAAGTATATTATTAATTAATCGTCAGTTAATAGCACTATTTAAGTGTATAATTATTCAGATATAATGTTATCATGAATTGACAAGAGTGGTTCTATATGTAAAAAACTAAAGGTATATTACTTATAAATCCTAAAGGTGATTGCTGTCAGTTCGTGTTATCAGTACGCTAACCTAGACAGGACAGATTCTATTTAACAATGACAATGTCATGATTGTACATATCTTAAGTCAGATTGCAAAGCTGGTAACATGGCTATAGTTTTTAGCAATACAATTATACACAAATACAGGAGATTAGTATACATTATACATGCATGTTACGAATAATTGTGTAATTTATCTACTTTAGAAAAAGATAATACTATCAAAGCAACGACAGTGAATCACACAGTGTAATTGCATTGAACATCTACCATTCACTTAACACTTGAACAAGGCTTCATATGAAAGCGAAAATGAAGCAAGAGTGTTTATAACTAAGGAGACTAATGCTAGTTTATTAGTGCTAAATGAAAGATTTTTGTTTAGCACTTATAGTACCTTCAAACATACGTTATATTTTCAATAACAACTGAAGAGGAATCCTTGGTATTGAAGGTATCAAGTGGATGAAACATTATGTAAGTCGTTACACTGAAAAACCAGGTATTGTTATTAACATTCACAATAACCTGTTTGTTTTTTATAGTTAAGCGTGCACAAAGACGTAAAATTGAGATTGTAAACAGTATCAATATTTGCGAACTTTGATGAGATTGGTATCGATTCTAATTGCAAAAAATCTGGATGATTGCTCATTTTACGTGCATATTTAGGCACAAAAACATTCACTATCATAAACATATAGAATGTTCAACACATACACTTGGAGACACTTCTAACGCATAACTTAATCATTTCAATATAGCTCCCGTATTTTTGATCGGATTGTGTTGAAATTTGGACCAAGAATAATTCAACACATATCTGATAACTCCTGAAAATTTCATTGAAATTGAAAAACTTAACAAATTAAAAACGTCACTTCAAAAGTAAAATTCGCAGACTCGTACAACGTAAAATAATAACAATGTGAAAATAAAACGCATACACTTACACGTCTTAATAACTGACCGGCTTGCAACATGCCGATTGAGCAATTTCGCTCGTGAATATTCATACAAGCCATAATGTTTTTCTTAAATTAATGTTATGTTGTTTTTGTGTAAAAACTTACCTAGAATTATGAAAATGAAATTAAATTGGAATAAAATGTATATCGCCTTTTACTACACTTGGTGATTTTTCTAACGCAACACTTTTCAAACTTACATATCTCAGTAATGAGTAAATATTTTTATTTAAAATTGCACATGTGATCATTTGACTACAGTATGTGCAAGCTAACAATAAAATCCTTCATCCGTGACGATCGGACGCTTTAGCAAGTGGGAAAGGTTGCCTGTAAAATGTAAAGTGCGCGATTGCGCTCCACAATATTCATACGAGCTATATTGTTTTGTAAATTAATTTTATGTTTTCCTTATGTAAGAACCCACCTTAAATAATTAAATTGAAATAAAACTAGAATTAAATCGCGTTTCAACATTTTCACGTGCAAAAATATAGAACCACACCTACCCCACGTGCTGAAGCGTCCAATCGTCACGGATGAATGATTTTATCGTGAGCTTGCAAAGAACGTAGTCAAACTGATCGTATGTCAAATTCTAAATCAATATCTTTACTCGTAACTGAGCTATTCAAGATTGAAAAGAGATGCGTTAGAAAAGTCCCCAAGTGTATAAATGTAAAAAAAATACATTTACGTGGAAAGGCATACGTGAGAAATGACACTAATTACATACAGTCATATACATAGTTGAATTTTAAACACATACAAATGTAAAATAAAACATTTAGGTACAAGAACATTCACAGTCATAAACATAAACATAGTTGAATGTTCAACACATACAAATGTAAAAAAAAAACATTTAGGTAAAAGAACACTCACAGTCATAAACATAATTGAATGTTCAAAGCATACAAAAGTGTTAAAAAATGTATGGGGAAATGTATACTTGAGAAAAAACACTATTTACATGCATTGTATAAAGTTACAATTTTATAATTGCAAAAATACAAATACTATTGCCTAGATTTCATGTATACAGACATAAACAAATACAGAAAGTTATTAGGAAAGGTTGTTCTCGTCAGATATTTTTTTTAAGATTGGTAAATATAATTTCACATCCAAATAAATTCGCACTGCTTAAGTTATTGTAGTTCATGCATATTTTAGTATACAAACATAAAGCAGAAAATTAGCTCATTTTTAACATGCATGAATACAGAATACTAAAATGCGTTCACGAAAAGTGCATTGAGCTCAGCAGCGAGCACGTTATTTTAGCTTTAGTTTACTGTTCGTTATAAGTGCAGCCGTGTTAACATTTTGAAACCAATGTATTTTTGACGATGCGAACAGCATCGTCCAAGGTATCATAACCGCAGAAATTTTTTTCACAATGGCGACCGATGATAAAAGACCGATCCAGTCCGATTGAGATAACTCGATTTTTCAGTATGTACGTTTATGTAAATTATAAATTATAAATATTATTAAATTATAAATTATAAATATAATAAATGTAATCTGTAAATATGGAAATATTATATATGAATTATTTATTCACTAAATCTCCGCTTATGACAACAATAGTTGGAATTCCAAGGATATATACTCGATGTGAATGAAGGACTTTCTGGATCGTAACAGCTTGACACGGCAAAACTGGCATACTGGTATTTTTAGTTATCAATATAAGTCACATTGTGCTTTATAAATTGTATTCGAGCATTTTGCGACTTATTAAATGACTATGATACCCGATATCAACATTTCATCGGGGATTTGCAGATCACCAAGCTGTCCTGAAATTCAACATTGATTTCAAACTCTTTACTGGTTTGTACTATTTCTTAGTGTTAGTACTTTGTATCATTTTAAAGTTAAATGAACTGTGTCACAGTCAAAGAGACATTAAGGCGATTATGGCCAGTTTGGATCTAGATCAGCCTGCAGTCGCTTATAGCTGTTTGCTTAAAAGCGTTTTTCTGACAATAACAAATAATTTAATTGGATACTGATTTGACTGCGCTTTTCCTGTGGCCTGGCTCAAATAATAGAATTGTCATTAATGAAATTATTTATTTCGAACATTAATCAATTGTTTTTCTTGTCCCTCGGGATCAATGACTCCAGCACTTTCCTGTTGAGAATTGAATACTGCTAAAGGCGATGCTAGGGGGCGTGAGAGATGTTGCACCTTCCAGTATCGCTCGATTGTTCATTGTCGGCTCGGGTACTACGTACATGTACCCCGGGTACTCTTAAGTATACTAACATGTATCCCGGGTACGGTAAATATACTAAAATGTACCCGGGAAATTTAACCCTAAATCCGTCGTTGTCGACTATTTTTTGTAATAAACACATCAGGGCTTAACACTAACTTTTTTTTCAACTAGCCCGTTCGGGCTAGTAAATGCAGAACCTACTAGCCCTGACCAATCTTTCATGTGCCCTGACCAAAGTATTATAAAAACCTTTATATTTATCATTCAACTTGTATTTTCTTGTGCTTGGAGATGCGCAATTATGATGAAATCATTCTTATAAGCTTGCCTTACTAATGCTATTGAATTTATTATTCATCTATTTAAGACATCTATTTGTAATCTTCACGCCATTTCTGGAGACATTTTCTTGTTTTTTTATTTCCTCATACTTTCTCTTACTTTCCTCCTTCCCTTTTCTTTTCGTATCCGAGGAACCCCATCCCCACCCGTAAAACCAAACTTAAACAACGACATGAACGTTAAAACCTTTTTTTACATAGATTGCCGGGTTACCGTCTTACAAGAAATGGTAAGTGAATCTTAGCAAAATAACGTGTTACGGTAGTTGTAACAATTGTACAGGGTTACCTCTCTACTAAAAGCCGGGATCGACCATTAATATCAGTTTTGCTAATTGAATTGCGTAAAAAATATTGTCAAAACACTTCTAATCTAAATTAAGTCTCTATCTTCCTCTAAATGGATTTATTAATCGTCTAAAGGATGGAATAACTTTTCCATAATGACAACACATTAAAATTATTTAAAATTGATAAATAACTATTAATTTTATAGTTACTTTGTGTTAATGTCAAGTTTTATACCTTCATCATTCCGGACGATCCTGGGCGATCCCGGCTTTTAGTTTCAAACGTATTTTCATTGAGATAACACGTCACTTCAAGGAAACCAATCAAAAACCGTGTCTAGCGGCATTCCGTTTATAAATAGGTACTGACGTGTTTTACCAGGAAAACCGCCGGGGATTTTCTGAATTGTCGGCCTCTTTTTGATTGCAATCAGGGGGTTCCGAATCTATTTCGAGATACGATCCGTTTGTTGTCTCCGAACTCACTCTGGGATTTAATTGTCATCTGATCTTACTGTGTTAAGATTTTTGCATCTTTGAAAAGCTTATTTAAAACGCAGTTTATTGATATAGAACATATAATCCCGCTCAAAATACACACCACCGGTCGGGCATGTTCCTGGGACATTGGCTAGCCCGGACCAAGGTACGGGCAGTGAATGTCGTTCGGACGTGCCTTAGTGTTAAGCCCTGCACAATTATGTCAATTTTCTGTAGAATGGCCTCTATATTATCGGAACACATACTCAAAACGCATGTTGATGCAGTGTTTTTTGAAGAGAAGTGTGTTTAAGATAATAGGTTGCGCGTTTTACGACATCGGCTTTTGGGCGCGAATGCAACTCGGGTACAGTCTAATATGGACCGAGTACAATTACGTTTATTAACCATACCTGGGGTACATGTAAGTATACTTAGAGTACCCAGGGTACATGTAAGTATACTTAAGAGTACCCGGGGTACATGTAAGTAGTACCAGAGCCGACAATGTCCAATCAAATTTTTGGTTTGGTTGCTCTCGAGGGCTCGAAAATTTCAGAATCTTCCTAAAGCCTCACGGGTTTGATCCCCAGAAGCGACATTGAAAACTAGCATACTTTGTTATCTAAAAGGCTGCTAAACCTGATATACAATGATAATGTGAATTTTCTCTCACATGATGTTCATCAGTCATATTATATAAAAACTTACAGCAGTAGTAAACAACTGGACAATAATTAATGAACGCATCTTTCATTTGTCTTTGACACTTTGATTTTGACATGGCCTAGATTTAAATATGTGACTGGACTTTACCAGCACTCTTGTAACAGAGCTGAAGTTTAAATGTACCATTGAAGATCACCTAAATCCAGATTTGCTATTATAGACGTGTGGAAAGTTTTAAGGGTGTGACAAGTAAGCAAAAATTGGTCATTACCCAGAGGCCACAACTGATCTATGACTGTATTAAAACAAGAAAAATCAGTGCCTGATTTAGATTTTCTTAGATAGTTCAATAAAAACTAATTTCATAAGCCTGGTAACAGTTTAACGGTAATGCTACCAATGTGTCACACCAGGGCCTTGAATTTGAAATCTAGGACATGCATGGTCATTTCTTCATGAAATCAGGACACAAAATTGTATTTTAAGTTCTTAATTGACCTGGCTATAGTTCTCAGATTATTATAAGCTCAATCAGTATATTTATATCATTATTTATGTTTTGTGTATTGTAAACATATATACAATCATGCAGTTACATGATAGCAATAGATAATATAAAAGCTACCCATACTATAAAGGTCATTGACAAAGCCTATGGTCAAAATGTGAACACATTGAGTGTAATCGACTTCTCATGCCAGCAAAAACAACGCGTTGACAGGTTGTCATTTTTGACAGTTCTACTTTCAGTTTCACTTTGTGATATCAAACTATTAACAATAATGTGGCTGAGAAAAATATCGCCATTGCTTTTTTGCCCCCGGTAGGGTGGCCTTTATCAGTTGAACTGTCAGTCAGTCAGTCAGTGTGTCAGTCTGTCCGTCCGTCCGAAAAACTTTAATGGCCATAACTTTTCTAATATTGAACATAGGAACTTGATATTCGGCATAAATGTGAAACTCATGGAGCTGCACATTTTCAGTTGTAAAAGGTGAAGGTGAAGGTCATCCTTCGAGGTCAAATGTCAAATTTAAAGCGTCTGTCTGTCTGTCCAAAAAACATTTGCCATAACTTTTTCAATATTGGTGTGCATGCGTATCTCATAGAGCTGCACATATTGATTGGTGAAAGGTCAAGGTCATCCTTCAAGGTCAAGGTCAAAGGTCAAAGTTTGCAATATTGAAGATAGCAACTCCATATTCGGCATGCATGTGTATGTCATGGAGCTGCACATTTTGAGTGGTGAAAGGTCAACGTCATCCTTCAAGGTCAAAGGTAAAATATATGGCTTCAAAGCTGCGCAGCAGTGGGCATTGTGTTTCACAAACACAGCTCTTGTTTAATATATTTTCTGCACATTTCTTCAAAATACTTACATCAATACACGATTTTCTTCGTTAATTCAATCATTCCTGACAGACTTGTGTACATATTTCGCTTACATTTTGACGCGCGCAGGTAGGACCGCATTACCGCTTCCGAAATGTGTATTCATACTATTGCCTTCGAGGAACTTATCCTTTTGACGGAAAGGGCCGAAAATGTGCGAGTGTGGGTCAAGTTCCCCACAGGTACTACTTTCCCCCAATTTTTTTTCCGTATCTAAAATTTTTCGTACCCAATTTTTTTTCGTACCCAATTTTTTTTCATCCCCAATTTTTTTTTTCGTACCCAAATTTTTTTCGGTCCCAATTTTTTTGTTCCCAAATATTTTTTCGTACCCAAATTTGTTTTCATACCCAAATTTTTTTCGCAAAATTTGTGTACCAAATTTTTTTTTCGTACCAACATACACAATTGTGGTGATTGTGGTGATGTAGATAAACTTAATTTGATGCTTTTATATCCATCCTCTCAAAAGCATCGTCACACCAGTACTGTCAGTACTTTGATTGTTAAAAAGGGGCGTAACTATGTACAGAGATAACTGTACCACCTGCATGTGAGTAGCATGATCAATTACTATACTTGTAACAAAGAGACAATTTTGATAGTAATGTAATTATGTATATCATATGTGATAAAATAGATTTTGATTAAAAATAATTAGCTAAGGAGGTTAATGTTGATAGGCAGCGTGGGGCACATTACTGTAATTCCGATACACACATAGTTTGTATAAATACCCAAACTGGAACAAAGTTGGAAAACGCTATAGGTATTAATCATTAAGCTTAAAAATGTTTATAAAAATTACATATTTATATTTTTTATAAAATTTCTATATAATATATATATTTATAATTATATATATATATATATATATATATATATATATATATATATATATATATATATATATATATATATATATATATATATATATATATATATATACATATATATATATATATAGTAATCAATGTTCATCGATACACAGGTCGTACATGTGACTAGCGTGGTGATACTCTGTTTCTTGCACTTGCGGGATTCTCTACACACTCGGGGTAGGTTTTTTTGGGCCACGATTTTTCTAGCCAGGTTTTAAACTCTGAACGTTTTATTTGCGTGGCGTGTTGGTTTCCTTTGAATTGCGCGAATATTTTGCCTTCAAAAGACCACGATTTTTCGACAGCGCTAGGCTGTTTCAGACGGACGGACGCCAGTACCTCTGCATTGAGCTTGGTGAGGTCCTCATTCACGAAGATGCCAGGCCCCTTGAAAAGTTTGGCTTTGCGCAGAATGTCAATCTTAGTTTGTCGCCTAACGAATCTTATAATCACAGGCCGATTCGAGTTAGATTTGAATTGACCGAGCCTGTGTGCTATGTCAATATGATTAGGCAATATGGACATACCCAGATGCGTGTTTACCAGAGTGACGAATTTGTTTGTTACCGACTCCGAGGACTGTCGGTCCTGGTCTTATGGAACACCGGTTATTCTAAGGTTGTTCCGCCTGCTATATTGCTCCGTGGCAAAAAAAAAATATATTGTACAATTCTTAAACACTCGTTAACTTTTTCTAAATATAAATAAAATTCCCCTTTAAGAACAGTAAACGTAATTTTCATTTTCATTATTTCCATGCCCGGCTCATAACAGTTTGTTTGCCGCGAATAAATTCAAAATCAAAATACATTTGTTTTCTTTACATCGGTCCGTCTCTTTATTTTAGAACAATTGGCATATAATTATGTATCGTGTCGCATATTTATAAACTTTAAGGCCAAGGTCACCATTTTAGTAATTGCTATCGCTCCTAGTAATGGCACAGGGGTTGTCAAGTGGTATTTACATGAGCATCCTTGTCCTATGGACGCATTCCTCATGTTTTTATATATAAATAAAACCTTTAATTAACACGCCGCCATAAAATCCATTTATGTAAACGTCAAACGCTTTTCCTTGAAAAACGACATGTGTATTTAAAATCATGTGAATGACGGTATAATTCTACAGCAGCACACATACAATTGCATTGTAATGACGCCATGATGTCGTTTATCTGACTTCTGAGTCCTCACCACTGCAATTATTTGATGTTCCCAAGAAGGCTTAATCTACATAATGTCTTGTTCTGCGTGCTGTATGCGTTGTAAACAGTTATCTCTTAGAAGATTCAGATGCCACACTTTCACTTTCTCGATAAAACTTGGTGAGAAATTCGATGTGGGCAGTTTGTGGACCGTGTTCGAATATTTGTCAAGAAAAAACATGTTATCAGTTAAACAAATTGCTTATCTTGACAACTCGGATTCGTGTCACTTGTGTCAAAACAACTAGGTTACCAGGTCAAATCTCGAAAAACCCTTGAAATCATTCTCAAAGATACACTAACGTCTTAACATTATGATCATATGTCCTAATGTTTACATTAACAGTATCTTCACTGAGTTGAAATCTAGTAAATGTATGTGCAAATACTTGGTCACGTGATCAAAACTGAGACAAACCTTGTTGCCACTCTAGAAGACAATTTTATAACTTATTGCGATTACACATTGTCAGAATATTTATATCGTGTATGAATATGTTAAGTTATATAGTTCTTATATAGATTCAGCAAGACATTATGTACTTCGAATGTAACCTTCATTCTATCTATCATTATTTTATGTGTATGTATTATATACATATTACATGTCTGACAGGATGTCAGTAAATTTGTCAACTTGAGGAAATACTCTCAACCGAGGCGAAACATTTTTACCATTCCGCACGTGATTGCTAAGGTAAGCGGTCGATAGTATTTTTTTGTAGCGGGCGACATTATTTTTGGGACAGTTAGTTTTTTTCCCGCTGGGTCTGACAGTATTTTTATGTCACGATGGCCTATGGGAGTTTAGCATTGTAAATAAAAGTGAGGTATAATAACAATAAATATTAACTGAAACCATCTTTATATTGATTGAAAAGAACGCTATATCATGCTTATGTGACCTTATCATTTGTCATTGAGTCATTATATTATACGAATGTGTCAATATATTATGTAAAACCATTCTTATATTGCTTATAGTAGACAGTATTAAGTATATTTATTATTATGCGTTTACGATATTATAGTTGTATTGTGATGAATGTTGTTTAAAGTAATCGTACGTTGATCATAGTGGAGCGTCGTATTGACTGCTTGCAATACCATGTCTTGCGTAGGTGGTATTGCCGCTGTCAAATTAAATATGCGACATTCAATTCCGTCCTCTTAACGAAAATCCTATATGGGCGGAAAGTGTCGTCCTTCATAAGCCTGTGCGGAGAAGCGGGAAGATGTCAAGGGCTGGTTCTGAAAGAATACCTGAGCAATTTTAAAAAGCAATGGGGACTGAACGCAGCTTTCAAAAGTATTCATAGGACAATTAAAAATAAGAAAGTCTGTTCAATCGTTATGAAAATTATTTGAGTATTTCCGTAATAAACTCGAATGCACTAAATCTAAATGCTTTGGTCTTATTTCAATATAATAACATATATTTATGACAGTATACCTATGTTCTATGGTTCGGCTAAAGATAAAATAAGCCTGACATACTTAAATTCACAATATGTCTCAAGGGGGGGGGCTAGGTTTCAATTTTGCCGTCGTGTTTCCACATTAACCCGGTTCTTGCCTTTATTGTTTCGAAAGTTAAGGTGCAAAACTGATGAATTTTCAGTATTTAATGAAACCGATGTATTGTGAAAATACATATTCATAACGCTCCGCACTCAAATGATTATACGAAGCTTATATTCCCTTTACGGGATGAAGTGGTTTAAACAACTTAATTATGGAAATAAAAATAATACACTGAAAAAAGTAGTAGAAGTAGTAATAGTAGTAGTAGCAGAAGCAGCAGTAGTAGTAGTAGTAGAAGTAGTAGTAGTAGTAGTAGTAGTAGTAGTAGTAGTAGTAGTAGTAGTAGTGTAATAGTAGTCGTAAAAGTAGTAGTTGTAGTAGTAGTAGTAGTAGTAGTAGTAGTAGTAGTAGTAGTAGTGGTGGTAGTAGTAGTAGTAGTAGTAGTAGTAGTAGTAGTAGTAGTAGTAGTAGTAGTAGTAGTAGTAGTAGTAGTTGTAGTAGTAGTAGTAGTAGTAGTAGTAGTAGTAGTAGTAGTAGTAGTAGTAGTAGTAGTAGTAGTAGAAGTAGTAGTAGTAGTAGTAGTAGTAGTAGTAGTAGTAGTAGTAGTAGTAGTAGTAGTAGTAGTAGTAGTAGTAGTAGTAGTAGTAGTAGTAGTAGTAGTAGTAGTAGTAGTAGTAGTAGTAGAAGTAGTAGTAGTAGAAGTAGTTGTTGTTGTAGTAGTAGTAGTAGTAGTGGTAGTAGTTTGGCGCAATTTTCATGAAATTCGATCAGAACATCTGTTTCCTTGATATGAGAGTTGAGTTTGAAAATGGTTCCGGTCAGTTGAATAACATGGCTGCAGGGGGAGGCAGGTTTCCTTATTTGCCTATACAGAAACCTTGTAAACACTCTAGAGAAGTCACAATTTTTGCCCAATCATCATGAAAGGTGGTCAAAACATTGGGTTTTTTTGATCTCTCGGACGAGTTTGAAAATGGTCCAGATCGGTGAAAAAACATGGCCGCCAGTTGGCGGGGCATTTTTCTCTATATGTATATAGTGAAAACATGTGAACAGTCTAGAAGTCATAGTTTGGGCCTAATTTTAATTTTCATGAAATTTGGTCAGAACATTTTTTTCCATGATCTGAAAGTTGAGTTCGAAAATAATTCCGATCAGTTGAATAATATGGCTGCCGGGGGGGGGGGGGGGCAGTTTTCCTTATTTGAAGTTAGAGAAACCTTGTAAACACTCTAGAAGTCACATTTTTTGCCCAAACATCATGAGAGTTGGTCAAAACATTGGTTTTATTGATATCTCGGACGAGTTCGAAAAAGGTCCAGATCGGTGAAAAACATGGCCGTCAATGGGCGGGTCATTTTTCTCTATATGTATAAATTGAAAACATGTGAACACTCTAGAAGTCATATTTTCGCCCAATTTTCATGAAATTTGGTCAAAACATTTGTTTCCTTGATATGAGAGTTGAGTTCGAAAATGGTTCCGGTCAGTTAAATAACATGGCTGTCGGGGGGGGGGGGGGGGCAGTTTTCTCATAATTATATAGTAAAAAAAGCTTGTGAACACTCTAGAAGTCATTTGTTGCCTACTCATCATGAAACTTGGTTAAAAGATTGGTTTTATATATCACATAATTAATGCCATAATTATTGCCTTTAGATAGTCCAAATTTTCATTATATTATCCAAAATCCTTGTAAACACTCTAGAGGTTACAATTTTGTTTCAGATTTTATGAATCTTGGTCATAATATTTATTTTGGTAAGCAAAGTTTGATGTTTGGTAAGGGGGGTCAACTCAAAATATAGTTCACCAGGTCAAATCTTACAAAAACAAAATCACTCCATATGCCAGAGTGTTGGTTCAATAATGATGAAACTTAACCAGGATGTTTGTCTGGACAATATCTAGGTCAAGTTTGACGTTTGGTAAAGATTGAATGAACCGACTCCTCTCAGGTGAGCGAACTAGGGCCATCTTGGCCCTCTTGTTTCACAAAAGGATCTCCGTCACATTGTCTCTTGAAGACATCGGCTTATTGTCAAATTTCACACATGTCTGACCAACAAGACTCGTCTTGGGTAAAAACCATTGCCGCGTGTTTTTCGTACTGACTTTAACATGAACTTGAAGACTTTGAAAATTGTGATTGCTTATATTTTGGGGAAATATAATTTGGTCAAATTCCACACAATGGCATCCTTTAGCTTTAAATCTAAAGTCTTTGATTTGTTACCATTGGAGTTAGCTTTGATCTTCAATATGTAAGTAGTTGGCGTGTTGGGAGAATATAATGGTATCTTTAATGACTTAATGAGTCATGTGGTGTTCAAACTGCATCTCTAAAGCGTGACCAAGCAATTTGATATTTTCTTTTCCTCTTTTATTTCTAATTTTAACTGCTCCAAATGCTTCGAAATGTTCAGTATGTCATGAGCAAGAATTCCGTTCGGTTTTAGACGGTTTGGCTGCTGCAATGATGCCATGCTATCACTTGTGCTTTTCAGCGACCCTTGTCTGATAATGTCAGCAAGATAACTGGTGGAAGTTCCGACATTGCTTGATTTGAATAATATTAATGAGGAAGTCTCTTCCACCTACGTCTTTGGCTGGAATAGCGACATCACTTGCATTTTCAACTTACCAGGCATTTGTAGAAAAACATCAAATCTAGATACCAGTTCAGTGTCAGTGTGTCTTCGCTTGAGATTTTTGTCAACAAGAGAAGAACATAACGCGTCGACACTGTCCTGGGTCACGTGCCTTTCCTGTGCACAGTTTTTGAATGAAGAATGAGCTGGTATTATCCTTGCAGCAGTTCGACTTCTTGGTATTCGCAGGAATTCGAAATTTGTGTTGGGATGTACTGACGTTTTCGTTGACAGTAGGTGCGAACTTAATGA
Organism: Dreissena polymorpha; assembly: GCF_020536995.1. NCBI lineage: Eukaryota > Metazoa > Mollusca > Bivalvia > Myida > Dreissenidae > Dreissena > Dreissena polymorpha. The sequence goes on along the minus strand of NC_068355.1, from coordinate 141,726,290 downwards.
AAATCCGCTTGATCTTATGTCATCATCGGTCGAAAAAATACTGCTGGAAGTACGATCGAAAAGCATGGAGAGAGACACTTGAACGCTGGGCGCAACCGACGTGAGCCTCGACGAAATCTGACGGTAGATGTCATGGATGGATGTACTGGAATTCTTTTTTTACGTTTTCAGAAATAAATTTAGATTTAAAAGTGTCCATACTGCGATCCCAGACATATCCTTTTTTTGTTCAAACACCAAAAGATTCGTTAAACTTTTAATTTTCCATGAAACATGCAGATATTTTCCACGAGATATATGCTATGTATCGTGCAGCGTTCCTTGAACTCAAATCGCGTCTTCTGAAGGGTTTTATACGCTTAGCAGTCCTTTACATAACGCGGTCAGTTAATAACCACTCTTGCTTTAGTTGTGTAACAACTGAGATGCAACCTATCAAAAACACTCCGGAAACTGGTTATTTGACGATATATAAATAAGCAATAATGAACCCGAGAATAGATTATTCGCAGCTTGTTTTGTCATACTCTTCAGCAACTCAATTAAACTAGTTAAATGATAATTGCTGTGATAGTTGGAATAAAATTTGAAAGAATGGAAAAAATAGTATAAAATTTGACAGCGTAGAAACCGTTCTTCAAAGTCATAAAACATACCCTGTCCGCTTATAAGACTACAAAACCGTGCGTGACTTAAATGCGGACAGGGAAGTTCCGGACAAGATGCGCATGCTGGCTCGTCTGGAGCTAGGCAGACCGCATAAGGCTCATTGTTCGATGACGCTGCTAAATTATTCAGGCTCCAGTGATTTAAATATTTGTCGGTTTAAATTAAAATAAAATGGCGTTTGTTTTGCAATTTAAGGTATATTATATGAAGTCTAGTAATTTTTCAAAACAGCAATTTTTTTCTAGATCATTGAATTTAAGTTGTTATTTTTTAACTTTTCGCTATAGAACATAGATTGAATATGTTCAACGAAATTTTGAAAATTGATACCAACATTTGAACCCAAACAGCACTGCTAAGTATCATAAAATATGTTTAAATAATATAAAGAAACATATGTACATTGTTAGTGAATTGTGTCTGTTAAATGTAAGAAAGCTCCACTTCCTTGGTCTTGGTTAAAACATAAAATAATCAAATTGCTTTACCGACACTAAATACCAATAATATGTGAATGTTTCATTTTTGTTCTTCTTATTGTTAGAATGCTCTGTGAAAAATGCATTTTAACATATAAATTCGTGTTAGCTCAAGCAAACTAAAACTCTTTTAAAAAGTTTAATTGTCGTATAACAGAATATATTTGTGGGTATAATGCAAGATGTTTTTACAAAAACAAAAACAACAGATACTATAAGATATTTGTAAAGTTTTATCAAAATACAAAGTATAATTTACAATAATCCTTATATATCATACAAATTCTAGATTCTTAAATAAAAATTGTCTTAGAAAGATCCAGGATACCAGCCCAGACTGAGATCATTATATTATACAGTTCATCAATTTTGTCATCAAGTTAAAATAATATAACTTAATTTAAACCGTGAAACAATGTTTTAAATGAAACTGCATGAAATCAAAATAAGTACATAAAACACATACTATATTGGTATGAGGTATATGATCACATGATAAAGTGCCATTTTAAGAAAAGTACACATTACCCTTTTGAAATACCAGCTGGTGTTACGATATATGCTCCTTTCTTTCAGGAATATCAAATACATAGTTTTTCCTCAATTCTTCGGGAATTAAACCAGTATAAAATCTAAATGGGAAAGTTATTTTCTTTTTTAAACATTGTTCATGGGTACTCGAAATTTGAATGGCATTGATGTTTCATGATAGTTCCACAAATTTCAACAGATTTGCAAATTTTGCATACGTTAATTGAACACTGACACACTTTCTTGTTGATTGTTGTCAAATACTAGATCAAAACGTGAATCCTAAAAGGTGTTTGGGAGCATTAGTATTGAACTTAAACACGGTTCAACTCAATATGAAGGGAAAATAATAACGTAAATTTGTAAAAGTTTATAATAACAATATTACATGACTGGATTACACTTGTTGAGGTGAGTGACAGGGAATTCTTCCCTCTTTGTACATTTGTTACTGCATATGTGACCTGGATGTACGTTCCAGGTCTATGGGGCAAATCACGTGCCTCTCCCCAGATGTGCGAAGATGATCCGAGATGGTGCTATCCTTCACCTTTGTCGGAGAACTCCCAACAGTCACTTCTCTTTTCCGGTCCTCCTACAAAAATTCAATTTGATAACACAGGGGAATAATGTGTTGGTATAATTCAAGTCTCCAATCAATAACATATTATGTTATTGCGTTATAAAAATAAGTGTTTGCAAGTGTTGAAAATGCCTAAACTATACACGTTAATCAAAATTGAGGGACCTAAGGTCGCCTGAAAAAGACAGACTATAAAAGGCCATTAAGGGCCGTGGCATGTGGTTCCTGTGTTTGTAGCATGTAAATGCACCTCTCTGTTTTCAACACTATCTGGTAATCTGTAAAAGACAAAGGTCTCAATGTTCAAATAGGAATGTTTTTAAATAACTGAAATAAAAAATGATAACACATCACATGAATGATAATACTTTTATATTATTATTAAAATTATAATTATTATTATATATTATACTTATTATTATTTGTATTATTATCATTATTATTATTGCTATGTTGCTTTTGTAATTGTTTTTAGGCTGACTGCAGTATGCTAGACATAGTTGAGTATTATTTACATATACTGTGTTTTTCAAGACCACATTGTAAAAAAGAAATTTTATTTCTTAATGTGTTATCTTCGTGAAAAAAAGTTATTATTATTATTATGCCCCCCTTCGAAGAAGAGGGGGTATATTGCTTTGCACATGTCGGTCGGTCGGTCGGTCTGTCGGTCTGTCGGTCGGTCGGTCTGTCGGTCGGTCCGTCCACCAGATGGTTTCCGGATGATAACTCAAGAACGCTTAGGCCTAGGATCATGAAACTTCATAGGTACATTGATCATGACTCGAAGATGACCCCTATTGAGTTTTAGGTCACTAGGTCAAAGGTCAAGGTCACGGTGACCTGAAATAGTAAAATGGTTTCCGGATGATAACTCAAGAACGCTTATGCCTTGGATCATGAAACTTCATAGGTACATTGATCATGACTCGCAGATGACCCCTATTGATTTTGAGGTCACTAGGTCAAAGGTCAAGGTCACGATGACCTGAAATAGTAAAATGGTTTCCGGATGATAACTCAAGAACGCTTATGCCTAGGATCATGAAACTTGATAGGTAGATTGATCATGACTAGCAGTTGGCCCCTATTGATTTCCAGGTCACTATATCAAAGGTCAAGGTCACGGTGACCCGAAATAGTAAAATGGTTTCCGGATGATAACTCAAGAACGCTAATGGCTGCGATCATGAAACTTCATAGGTACATTGATCATGACTCGCAGATGACCCCTATTGATTTTGACACAATTCTCAGATATCTCTTACGCAAAATTATATAACCTGTCCATATCAGAATCGGAAATTATAAATGTTATTAAATGCTTAATAACCAATAAAGCCGTCGGTGGTGACCTTATAAGTCATATTGTCCTTAAAAAACGTGTAATTCTATTGCTAAGCCTTTGTGTATCCTCTTTAACAAATCACTTAACGAAAGTACATATCCCGCCCAATGGAAAGAAGCGATTGTAATGCCTCTATTTAAAAAGGGAGAACCGAATAATCCTTCCAACTACCGTCCTATCTCATTGTTAAGTTGCGTAGACAAGCTGATGGAGAGGATAGTTTATAAACATTTATACAACCACCTTCTTGCTAACAAACTTATATACTCCAACCAGTCGGGCTTCTTAAAAGGTCACTCCACAGTCGCTCAATTAATCGACATTTTTGATCAAATAACGAAAGGTATTGATGAAAAGAAACTCACATGCATGGTTTTCTGTGATATTTCTAAAGCGTTCGACCGCGTCTGGCACACAGGACTACTCTTCAAACTTAAACAAAATGGATTTGATGGTAATTTACTTAATTGGATAAAAAGTTATCTAGGGAGTCGCACTCAAAAAGTCGTGGTTGGAGCATCAATATCTCAAACGTTAGAGCTTAATGCCGGTGTTCCACAGGAATCTGTTCTAGGCCCATTATTTTTTCTTGTTTATGTAAACGACATAGTCAAGCACCTTCAATGTACTGCCCGCCTTTTTGCCGATGACACTTCCCTCTCATGTACTACCTCAAATATATATAACATTGAAATTGTTCTGAACCATGACCTACAAGTTATAAGTAACTGGGCAAAACAATGGCTTGTAGATTTTAATCCACATAAAACCGTGGCTATGTTGTTTTCATCACACCATGCTGTTCCCCAACCACATGTTTTATTTAATAATGTACCGGTCAATTTTGTAGAAAACCACAAACACCTCGGTCTTACACTCAGCTCAAACGGCAAATGGCACGAGCATATCACTAATATAGTTAAATCGTCATCGAAAATACTTGGAATTATGCGAAAAATTAAATACACGGTCTCAAGAAAAACATTAAATCAAATTTATATTTCCCACCTACGACCACTACTTGAGTATGCATGTGTCGTTTGGGACGGATGTGCTCTTTACGAAAAAGAAATGTTAAATAAAATACAAAATGAAGCGGCAAGAATAGTCACAGGTCTCACAAAATCTGTTTCTTTGTCTAACTTGTATTCAGAAATCAACTGGCATAGTTTAGACGAGCGTAGGAAGTATCTAAAACTTATACATATGTACAAAATTCACAATGGCTTATGTCCAGACTACTTACAAAATGTACTACCAGCAACTGTCTATCAACAATCTGCTAGGAACCTGAGGAACGCAAATGATTATGTAATCGTTACTAGAAGGACGGAACTTTACTCACGCTCATTTATCCCGTCGGCTATACATCTATGGAACAACTTACCTCGCGACATAAGACTGTTAGATTCTCTATCAAGATTCAAAATTAAATTGAAACAATTATTTCTCCCAAATGTCGAAACTCCTTTATATTTTCATACTGGTGATAGAAAATCGTCCATTTTACATGCTCGACTAAGGAATAACTGTAGCGATTTGAAATTGCACTTGTTCATCAATCACTTAGAACCTTCACCATTATGCGTATGTGGAGAAGTTGAATCAGTGTATCATTTCTTTTTTATTTGTCCACGCTTTTCTGAACAACGTACTACTCTTTTTGAAACCCTACACGCAATTGAACAAATAAATTGCAATACAATGCTGATCACTCAAGAACGCTGATGCCTAGGATCATGAAACGTCATAGGTACATTGATCATGACTCGCAGATGACCCCTATCGATTTTGAGGTCACTAGGTCAAAGGTCAAGTTCACGGTGACCCAAAATAGTAAAATGGTTTCCGGATGATAACTGAAGAACACTTATTCCTAGGATCATGAAACTTGATAGGTAGATTGATCATGACTCGCAAATGACCCCTATTGATTTTCAGGTCACTAGGTCAAAGGTCTAGGTCACGGTGACCCGAAATAGTAAAATTGTTTCCGGATGATAACTCAAGAACACTTATGGCTAGAATCATGAAACTTCATAGGTACGTTGATCATGACTGGCAGATAACCCCTATTGATTTTCAGGTCACTAGGTCAAAGGTCAAGGTCACAGTGACAAAACACATATTCACACAATGGCTGTCACTACAACGGAGAGCCCATATGGGGGGAGGGGGCGGGGGCATGCATGTTTTACAAACAGCCCTTGTTATAATACAAGTGAACAAATGATCTAGTGCGTATGAAACTTTAGTCTTTATCATTTCATACCTTTTTAAACGATGCTCAGCGTAGACAGCAATTCGGATTTTATAATCAGAATTATAAAAGTTGCACCAGACAAATGTTGCGCTTATAACGAATAATTATTCAATATACAATTAGACATTTCTGGAAGCATGTGTCCAGATAATGAGACCACATAACTGAGTGTGTAATTTAAAAAAAAAATCTACGAAATGTGAGCATATTTTCATCCATGTTGGGGCATATATACTGCCCCATTCCCCAAGCAATGAGTATATTGCTATCAATAGAACTAAAAAGTGTTCTTTTAAACATTCATTCTCCTTTAAGAATACACTTAGTGCAACTAAAATACCATAATGTTATTGACTCCACTTTCCCAATGAGTGAGAGTTTCCCTGACTATTTTAAATAATGCTTTTACAGTAACAAAATAATAATTTGTACACAAAGACAAAAGAGTATCCACGAACCAGCAACATATGCCCCTAACAGACACATGGGTCTTGGCAGTGGACGCGGCTGCCTGTTCCAGGTTCATGCAACAGGTGCTTAGCGTGTGACTATAATCGTAGTAAACGCATTATTTAGAAAGAAAAATAATCAAATTTTAACGATATCTCTAAATGTGCTTATCTTGAGATATTTTTGCAAATGCTGGGTCAATTTGTAAGAAATAACACGATACACCTTTGAACAGCAATCATTTCATTAATTGTGCAGCGATTTCCATGAACACGATACATAACTAGCGTGACCTACTCGTCGACGATCTGACCCAATCCAAGAGTGAAATCTTCACGGAGTAGTAAAGAGCATTTTCGCTTCAGAGTTGACGGACCTCGGTAAAACTAACTGTCGAGCGTCTTTTGAAACTTTGTTTACATACTTTTAAACTGGCCGACCTTTTAAACACACGAGCGATTTCATTGGTCCAACGCAAAGGGATGCACCTTATTTTCAGGTCATATATATAAAAAAAATCAGGTCATATATATATTTGATATTGAATTTGTTTTCAGAGAAGTTCATTTTTTTTTATAATTTGATTATTTTTCATTCAAATCGATGTTTTTCACTAATTATAATCAAAGCCACACGCTTACCACATGTGGGCTCATGAATGGTGCTTCTGGAGGATGTCCTAGAGCACTTGTTGCAGAAACATATGCATCTGCTGCCATAATTGGAGAGTTCGAGAATGTTCTCGAATTGTGGATCACAATAACGGCCCCATCCCATCTCAAACTAAAATTTCGCATGACCACTGACTGCCCAGCTTGGTAGCGCTTAAACTGGGCACTGCCGTTAATGACAACCCTGGCTGCAACAGTCTTGTCAGCCAGTCCAACAATTAAAGACTGGCGCTGATCTCCCCCGCTACTGTATGTGGTTCTGGGCCCTTCGTTGTTATTACCCTGGCCTTGAGCCTGCCTGCTTGGGGGTTACAATGGTTTCTTTGACTCATATGGGCTACATCAGTGGCAAGCTGCAAAAATAAATTATGACAGGCAGGGGCGTGGCAACCCGTACGCACAAACGCAGTTGCGTACACATTTAAAAATCGAAGTTTCTTTATAACGCATTGTGCGTACACTTAAGAGAAATGTAATGCAGACACCACATTTGAGACAATATTAGGTCGAATGTTCCAGCAGCCAGCCCATCTGGCTATTGGATGCTAAATATGTACCTCCAATTCGTTGACCACCTGATGTCGGAATTAGAAACAAAACTCCTGGCATATGAGCCCCGGTACATAGCTCAACAATTGATCCAAAAAAAGCCGTTGGCATTATAAACGAAGTCGGTGAGGAGAATTTCCAGGCATATCAAGAAGAACTTTCGGTAACGAGAGACGAGTTCCAATCCGAGATCAGAAGATGGAGGACAAAATGGACGGGACAGGGCAATCCCAAATCAGATCTTCAAGAGACTCTGAATTCAATGAACGAACACATTTACCCAGGGATCATTGCTATACTTAATGTATATGGTTGGATGCCCGTGTCAACCGCTACAGCTGCACGTTCCTTCAGCACCATGCGAAGGGTAAAAACATATCTTAGAACATAATTATAATAGTGAGAATGTCCGAATTAGGTTTGCTCAACATTTACGGTTAAAAAGAAATATCTGCAGAAACTGTTTTGGACATATTTACGCGAAAAAAAGAAAGCCAATGGGCATTGCTTTTTCAGGACTGATCCGACTAAAACAATTACATTCAATTAGCTTTACAAAAGATTGTGAAACAAGATAAAATGGCCGTGATAGCATCAGAATCTTAGATTTTAAAATATTACGATCGTTCATTCCTTTTCCACAATATTTTCTAAGTTTTTCATACTAGGTTATATTGTTTTTTGGGAGAACACAATTGTTTAAAATAAATGTCCACAATATTACATATTAAAATATCTAATTGATGGTGAGATTAATAAGTTGCGATCGAGTCGTCAGTCAAATTTTGACACAATAGCTCAGACGGTAGCGATACCCCATTTGTAACCGATTGTAAACAAGGGTACGGAAGATCGAGTTTCCGGCTCGGCAATCTTTCTTTCCGACGCTTTCTGTCATTATTTATTGCTCAGCCACCACTGTAATTGTGGGGAAAGCGGCCCAATGCTGAAAAGTATAGTCGTATAGTCCCCGATGAGATATCAATTGAACAGACCGCCGCAATACAACTGAAATACTTTTGAAAATGGCGGTGCACTATCCAATCATTAAATCAAAGAACTCTGACTGGGTCTCGGCGACTTCAAAATATTGTAAAACAAAACGAGTAAAATGCAATCAAAATGCGTCTTCATTTTATTTATTTTTAGGAGAGATCCCCCATACCCCTTTTGATCCAACACCCATACTCTGAATATGGTATCCGATAATTGTGTTCAAAACCGTTCTTCTTCGTTTAAAAGCATGTGGATATAATGCGGCTAAGAATTGTAATGAAAAATAAGTCAGAACTTTTTTTATCTCATTGATGTTAGTGACATTCGTTTCTCACCATCTAAAACCAGTTATATACATATTTTTTAATATACACCTGTAACACATTATTTTAAGTCAAACAACCGCGCACAAAGTAATTTTGCTTGTAAACATTAACTTTTTTTAAATCCAAAATTGCGCCTCAATCTTAACATAAACTAGTGTGGCTGTGTGCAGTTACCGTAAGGCTGACGCATAAGAAGACGTATACTATGGTTAATTCTATGTAGTTTTCTTCATAATCCGCATACCTAGTGCACGCTATTTATTATCTCAATTCAGAAACGGCTAAGTATATAAACAGCATATTCAAGCTGGCAACATAAAAAATATCTCAATTTCTTATTGGTATCATATTAAAATGCCTGTTTTATGTCTTGTTTTATTGTATGATACCTAGTGTGTTTTTTAACCAGACCGACTTCGTGACCAATCAAGCCTCAGGACATTTACCGGGATGACCAATCGGAACACCGCATTTCGGTGTGTAAATAACACGGACTGAACGAACTTTGGCGGAGTAACTCGAGTCTTCCTTTCATTTCATTTACGGAAAGATCCGAGTAATGACGATATCATGCAATTGACAGTTCGAGCACAGGTGATTTATTAAAAAGGTATTTTATCATGTCAAAAGAATGTCATTAGAATTAAGACTTTTGTGAGTATCCTGTTACTTTGAGTAAACTTTTGAGGAGCTTTGCCTTTGTGGATCGAGGACAACTCATACCATGACTTGGGAGCCGACACATGTACAGTTTACAGGTATGTACTAAACAGTATATATTGTACATGTACACGGTGACAAGTACACAGTATTGTCTATTTATTTATAAATAACACGAACAACAACAACCAGGCGCGCTCACAGAATTGTGGGTTACAATGGGGTTATTTTACCAACCGTTTAAGAACACTTTAAACTGCACAATAGTCATAACATGTAATAGGAAAGTGTTATTGGCACTGTATGGTTACTAAGGTACTCTACAATATACCTTAACTTTCTGTTGTGTGAGACAGGCATGTTATAGAAGCCAAACAAGAATTATGGGGATATTGTTTTAAGTGAAAAATCCTTAGCTTCAACAGGGTATTTAACCTGGGTGTCCCGAGTGGTAACCAGCCGCTGACCGTGTTAACAGCAATGCTGTTGGAAGTGACCATATCTGTTCTAAGGTCCAGACACACTCGTTACAGCTTCCCTTGAATTCCCATGGCCCTGTAACCTTTATGGCTTTAGTCTTTACACAAGCTCAGAGTCAGACCAATTTAGTATTTCACAGTTTAGGTTGACCTCATCACCATTTAAGAACAAAAACCCTGAGCTCCAACAAGTCATTGAACAGGGGTCTCCTCCGGATTGTAACCAGCCACCCGTACTGCATCGCTAAAGAGCAAACTAAACAGCAAGGCAGTATTTCATTACAGTATATATAACAAAACAAATTGCTCAACAAAAAGGAGCAATTATGCAAAAGTTACATAATACACGGACTCTTATACGCTCCGTGCATAATACAAAAACAAAAGCTGAATTATGACTGTCAAATATAAACTACGGCAAGTTATAGACAGGGCATCCACCATTTCCGTCCTCCTCTAAATTTGCTTTTGACATAGCTGAGATTTTTAGTCTTTTTATGCCCCCTGATCGAAAGATCGGGGGTATATTGTTTTTGGCCTGTCTGTCTGTCTGTCTGTCATTCATTCATTCATTGCATGTGTGTGTCCCAAAACTTTACCCTTGGATAAAGTTTGATAACTTGCAATATTGAAGATAGCAACTTCATATTTGGCATGCATGTGTATTTCACGGAGCTGCACATTCTGAGTGGTGAAAATTCAACGTCAAGGTCATCCTTCAAGGTTAAAGGTCAAATATCATTGTATTTTTCTTTCATAAAACTTTAACCTTTGTTAAAGTTTGGTCATAACTTTTTGAATATTGAAGATAGCAACTTGATATTTGGCATGCATGTGTATCTCATGGAGCTGCACATTTTTAGTGGTGAAAGGTCAAGGTCATCCTTCAAGGTCAAAGGTCAAATTTATGGCTTCAAAGCGGCGCAATAGGGGGAACTGTGTTTCTGACAAACACATGTCTTGTTTCTAAATAGAAAAACGCTTATATTTTCTTTTTACATTGCCTTTGTTTATGATGATTGTAGATATTACAATTAATATTGTATATTAAATAAAACACATGAAGACAAAATTTAAAGAAACTCTTTAAGACTCTAATTGTGTACTATTGACATTAAAAAAAGCAAGATTTATTAATATCCTAATACATTCAGTTTCTTACCTACCAAACTCCCAAGTGTTGTCTATTTGTCTATTTGTTGATGTGACTGTTGCCAATGGAGATTGGTCATTTCCCATGTGCACAAATCGTAAACAAGGTCCGGACTTTCTTAAATTCTGATAATTTAATTTATTGCCCTATTGGGTGATTGCTTATAAGTCAGTGACTTGATCTAGCATTTATGATTCTTTTTGTCCCTAGGCTATTATTGTCTGTTGTAAGAAGTTAAAGGTTGTCAATAAAAATCATTTTTACTCAAAATTGTTGTGAAAATTGATCTAGAAAATCAAATTTACTGAAAGATTTTAATGCAGTCATTTTTTATTAGCTTGACTATTATATATGAAATATATATAGTGGAGCTATCCTACTCACCCCAGAGTCGGCCTTAGCGTTCCCATTCCCATTAGCGTTAGCATGCAAATGTTAAAGTTTGCGTACCACCCCAAATATTTTCATTGTCCCTTTACATACTGCTTTAATATTTTGCATACTTCTTGACCAACATGACCCCAACCTATAAACAAGAGCAGACAACTGTATCAAGCATTTTGAAAGAATTATGGCCCTTTTTTCACTTACAATATGCATATTATTGATAAATCTATGTTAAAGTTTGCGTACCACCTCAAATATTTTCATTGTCCCTTGACATATTGCTTTCATATTTTGCAAACTTCTTTACCAACATGACCCCAATCTATAAAGAAGAGCAGACAACTGTATCAAGCATTTTGTAAGAGTTATGGCCCTTTTTTCACTTAGAATATTCATATTATTGATAAATCTATGTTAAAGTTTGCGTACCACCTCAAATATTTTCAATGTTCCTTGACATGTTGCTTTCATATTTTGCAAACTTCTTTACCAACATGACCCCAACCTATAAACAAGAGCAGACAACTGTATCAAGGATTTTGTAAGAATTATGGCCCTTTTTTCACTTAGAATATGCATATTATTGATAAATCTATGTTAAAGTTTGCGTACTACCTCAAATATTTTCAATGTCCCTTAACATATACAGCTTTCATCTTTTGCAAACTTCTTAACCAACAAGACCCCAATCTATAAACAAGAGCAAACAACTGTATCAAGCATTTTGTAAGAATTATCCATTTACAATATGCATATTACTTTAGTTACATTGCCATAACTTCTTTATTTATGATCAGATTTTATTAAAACTTTGACAAACAAACACTTACCTGAATACCACAATGGATTCCACCCAAACAATACCCCACGCCCCAACCCAGAATCCCTGCCCCCCCCCCCCCCCCCCCCCCCCCCCCCTCCCCCCCAAAAAAATAATATTTTTTTTCCTTTTTTTATTTTTGAAACCACAAATTATACCCCCCTCTCCCCCCTCTCGACCCCCCCCCCCCCCCAAAATTTATCTTTTTTTCCCTTTTTTATTTATTAGCTCGACTATGATTTTTGAAATATATATAGTGGAGCTATCCTACTCACCCCGGCGTCGGTGTTTCCGTTTCCGTTAGCGTGCAAATGTTAAAATTTTCGTACTACCCCAATTATTTTCATTGTCCCTTGACATATAGTTGCAATAATACAACTCCCAGCTATATTGACCCTCTGGGTCGCTGGGCTGTACGTATGTACTCATAAAAGCGTAGAGCATTCAAAAAGAACTACCTTGACATATTGCTTTCATATTTTGCATACTTGTTTACCATCATGACCCCATCATATAAACAAGAGCCGACAACTGTATCAAGCATTTGGAAGAATTATGGCCCCATTTGTACTTAGAATATGCATATTATTGATAACTCTATGTTAAAGTTTGACAAAACACTTACCTTACATACCACAATGCACTTCACCCAAACCATCCCCCACGCCCCCCCCCCCCCCCCCCCCCCAGACCCACCCACCCCCCCCAAATTTTTTTTATTTGTTTTCTTATTTTTGAAAGATAATCTATTAAATGATCACACACCCACATTATACCCCCCCTCCTCTCCATGATGGCTTACGTTATACTTTCAAGCACTCGAATAGTTGAGCGCGCTGTCCTCTGACAGCTCTTGTTTACTTTATTTTTGAAGAACCGTCCAAACTTCCCACCCAAGCTATTGCTATCAAACTTGAAATAAAATCTATTTAGTTTGTTTTATGTCTTTACAAATGTTCAATAGATTGTGGAAAATATACCTTATTGAATAATTTGAACAACTGCCCGATGATGGCCTATGTTATTTATTCTGTCAAGCACTCGAATAGTCGACCGCGCTGTCCTCTGACAGCTCTTGTTTCATTGGCATGGTCAGAGACGTAGATAACATGTTATGTACATTTCTGGCATGGTTGATTAATTGGCAATTTCCTAGTATAGCACCTTGAAAAGATAATAATTATTTGTTTGCAAATGGAAACCTTTTTTGTCGTTTATATTTTATAACAAATATCATTAAAGCATGAAAAAGTTATACCTAAAAAACTAAGATGTGTTAGAAATGATTGATAAATGTCATTGATTTAATATGCTGAAAACAGCTTTCTTAACTACATTTTGTTGGACAAGTAACGACATTCTTATTTTATATGTTTGTTCTTTCTTACTGCCTTCTACTATATGCTGTATAGGAGCAGATACCGGCATAGAACACTAATAGGAAACATAAATGTTAATAAAAACATGAAAATTCTTCTTAAACAGTGTTTCATAATTTACAACTTGCTCTCCTGTAATCAATAATGGGGACACTTACAAACAGACAGTTTTCTTTAAAAAAATTATTTGCATTTTAAATGAAGCCACGTCACACCTTAGGATTTGTGCCTTCCTTTTACAGAATCCTTATGATTTTAAACATTTCTTAATGACATCACCATGTAAAGGCATCTGTTTGCTTCCAAAAGAATCTTGTTGATCTTTGTTTGTTACGAAGTATCCTCAATGTTTTGTACCTATTTGAAACTATCATAGGGTACAGAGTAGTGCTTTCTCAGTAACATTAAGCAGGATTAATGTGTTCTGGTTTAAATCTAATATTAGTTTTGAAGATTTTGTAAGAGATTTTGTCATACAAAAAAGTCGCCCCAGCCCATCTTAAAACATTTAAATTTGATGAGTAAGTTGTGTGTAATTTTACACAATGCTGAACCGAAAGCACTGCTTTTGGCACTTTGATACTCAAGGACTGGCCCAATCCTTTTAAATATGTGTTAGAGGGAAGGCAAATCAACTTGTCTGACATTATTGTTGAAGAATTGAAACAATGTTAACATTTATTTGTTCTCTCTCACTTTTGACATTTGATTTGTTTCTGTTACAGTGTTGAGAGCCAGAAACCTTGTTGGCAAGTTGAAAAGAAAGTCAAGTAAGAAATGTCTCTAATTTTCAGGAAACGTTCTTGTTTGATTATTGGCAGAATTGTTCTTATCAATTATGTTTTTGCACAATCAGTCTGACTCAAAAGAGTGTTAGTTTTGTCAATGTAGTTAGTACTGTTGGTTAAATAATGTGCATGTTGGTACATTATTATTATTCTGGTAGGAATAACTTTTTGTTGGCTGCAACCAGTTTTTGCAGTATTACATGTTTATATCTTGGTCAGATTTGGATGTTTGTAAAAACAGTCTTTTCACAGTAGAATAATAAGTCCTTAACATTTACTTTTTTTTTATTAAATATTAATTTGATAATAATAATAATAATATTATTAAAATTAAAAAAACTAAAATGTTTTCGCGATCATAAAGCAAGGAATTAAGGATGTGATCATATTTTTCCAGAATTTTGGATCTTTTTTATGTTTTCTACTGTAAAGTTTGTGTATGGCCTTAAATATTCTGTACTGAACTCTTAAACTGCTGGCTGGATTGCGCTCACAATTTAATAGCAGGTTTTTGTTTTCCTTCTTCAATTTCGACACAGACATTTCACAAAACTAACCCGGCCACTATTCTTGATAAAACAGCCATTTTTACCTGTAAAATTGGACTTTGGGGCTCAAAACTGTTAAAGATGGACATTGCACAATTCAAAATTTCCATTTTATTTTAATATTGTACATGTACATAAGCAAGACAAGATATTGACAGTGGTTAGTTTTTCCTATGGTTTGAGAGAGGGTAACGTTTTCTAGTCAAAATATTGTTGATCTAAATGTAAGTGGTCATGTGTTAAAAGAAAAAGTGTCCAGACAATTAAAATAATATTTTAATGCATTAAAAGACATTTTAATATAATGCAATTATTAAACATGCTTTTAATATACTTATTCTTAAAAAACTGTATTTCACAATTTGTACAAGTCTGCGTTTTTACACAATTTAAAAAAAGTTTGCGACTCATTTTTTCAAAAAGTGAGGGGGGCCAGGGCCGCTTCTCAACATCAAGAAAAAAAGCCCTGAAAAGCTGAATGATCTTCATGTTCCCAGACTAAATATTTAGTTAATCAGTCAGTCTTATTCAATTCTAGTTTTGCTGGACAGAATAAGGAGATATTATACTCACCATTGTTTCTGGTGTTTATGTACACACACAAAGTGAATTGTTGGTTTTCATCACAGGTGCCAAAATAACAGAAGTGTTCACATCAATAAGTCTGGGTAAAGAGAAGTTTCAGACCTCCACCATCAAGTATGGAAGCAAGGCCAAGAATAGCGTGGAGTGGTTTGAAGAGTGTGACCTGTAAGTTGTCCTTGAATGTGGCTCAGCCAAACAATATTTATCACACTCTGAAAAAAGTGGATAAATGCAGTCTTCACACGATAATCAGGGACAACACTTAACACTGTATTACTGGATAATCAGGGACAACACTTAACACTGTATTACTGGATAATCAGGGACAACACTTAACACTGTATTACTGGAAAATCAGGGACAACACTTAACACTGTATTACTGGATAATCAGGGACAACACTTAACACTGTATTACTGGATAATCAGGGACAACACTTAACACTGTATTACTGGATAATCAGGGACAACACTTAACACTGTATTACTGGATAATCAGGGACAACACTTAACACTGTATTACTGGAAAATCAGGGACAACACTTAACACTGTATTACTGGATAATCAGGGACAACACTTAACACTGTATTACTGGATAATCAGGGACAACACTTAACCCTGTATTACTGGATAATCAGGGACAACACTTAACACTGTATTACTGGATAATCAGGGACAACACTTAACACTGTATTACTGGATAATCAGGGACAACACTTAACACTGTATTACTGGATAATCAGGGACAACACTTAACACTGTATTACTGGATAATCAGGGACAACACTTAACCCTGTATTACTGGATAATCAGGGACAACACTTAACACTGTATTACTGGATAATCAGGGACAACACTTAACACTGTATTACTGGATAATCAGGGACAACACTTAACACTGTATTACTGGATAATCAGGGACAACACTTAACACTGTATTACTGGATAATCAGGGACAACACTTAACCCTGTATTACTGGATAATCAGGGACAACACTTAACCCTGTATTACTGGATAATCAGGGACAACACTTAACACTGTATTACTGGATAATCAGGGACAACACTTAACACTGTATTACTGGATTTTTATTTAGAAGAGACTTCCTTTAATTGAAACATTCCATAAAAGCAGAAAGTGTCATCCCTGATTGGCCTGTCTTTGTAGTCCCTTAGAAAGTTAAATTTAATTAAAGAACTTAATTACTAGATTCAAGTTTTAAAAGCTTCATTTTCAACCCTTAGATACTGATGAGCAGCAAACAGCATAAAACCTGAACAGACTGCGAGTTACTCACAGGCTGTTCTGGTTTATGTTGTTTGCACATAGCCATTTTCACTTTGCCTCTGAGAGGGAAAGGGTTAAGCCCATTTTTCTCAGAAAGAGGCCCTTATCTTTAGCACTAGTCCTAGTTATCTACGTATCAAATAGTTTCATAACTTCTACTAGTCTTTTGAACTTAACTACTAAATAACTATACAAAATATGTAAAGGCAAAACCCTGAATAACGATTTTAATTAGTGTTTACTTTACTCAATAGTTTAAAATGAAGCTCTGTTTACTCCATTTGTGATTATTTAAGTCGTGTTCTGAGAACACTGGGCATAATGCATGTGCATAAAGTGTCGTCCCAGATTAGCCTGTGCAATCCACACAGGCTAGTCAGGGAAGACACTTTCCACTTTAATGACATTTTGGTTTAAATGAAGTCTCTTCTTAGCAGAAATTCAATTAGGCGGAAAGTGTTGTCTCTGATAAGCCTGTGCGGACTGCACAGGCTAATCTGGGACAACACTTTACGCACATGCATTATGCCAAATTTTCTTAAAACGCAACTCATTTCTTCAGTAACACCAGGAAAATATGAGATATTTTGCCGAGCTCAAGGTCAAATGTTAGAGTTGATCTATCCAAATGATTTTTTTTTCATATCTTTTAACACTTGAAAACCAATTGTAAAAGCTCCTGAAGTATTCTTTATAACTTCCTTGGTTTACTGTAATTATCTTGTTTCACCCCTAGGAAGGTGTTGTGCAATGTGTTGTGAGATTTGGTCGGTTTGTCTGTTGCTAGGCTGATCCCAGACATGCAATGCAGCATCGAAGTGAATGTCATGAATCGAGGCATGCTGTCAGATGAGTTCATTGGCTATGCAAGCATACCTCTTCATGAGTATGAGGTGTACGACAGGCCCACTTGTAGGCAAGTATCACAATTTACAATGAATGTTGTAAAAGATAGTTACATACTTTTAGATATGAGATAATAACTTATTGAAATTTTGGTAAGAAGCAAAATAATTAGTAGAACAAAAATAGTTGTCACCCATATATTAATCTACAGTTTATATTAGTACAAATTAATGGTTTTCTGTTGGAAATGTTATCAATTATCAAGCATTTGTCATAATTATGTGCTTTGACATGGAATATTAATGCTTCATTAAATGATGTAGTTCCGGAAGTGTAATCCTCTCACCTGGTTGCAACAGACAACAATGAACAATTCTGTCTGTATGTCTTAATATATCAAAGTACATGTAGTGTTATAGCTAAGTAATTACAAAAAAATAATGTTTTTATCTCAATATAGGAAGCTTTTAAGTCTTTTTGTATGCTGTTGGATTCCTGTACCAAACATTTTTGATTGTGAACACTTAAAAGGGGCATTATTGGCCAATCTTGACATTGGTCGGAACAATTAACATCAAATTTTCATCTATATGATAACATGGCTGCATTCTGTAATCAATCATATGGGGTCAAAATCCAAGTAAGTTTGTTAACTTGAAATACCTTTACATCACTTTTAAAGTCAGATTTTTGGCCAACTAATCATTAATTTTGAGATTGTTAATCATTGTTTGTATTGATAGCCATGTTGTATGTAAGTTCAGAAATAGTTTCTGTCCATTTTTAAACATTTCTTTCAGAGTATGAAAGAGTTACTTCCAAAGTATGGAAGAGTTACAGAAATTGCCTCATGTGATTGGTCTTTAGATTTGATTGATTTCTTCCAAGTAAATCATGGAATATTTTGCTGTTTACGCCAACTTCTGTGATGCTTGTTGTTTGTAACAGATGGGTACAACTTGGACAGAAGCCAAGCAAGTTGCCGGATGGGCGTTGTCGTGGTGAGCTAGAGGTGAGACTGTCCTTCCATGTGAAGTCACGTTCTAAAGATTCTTCACCTTCCAATCTGAAAAATAAACATACTGGATCCATAAAGTCACTGGTTACTGCTGTTGGTAAGTTTGACAAATCTTTGTGTTGAGTGTTTCTGTAGTGTTTTTCCCAGGCCCTTTTTGCATGGCTGCACCATGCCACCTTTCTTAAGGGCCACTCTGCACTTTTCAAAGGCAAGATCCGCCAGGTTCCCTTATTGATGACATCTTTATTACACTTTGACCAAACTTCTAAACCGACTAGCATCAGAGAATGGCCCCAAGGCAGCGAAGATTCCTGCGGGTTCGAATAAGTCATGTGTGAATAAACCCTTGTCAATAATTATCAATAATTTCAGTGACTTATTCCAAGCACCCTAATCAGTCAATAATGTGTCCATAATAATCGGTCCACAGTTTCTTCGAAGTCTTTTGAAAAAACCTTGATGTTATCCTCTTGGAAATTGTGCATGTCATGCATAATATAGAAATGCCAAAACATTTATTTCTACGCATAATTTGAGTAAAAAATATAACAGACACACACAAGTTTTATTTTTATTGTTATGGTCTTTTAGATAATTAATTATTGAAACAATAACTGTTCTGTATACTAATTAAACAAAATGGCATCGGGTATTTGGCAGAAAAATTATTTGACATGTTAGATTTCACGTTGCTATGCGCACCTGCCGCTTACATCATTTTAACAAGATGGCGGACAATACAGAAAATAAATTGCGACTCTAGGCAAAAATGGCAAATAGTAATCCAACGATGGAGATCACACATTTAAAAGGGAATAATGAACTAGCTGTGATAATGAACAATGCATAAAATGTTTTAGATGCCAACAACATATTTATTAGTAATCTACTCAGTGGATGTATGTCACGGAAACATGTTTGCAAATTGTTAGCGCTCAGTTTACTTGCAAAGTTTAAGGATCTGACAAGATTATTGTTAGAAAATGGGATAAGTTAAACATGGTTTCATTTATATGTTAGTGGATCTGTGTATCAAATCATGCATATATTGCTTTATTATGCACCCCTTCGAAGAAGAGGGGGTATATTGTTTTGCTCATGTCGGCCCATCGGTCCGTCCACCAGATGGTTTCGGGATAATAACTCAAGAACGCTTAGGCCTAGGATCATGAAACTTCATAGGTACATTGATCATGACTGGTAGATGACTCCTATTGATTTTCAGGTCACTAGGTCAAAGGTCAAGGTCACAGTGATTCTAAATAGTAAAATGGTTTCCGGATGATAACTCAAGAATGCTTATGCCTAGGATCATGAAACTTCATAGAAACTTTGATCATGACTGGCAGATGACCCCTATTGATTTTCAGGTCACTAAGTCAAAGGTCAAGGTCACAGTGACTCGCAAAGGTAAATAAGTTTCCGGATAATAACTCTAGAATAATTAGGCCTAGGATCATGAAACTTCATAGGTACTTTGATCATGACTAGCAGATAACCCCTATTGAGGTCACTAGGTCAAAGGGTAAAGTCACAGTGACAAAAAACGTATTCACACAATGGCTGCGACTACAACTGACAGCCCTTATGGGGGGCATGCATGTTTTACAAACAGCCCTTGTTATGTTTGTCATGCTGTACAGTTTACTGAAACAGCATGGAACTTAAATGAAAGACATTGCAAGGTAAATTTATTAATTTAAATTAAAGAAAATTAAATACATGAAATATCATTAAGTGTGCTTGTTTATATTTATGCCCCCCTTTGAAGAAGAGGGGGTATATTGTTTTGCACATGTCGGTCGGTCAGTCCATCCGTCCGTCCGTCCATCCACCGAATGGTTTCCTTATGATAACTCAAGAACGCTTACGCCTAGGATCATGAAACTTCATAGGTACATTGATCATGACTCGCAGATAACCCCTATTGATTTTCAGGTCACTAGGTAAAAGGTCAAGGTCACAGTGACTCGAACCAGTAAAATGGTTTCCTGTTAATAACTCAAGAACGCTTACGCCTAGGATCATAAAACTAAATAGATACATTGGTCATGACTCACAGATGACCCCTATTGATTTTCAGGTCACTAGGTCAGGGTCACAGTGACTCCAACCAGTAAAATAGTTTCCGGATGATAACTCAAGAACGCTTACGCCTAGGATCATGAATCTTCATAGGTACATTGATCATGACTCGCAGATGACCCCTATTGATTTTTAGGTCACTAGGTCAAAGGTCAAGGTCACGGTGACTCGACACAGAAAAATGGTTTCCGGATGATAACTCAAGAACACTTAGGCCTAGGATCATGAAACTTCATAGGTACATTGATCATGACTCGCAGATGACCCCTATTGATTTTCAGGTCACTAGGTCAAAGGTCAAGGTCACGGTGACTCAAACCAGTTTCATGGTTTCCGGATGATAACTCAAGAAAGCTTACGCCAAGGATCATGAAACTTCAAAGGTACATTTATCATGACTCGCAGATGACCCCTATTGATTTTCAGGTCACTAGGTCAAAGGTCACGGTGACTCGAATCAGTAAAATGGTTTTTGGATGATAACTCAAGAACGCTTAGGCCTAGGATCATGAAACTTCATAGGTACATTGATCATGACTCGCAGATGACCCCTATTGATTTTCAGGTTACTAGGTCCAAGGTCAAGGTCACGGTGACTCAAACCAATAAAATGGTTTCCGGATGATTACTCAAGAACGCTTATGCCTAAGATCATGAAACTTCATAGGTACATTGATCATGACTCGCAGATGACCCCTATTGATTTTCAGGTCACTAGGTCAAAGATCAAGGTCACAGTGACTTGACACAGTAAAATGGTTTCCGGCTGATAACTCAAGAAAGCTTACGCCTAGGATCATGAAACTTCATAGGTACTTTGATCATGACTGGCATATGACCCCTATGGATTTTCAGGTCACTAGGTCAAAGGTCAAGGTCACAGTGACTAGAAACAGTAAAATGCTTTCCTGATGATAACTCAAGAATAATTAGGCCTAGGATCATGAAACTGCATAGGTATATTGATCATGACTGGCAGATGACCCCTATTGATTTTCAGGTTGCTAGGTCAAAGGTCAAGGTCACAGTGACAATAAACGTATTCACACAATGGCTGCCACTACAAATGACTGCCCATATGGGGGGCATGCATGTTTTACAAACAGTCCTTGTTTTATGTTTTTCCCACAACTGCCTCTGATGTGATTAAATGTTCCTTCCTAAACCAGGTATTCACGGAACGTTTATGCACTTTATTTGCCTAAACTGTGCCTTAAAATGTATTTTTTGAAAGTAGTGCGCCATGAACCTTTGCCCTCCTGGGAAAAACACTATTATGGTTTGCAAGATTTTCAAGTTAAAGTGGGTAGACTCATTTAACTTGTCATGAGTAAAATACATGGTTAGGGGATGTAATGTTTTGTATTGCTTATCTTTTAAACGATGATTTATAATCATGACTACATGTGTAGCTGCGAGCATCCGTCTCTTCAACAGATCAAGTTTTAGAGGATATTGACTTTCATATCTAGAGGACTGTGTTGAATTAGAGGATTTTGTCTTTCATGACTAGATGACTGTGTTGTATTAGAGTATATTGACTGTCATGACTAGAGGACTGTGCCGTATAAGAGGATTTTGACTTTCATGACTAGATGACTGTGTTGAATTAGAGGATTTTGACTTTCATGACTAGATGACTGTGTTGAATTAGAGGATTTTGACTTTCATGACTAGATGACTGTGTTGTATTAGAGGAAATTGACTGTCATGACTAGATGACTGTGTTGTTTTAGAGGGTAATTGACTTTCTTTACTAGATGACTGTGGTATATTAAATGATATTGACTTTCATGACTAAATGACTGTGTTGTATTAGAGGATATTGACTTTCATGACTGAATGTGTCATGGGTGCATCTAGCTGTCTATTTAACAGATCTAGTTTTAGGATATCAACTTTAACAACTAGATGTGTCGCATGAGCAAAAGATACTTTTTGTATGAATCAACAAATTTTATTTTTATTATCCCCCGCCATAGGCGGGGGGATATTGTTTTGGCGTTGTCCGTCCGTCTGTCTTTCCGTCCGTCCGGAGCCATATCTAGGAAGTGCTTTGGCGGATTTCATTGAAACTTGGTATGAGTAAATATATGGATAAGAGGATGATGCACGCCAAAAGTTATTGCCCTTTTAATCATGAAAAAATGGGGGTTTTGCGTGTCCGGAGCCATATCTTGGAAGTGCTTTGGCAGATTTCATTGAAACTTGGTATGAGTATATATATGGATAAGAAGATGATGCTTGCCAAATGGAATTGTACACCATCTGATAATAACGGAGTTATGGCCCTTTGTATCTTGAAAAAAATGCTTTTTTTAATGTCAAATAAAACACTTTTGTGTCAAGAAGCATATTTGCGGGGATACCAATTCAACGAATTTGCTTGTGTTTTTTTCAGGAGATAAATTAAAATTTTCAAAGACCAACTCATTACGTGGTGATGGCAGCCAGATTTTCTCCACTCCCCAACCTAACAAACAAAAGGTATGTATGCCACGTCCCAACTTTAAATGTCTAGTCAAGAGTTGCTGTTTGCATGACACTTGCATGCAACGTTTGTTAGTATAACCAGGTTACAGGAAACTAACATGCATAATCTAGTGAATGTATTTTAACTGCAACTATTGGATTTTTCTTTTCGTTTTTTTCTTTTATTTAAACATGTTGTAAATATTTTTAAGCAATGTTTTAAGTTAAATAATATTGCATATTTACCAAAACTCTGACATGTTTTCTGTAGACATTAAGAAGGAAACTATAAGTGGTTTATTCTGCAACAATCATGGGCTGGGCTTATTAAGAGCATGTGATTTTTAAAATTTGATGTTTGAAATAAAAAAGCAATTCCATAGTATGCAACACAATAAACATATATGAACTATACCAATATTATATGGAAGTTCTCAATACATGTATTAGTTGTTCAATCTTACCCGAGACCATTTTGTCTTCACACAATATCTAGAAAACTCTGTGACCTTCTACTGTTTAAGTTTGTATGCTGGTTTCTTTTAAAAGGGAAAATGCCTATTTGCTTTTTTAGATTAAAAGGTCACTGTCAAATTTGTTTATATTTGAAAACAATTTCCTCACAAAAAGTTTATACCCAAAATCATAGATAGAGATTGAGATTTCAAGTGTTGAACATGCAGCGCTTTAAGGCTTGTGTGAGCTATAACTGTTACATGTACATGAATTGAAGTATTTAAAAATAAATGCATGTCAAAATAGCTTGGCAAAATGTTTACCTACACCAGAGTCAATATGTGTAGGTATTATACACAAAAACCAGAAAGCTAAATCTACGATAAGGAAAATACTTCAAATTCAACAGTTAAAAATAGCATTTTTATTCTAGACAAGTGGTTGACCTGTCAGGTCAAAGATAAAACAAGAGCAACTAAATTAGAAAAATACCTACAAATATCAGGTCTGGATTTTAGCTCAAAAACCTAATGGCTACATTTAAAGTAATACTTTGATTTCAAAAGTCAAAGTAAATTCATTGTTTAATTCTTTTGTAATCTTGTTCTTCTGAATGCTTTAAACTATTTAAATCACTCATATACGATTAATTATGAAGACTGTTATACACTTGTATTACACTGATAAGTCACAGGTTTATAGAAAATTAATTGTCAAAGATAAAATATACATGTATGCTATTTTTATGCCCCCGTTAAGGTGGCATATAGCAGTTGAACTGTCTATCAGTCTGTCCGTCCGTCCGAAAACTTTAACATTAGCCATAACTTTTATAATATTGAAGATACATGTAGCAACTTGATATTTGGCATGCATGTGCATCTCATGGAGCTGCACAGTTTGGGTGGTGAAAGATGAAGGTCATCCTTCAAGGTCAAAGGTCAAACAAACAAATCCTAGCAAAGTAACAAGCTTTAAAGGGAGATAATTTCTATTAATCATTTGGCAGGTACAAATCATTTTTACAAGGGAAGTCATATTTTTTTAAAGGGATATAAACAAAAACAAAAATAGATAAATCAAAGCGGCGCAGTAGGAGGGCATTTTGTGTCATACAAACACATCTCTTGTTATCTTTGTTTCTCCTCTATTTGAATTGCAAGACTGGTCCTTGATCCAGTTAATATTCTGTATTGATACATATGATTCTCTACCTGTCTAATTGTAGCAGTTTATGGGGTATTGATAATCTGAAGTGGTACTTCTAGTCAGAGCCCTCGTTTGGCCGTTTTTTGGGCCGAAATTTGGCCCCATTCCCCCCTTAAAATAGTATACTTTTGTCCCCTATTTCAACTAAAAATTCCCCCTTTTTTTTGCTTTTATACCTATGTTGCCAGCTGGTATCGTGCTATGAACCTTTGAACCTGCACAGGCTAATCTGAAAGCCACTTTTAGCACATGCATTAAACCCCCTTTCAACAGAGCACAGCCCATATATAATAGTGGGCTGATTTGTTTTTAGGGAAAGAAGACACTTATCAATCAAAAGATCAAGCCATAGATCACAGGGTATTCAATATTAAAAAATCTCCAAACAGCTGACAACCTATGGGTATGTCTGGAGGGTGTCACTTTGCATTCATCTATTGCATTTTATTTTCATTTATAAAAATTATGTGTTCTCTGTACTTAATGTTGTACCGGGTATATGATTTTATTTTGATTATTTGAACAGTGTTTATAATCGAAATGAAGGTTTGTTGGTATTTTGAAGGAAAATATGGAATTTTGAATAGTATAGTTGTCATTTGATTAATATAGTTGTCATTCATCAACTTTTTCAACCAAATATATGTAAAATAGTGTTTACAAGACTATTGCCAAGCAATATAAGTCCCCTACCGGCTTTACCATCATCAGAAATTGCACCATTTTCAGAATTTTTAAATATATTTGTTGCCATAGCAACCAAAATTGTTGACGTAGGAACAAAATGAAATGATGTGCTTAATGTCCATATTTCCATCTATCCATGTTTCAACAGTGCCCCAGATAAGCTGCGTATCTGCGTCTTTCACCCTCTTTAAATGTTTAATTATGCAAAGAAATACAATATCATGCGTATTGAAAACGCAACCAATTTGACTTTTACGCAAATTCGTCAAATTTAATGCGTACAATACAATAGCTTCGATCGAAAATGCTTTGCACATTTTCTCGATTTTCTCTTTATGATGTGAAATAAAATAATGTCTAAGAGAGGTGGAAAGACTTCCGCGATAGTCGCGTCAAAATATCAGTCGATATGTATGACAGTTACAAAGATGTCAGTTAACATCAGGATTTTTTAAAATTTAAAGTTTATATTTATATATGGACAGTTTCAAGGATTAAAGACGCTATGAAACATCAGTTTTATTAAAGTAAATTATATTAAGTTTACAGTTTTATGTAATCAATACAAGGGTGCAGCTTCAACTGAAGTAAAGCAGCGATGATTTTAAGGTTTGCAATTTCACCCTATTTCGAGAATGAAATCACCCTATTTTTCAAAATCAATGGGTGAAAACCCTATTTTCCAAATAATTTTCTGGGGCACTGTTTCAAGTTTCATGAACAAATATTAAGAACTTTAAAAGTTATCGCAGGATCCAGTAAAGTGTGACAGACTGACGGACAGACGGACCGATGGACGCACAGAGCGAAAACAATAAGTCCCCTCCGGTGAAACCGGTAGGGGACAACAAAAAAAACACACACAATCCATTCTGTTGTTTTTGATACTTTTTCAGACACTACAAACAATCACAACTCAAATCTGTCTGTTATTATTAGAAACAATTATGTACTGTGTCTTAACAAAGCCCATTTCTGTCCAATGTCACCCCAAAGTCTCAAAATGAATGCCTTGTGATTTATAAACCCTTTCCCACTCAGATATGTACTTTGACACATTTGTAGTCACTTAGAAAGTTAAGTTTTATTAAAGATCTTTCTTACTATATTCAAGTTTTAAAGGCTTCATTTTCAACTGTTAGATACTGATGAGCAGCAAACAGCATAAAACCTGAACAGACTGCAAGTTACTCACAGGCTGAGTTACTCGCAGGCTGTTCTGGTATTATGCTGGTTAAAAAAGCCATTTTCACTTCTGGGGGAAAGAGTTAACACAGGTGAAACATGGCCTTTAGTATGCAATATACTGGCAATTTGACCCTTCAACTCAATTGTAATTATGACTTTTTTTGTAAGAAATGATATGCACATAAAATGAAATGCATGTTTATGGAGTTTGTATTATTTTATGTATGATGGTGTTGATCTTAGATGGAAAGCGGATAAGGTCTTATTGCCATCATAGCCTCTTTTTTGTGTTTCAAGTCTAATTAAAATAATTATTTTCTTTACTAAATAAATTGCTTTTCATGTAAAGAAATGACCTTGTGTATTACAGAAAACCTGAATGACTTTTCATGTGAATTTTTGTCAATTTGTATAGTGTTAATGATAGATGTTGATGACCTTTAATGTTTGGGGATTGTTTGTCTCTCTAAGCAAGTTTGTTGATGTCTTGTGTTGCACTATTTAGAAGGTACCCGGTAAGCCTGCACTTTCCAGTGAGCATGCAGACACGAGCGCTGTCACATTTGATGCTGTAGACTTGTACGTGCCTGAGCAGTGCTGGAGAGAGAATGAGTTTGCAAGTGACCTGGTCAGTATGATGAGCCCACATCCTCGGGTGCTGCATCCTTCCTGGGGTCAGGGTCGGGTGGAGTCATGCATCCTTCCTGGGGCGGGGCCGGGTGTAGTCAACTCAGTGAGGCCAGCGGGCTGGGCGCATTCCTCTCTGCATGATTGCTGTTTTGATTGCTATAGTTTTGTGTGCGTTTGTGAAGTTTCATTGAAGTTAATGCTTGTGCCTAACATGTTTACTTCTGTTAATAGTTTTATTTGAAATGAAACGCTTGCACCTAACAGGTTTACCATAATCAAACAAAATATGATATGCAGATTACTGTTTGTTTGGCTTTTCTTAGCTAACCTGAGCATAAAATGTTCATGGGGAGTTTTTAGGATACTGTGTTTTACGTTGTCCGTCAGTCCATGCATACATATATCCATTCTTCTAAAGACTTCTCCTTCTCACATGCAGATTTAAGTCAAACTTTACAGAAATGATCCTTTGGTGGCCCTCTTTCCAAGTTATTTAATTTGTTCCTGTAGTTTGCATATATAGGTCACACTAGCTCAAAATATATATTTTAAAAATTTAATCTTTAAAAATCTTCTCTTTAAGCACAAAGGTCAGGTCTTTAATATTTGGTGTATAACATCATCTAGTTGTCCTCTACTGTGGTTGTTCAAATCAAGCCTCTGTTGTCAAAACTGTTCATGCCCCAGGGGACACCTTATTTAAAGAGACTTAAACGGTTAACTACCTGAAAAATAAAATTGCATTGTTCAGGTGTTTAATTTTGTGGGTGTAATGTGTATGGTGGTCCTCTACAATGTTTAATACAAAAAATATGGAGTCTTAATTGGTACTGCAATGGATTTTACTTGTTTTCCTTATATGTTGATTGTAAAACCTTTAAAATATTTTGTGTGCAACATGGTATTGTGGTCCACAACAAATTTTCTTCAAATCATGTCCCTTGGGTCAAAATGTTCGCCTCTAGTAGTTACTTTAACAAAATGTGTCAAATAAGGAAAATAATTTGTTCTTATGCAGCCTCAGACCACATGGAGTCTGTGTCACAAAACCTAGATTAAACCCAGAGTTATTACTCAAACATCCGAAAACCTACATATAACAGGTCAGTCTCTACATGTCTTAGGTGAACGACCTTGGGTCTTTAGGCCCTTTTGTTTTCCTCAAAAGCTATGAGATGACAAGTTCACATCTTGAATTGTATACACACACAAATATCCAAAGTATATAACAATTAATTTACCAAATTGAAAGAATGTATTAGCAACATTTATTTGATAATCTTTCACAAAATATTGTTGATGCATATTATATGTGACTGATTATGGTGTATAACTCATTACACTCAATTTTTTTGTGCACTGCTGAGTGGTTTTAGCAAGTTTTCTTTCATTACTAATCATTATTTGCATGCAAATGTTTGTTTTTAGTTGCAGGTTTTTGTTGTTAGCCATAAGTTATATTTATAAGCAATATTTATTTGTTCTTGTACATATTAGGAAATACTTTTAGCATTTACTTGTAATTACATATTACAGACAAGCATGTAATAAGTTATTACAAATTACAAAAAAAGTACCTACATGTGAATGATTTGGTGAGGATTTTATGTTTTCATGAGCTGGGCATGTAGTATGTAGTATTGGGAAAGGGTTGCATTTGCGCGTTAAAATATAGAATACTTCATTGTAGCAATGGGCTATTCACATAGCTTATTGCTACTACGCATGTTCTGTGGTTCAGGCTGCAGGTGCTCACTTTAAAAGTGAAGGTTGCACGTTCTTTGCTAGAAAATGCTTCACAGAATAAAACAATCAAGAATTGCATTAATGTATTTTGCTGTTCATAGAATTATTATGTACCATTCTAGTCAGAGTAATGCTAGTAATTTATAATCTCTGCATGAATATTCCTAGTTGCTGCTTACGAAGAAAACTTCCGATTTACCTGTTTGCGATTCCAACATACAAAGTGTGTCTAAATTTAAATTTAATTCAGATTTAATGAAACAGCATTAGGCTTTGTAATTGATTTATTAACTATATACCATACATGTTTGTATGTCTTCTTTGCTGTATTACAATTGAGATAATCTTAATTCTAACTTGCAGAATGTTTTTCAAATTTAGTGACCTTGTATGAAGTATAGGGAGCAAATTATTTACGGGTTCCCTGTGTTGACACAACAAGTTGCATTTAATATTCAATGTCACACTGTTGTTTGTTTATAATTACAAATGGCAGTCTTGACCTCGGGCTTGACATGTTGCCAACAAACGTTAGTCTTGAGACCCTGTCTAAGTACAGTTCCATAATTATCAAAGTTGTAATTGACATGGTTTATGACAAGTTTATTAACTGTTTTATAGTAAATCTTTTGTTACTTCTTGTAACACACAATATTTTGAAATAAAAAACAGATATTGAACAGTAAATAAACTGTTCCATTACACAAATGTTTTATACAGTTTTTCCCTTTGGAGTTGCACAGTGTAATATATATCCACATATTTTAACAATTACATAATTACCCTGGAATCTACTGAATTCGCAAGGCATATAGCAAAATAGCCTGTCCATTATTCTGTCCGTCCATACCATTTTACCCTGGAAAACATGTTTTGTATAACATCAATGCAACTTTCTACAAAGCTGTTTTTCTTGCATGGATGTTATATTTGAGTTCTCTCAACATACCCACTTCACCAGACCTCTCTTTGATGTTGAGATTTGTACCTTGATATTGACCTACTTTTTATGTCCCTCAGTATAAACTGGCGGACATATTGTTTTTGCCCTATCTGTTGGTTTGTTTCTTGGTTTGTTGGTTTGTGTCAAACTTTAACATTTGCCATAAGTTTTGCAATATTGAAGATAGCAACTTTATATTTGACATGCATGTGTATCTCATGGAGCTGCACATTTTGAGTGGTGAAAGGTCAAGGTCATCCTTCAAGGTTTAAGGTCAAATATAGGGGGTGGGGACATAGTGTTTCACAAAACATCTTGTTCAACTTTGACTTATTCAGATCCAACATCTTAGG
The DNA here is from genome assembly GCF_020536995.1 of Dreissena polymorpha. NCBI lineage: Eukaryota > Metazoa > Mollusca > Bivalvia > Myida > Dreissenidae > Dreissena > Dreissena polymorpha. The sequence goes on along the minus strand of NC_068355.1, from coordinate 141,695,705 downwards.
TTAAACCTAAATTGGCAGTTCCCTTGTTCACCCATGTGTCATGTATTTATGTGGTCCAATGTGTCAACACTGATTAGGCTTCCAATTTGTGCGTAGCATTTATTAAACACAGCATCTTGTGTTTATTCATTTTCACTTAAAACCGTTTGTTGTAAAACCAATATTATTTGTATGACATTTACTTTTATTGATATTGTGGGTAGATCAATCCACAAATTTTAGATCTAGACAAAGAATGAATTGAAATGTTAAATATTTTATGGACTTAATTATAATAGGTTCGAGAGACATTCACTTCTAACATAATACATACACAACCATCATGAGTTTGTTTCGCATTTCAGTCCGAAACTTCACTACAGAGAATGCATTATGATGTGTATTAAGCTAATACTTGATATATAATAAAGCTATATCAATATTGTGGACTTTCAGCATGTGACAGATCAAAGATAATTAATTATTACATGTAACTGAAACACAGAAATTTCTCTGTGCTTTATTCAGATAGAAACAAAAACATAATGATTTGTATTTAGTTTGTTTTTTTTTTCCAAAATTGGCTGTAAAATTTGCATGTAATATCCACGGCTCATGTACTATAGTCACTCATCCTTTCTGATTGATTGCAAACACGTGGTAAAAACACATCTGCAACTGTTTAAGCCACTTTTTTGTTATTGTAAGCCTGTTTTGTATTTCAGGGTGATGGGAACTTTGCAAGGTCATACAGTTTAACGACAGACAAAAGACGTCATGGCCAAGGTACATCGTAACATGATCTATGTTCCATTCTTTAATAGATTGAAAATATTTTAAAATATTACTCGGTAAACATTAAGGGTTCATTACAATTTAAGGAACACATTTTCTTTGTATTTTATGCTTCAGGACTGGATATAAATAAAACTACCCAACGTCACAAGTTTCTTTACAAATAATGCTATAAATAGTTTAAAAATAGTTTTTCAAAAGAAGGCAAATTTTTTCACAATTTGCATGTCAAAGTTGCTCAATTATTGTTGTCTTTTTTTTTTAAACACTTGCATGCATATATTATATTTATTACTGAATGTAAACTGCCACTGAAAGATTCTTGCTTTAAATAAAAAATATAGTATTTTATGTTACATTTTAACTACATGAAATGAAGTAATATTTTTTCTGTAAGATCAAATTGTCTCACCAAAACAACTCAAGTGTATGTGTTCCTGTTGTTTATATGGTAGTATATAATTCTATATTTATTATGCGTAATTATACTCCCATTACCATTGGTAATGGGTGCTATATAGGTGTCACTTTGTCGGTCGATCTGTCGGTTCGTCTGTCCCGAAAATTTCATCAGATCTTCACCAAAGTTTGTAAGAAGTTGTATCTAGAAGATGTCTAGGTCAAGTTTGAATATGGGTCATGCAGGGTCAAAAACTAGGTCACGGGGTCACTTAGTGCATTTTAAACCGAAAGTTTGTCCAGACCATAACTATGTCATTTATCGTTACATTTTTAAATGACTTGGTACAGTTGTTCACCATCATGGGACGGTATGTCATGCGAAAGAAGTACGTCAATATCTCCAAGTCAAGGTCACACTTGGAGTTGCCCATATAAGCTAGTCCGGGCCATAACTTTGTCATTTATTGTGAGACTCTAAATTCATGTGGCACATTTGTTCACCATCATTAGACAGTGTGTCATGCAAAAGAATAACGTTGCTATCTCCAAGGTCAAGGTCACACTTTGAGTTTAAAGGTCAAAAATGGCCATAAATGAGCTTGTCCGGGCCATAACTATGTCGTTCATCGTGAGATTTTAAAATCATTTGGCACATTTGTTCACCATCATTGGAGGATGTGTCATGGGAAAAAATTACGTCGATATTTCCAAGGGTAAGGTCGCCAAGACTAAAAATAGAGTGAATTTGACACAAGGGGGGGTAACTAGAAACAATCAGCAACAATGCACATATTGAATTGTCTCCCTTTATCAGACATTTTTTTCCCAATTGAAAACCTGGTTTTGTGACAATTTTGTCCCTTGTCTCGAGATGTTAAGAGTCATTACAATATTGTACTATCTCACTTGTTCTCCAGATTATAAGAGTCGTTCGTTGATGAACCTGCCTGGTGAGCATAGTGCCACACTGCCAAGTCGTGGGCGTGCCAGAGAGCGACCTACCCTGGACAGCATTGAAGCGGAGCAGTGGCAGGGTGGTGTGCGCAGCTCTCGTGGCTCCGTCACCTCACATGAGGGCTACCTGGAGAGCATGTTTCGACGGGAGTGCGAGGTTGACGAGCAGATGGCCCGGGCCAACAGGGAGGGAATAGAGGAGGAGGAAGAAGGGGAGGAGCAGCGCAGAGTTGCAGCACAGTTCTACGGGGGGTCTGACGTGAGCGAAGTTAGCTCAGACACACACACTAGCAGCCAGTCAGACTCAGACGAACTCGTGGAACTTCCAAAAGTTAGATTAAAGAAAAATCTCGATGAAGAGAACAGTGATGTTGATGATAAAGAGGTCAAGTACAATTATAGTGGGGATGAAAATGATAAAACTGAAGGATCTGAGAGGCATGATAATAATCATGATGCAGAATGTGATGAAAATGACACTAATTCAGATGTGTTCAATCCTAGTGCTAGTCCATGTGAATATACTGGTGAATTAGATAGAGTAATAGCGCGAGAGAATAGCAGACGTAATAGTGAAACGTTGAATTCTCGCGGGACAAGTGATGGTCGCACGTCCACCCACACGTCTTCTAGCAGTATCAGCTACCAGGGCAAGTCAGCCAGCCAACGAGCCTACGAGAGAGGCTCCTCTGACTCCATGTCTAGCCCGCGCCGGAAGATTTCACCTCTCGAACAGTTCAGTATCACATCACAGACTTCAAATGAAGAAAACAAAGGACAACGAAGAAAAAGTAAATTGTATGCTAAAGGTAATTATTGTGAAACAAAGTACTTTTACATCAGGTTTGCAGATTTCATCTACATGCTGTTTTAATTTTTATATTGAACAATACTGTAGACGTATAGAAATTTGTCTGTATGAAATTTCGTGGCTTTATGAAAAACAACTAATTCGTTGACACGTAATTTTGTGGATTTCAAATTTTTGGGGAAGACTGACCGTCATAATAATTAAAGTTTTATTAAAACAACCAGAGTAATAACAAAGCATAATCTGCTAATCTGTTTCGACAGCAAGACTTGAGGTTAATGTTCACTGAAGCATGAAAGTTTTGCCGATAATTGTCAATAAGAGCGATAAAGCGGCGCACTTGTGGGTCCCTGCTCGCTAATTGCCATCGATGTAATTGTTTTGACAATATTTGCACTTCTCAGCGCAATTGGTTCCCTAGTAGAAACACTTGAGTAATAAGGTCCCCAAAATACATGTGTGTCTTTTTTAAATTTAATTTGCGCATATTGACATATATGATAAATCTGCAAACTGTTAATTTTACGACGTCACGTAAAAGAAATTTGTTTTTCTCCACAAATGGTAATGCTTTTTATTATATTTATTTACCATGATTTATAAAACGTACATTAACGATGATGAATAACAAAAAGAAAAACTGATAGATAAAGTGTAATGTGACCTACTGAAGTGAAGTAACTATTACAAAAACAAATATCTCGGATAACTGACAACACAAGAAAATGTCGGAAATGACATTCAGAAATGACCGATTTCGGATTAAAAATGTATAAATAATGGTTGGTACTTGGATTTGTGGTTCAGTGGACCAACGAAATCCACGAAAATTCGTACCATACGAAATTTAATGATTTTACAGTAATTGATTTGAATTCAGGAAGGTGCCTGGATACAATGAAAGTTAAATATAAGCATGTTGTCTATCCTTTTTATACTACCAGTGTCCTAAAACTTTTACCTTGGTCACTACTTTTGCAATATTGATGATAGCAACTTGATATTTGGCATGCATGTGTTTCTCATGGAGCTGCACATTTAGAGTGGTGAAAGGTCAAGGTCATCCTTCAAGGTCAAAGTTCAAAAAAAAAATCAAAGCGGCGCATTAGGGGGCATTGTGTTTCTGACAAACACATCTCTTGTTTTGGAATGCATACTCTGATATTAAGAAATGTTTACCTTAAATTGGGTAATATTTTGAGTAAAATTAATGTTATAAAGATTGGTAGTTTTTTGGTTTTTCATTGCTAACTTTAAAACCTATGGTAACTGGAACAAATCTTAGTCATGGCAAAATTATGAATACATGTAGTACAATAAGAAATTACTACTCTTAACTCAAGTGTTGATAACTCTATAATTTTAGCACATGTACATGTCCCAAATCTCTTGCAATATTAAAAGCTTCCCTCAGTTACTTAAAGAGGCTATTCACACCTCTCTGTAGGTACTGCCTCACAGAGGCTAATCATTTGCATGTTATGCTGACTGTGAACAGATTAAGTTGATGTAGTCTCAATTCAAGTCAATAAGAATAGCAACTAGAAATGGCGCGGCAGAGGCCGACGCGTATCCCCACGCCGAATGTTTGACCTAGGTGTGCCCCAGGGTTGGTAATGGGGCCATGCATAGCTGAGATTGACCGTATTGTCATAAGAGAAGTTCATCATCAATTAGAAGTGAATTGGTGTAGAAATGAAGAAGTTATAGTAAAAGGCAATTTTGGGTGGGTGTGACATATGTGGGCAGGGCGCCCCAGGGTTGGTAATTGTGCCATGCATAGTTGAGATTGACCGTATTGTCATAAGAGAGGTTCAGTATCAATTTGAAGTGAATCGGTGTAGAAATGAAGAAATTATAGTAAAAGGCAATTTTGTGTGGGTGTGGTCTATGTGGGCGGGGCGCCCCAGGGTTGGTAATGGGGCCATGCATAGTTGAGATTGACTGTATTGTCATAAGAGAAGTTCAATATCAATTTGAAGTGAATCGGTGTAGAAATGAAGAAATTATAGTAAAGGCAATTTTGGGTGGGTGTGGTCTATGTGGGCGGGGCCCCAGGGTTGGTTATGGGGCCATGCATAGTTGAGATTGACCCTAATGTCATAAGAGAAGTTCAGTATCAATTTGAAGTGAATCCGTGTAGAAATGAAAAAATTATAGTAAATGGAATTTTTTGGTGGGTGTGGCCTATGTGGGCGGGCGCCCCAGGGTTGGGATTGGGGCCATGCATAGTTGAGATTGACCCTAATGTCATAACAAAAGTTCAGTATCAATTTGAAGTGAATCCGTGTAGAAATGAAAAAATTATAGTAAATGGAAATTTTTGGTGGGTGTGGCCTATGTGGGCGGGGCGCCCCAGGGTTGGGAATGGGGCCATGCATGGTTGAGATTGACCGTATTGTCATAGGTGAGGTCCAGTATCAATTTGAAGTGAATCGGTGTAGAAATAAAGAAGTAAATGTAAAATAACCTAAAAAAATGAGTGATAATTTCTGACGCGGCCACACCCCAACCCCTATAACTTTTGACCCAGGGGTCAGATCAAAATTCCAAATAGTGCAGGGTCGCACATATGCTCATAGCTACCATGTGTGTAAATTTCAAGGTTCTAGTGCTTTTAGTGTAGGAGGAGATAGTGGCCAGGACGGACGGACAGACGGACGGACGGACAGACGGACGGACAGACGGACGGACGGACGGCGGAGATCACCACAATATCCCCACCTTTTTTTCAAAAAGCGTGGGGATAAAGAGTAAATAGTAAATATGTTTTCCGCCCAGTTCAACATATTATTGAAACTTTCCTCCATTTTCATACAACACCTCTATAATTCGAGACCTTTAATTGAAGTTTTACTGTATTTGTATTATGCCTCACCTCAATGTTTTGTTATTGTTATTGTCCAATTGCTCTTGTAATGTTTTGTTATTTAAAGGTCCCAAACCAACATTTCCAATGTGATCTGTTATTTGGAATTGCTGCTTATGTAGAATACTACCTGCCAACTTATGCCTTTTTGAGAGCATTTACAGGTCACATGGATTTAATCACAGCGCAATAAAGCAATGGGCAAGTAAAGTTACACTGACTGTAGTATTCAGTCACCTGTCATTGAGCATGTGTTTCAATGTTTAAGGAGGTAGGCGTTACACGGTGCAGGGTATCCCAAGTCACAGGTCGGCTCCTGACATCCGGGACCAGCGACCCGTGTTCAGCCGGGAAGAGAGTGTCCCAGGGGATCTAATGGCTGTCTACAGAAACATGAATAGAGAGGTATTTATGAACCACATGCTGTCTACAAACGTCAAACCATATTGTTGCGAGTGTTCACCTATTACTTATAAAAGATATAAAATATGTGTGGAAAACACATAAACTCATTAAATGCTAGATTTCAGGGCCCTGTCTTAACAAAGATCTTATGACACTTATTGGTTATGACTGAATACCCGTATTAAGCTTACAACAAATAGGCATTTAGAATCAGTATGGTCCTGAAATAAAGGGCATGTCTGCAGTAAGACTGGAAAAGAGCATTGATCAACCAGCATATATATGGTTAAAGTTTGAGCCTCAGGGTTTGTACATTATACTTATGATTTTTAATTCAAGATAAGTCTAAATTTTATTGTTTTTTCACTAATAATATTTATTGCTTCACATTTTCAATTGTCTTATTATTGTTCTAATTAGTAGTAAATGTTTGCATATTATTATTAATTTTCTAACCAATATTCAAACAGTCACACTTTCAAATATTGCCATTCATATTTTTCATCTTGTGACTTTTACATTAATGAATATACCATTTTATAACACCACATTAATGTAATATTCACTATTTCATAGTTTTTGTTTTGTTTTAGCCTGATTGCATGAAAAGCTTAGCCTTAAAGCCGGCTGAGTTGATGTTTCTCACAACAATTTGGCTTTCTTAACTGACCAGAATTGATCAATATTCGTGAGATATAGTCTAAAGCTTAACTCTTCCATACTGATTTTCGCAAAAATTGTGCCAAAAATGCCAAAAGCATCAAAGATACGAAACTTAATCATGTACATAACGGTATCATCTAGACTATTATTAACCTGTTACGTATGCACGCCTTGGGTCACGTGAGCGCCAATTTCATGTTTCCACTTCGGCGCTTTTCAAAACAAAGAACAACTACTAAACCACAGGTGCAAGGCGCATGGCCAAATCACTTAAACACTATCAATATGTCATAAAACATCATTTTTCATCATTTTGACAAAAAAATTATGATATATTATTTATAAACAAGTTAGGTATCTCTTGACACAGTAAAATCACCTACATACAACTATCGAAATATCACAGCTATGGAACATAATCCACATTAGTAAAATTAACAAATACGAGTGTATTAACTAACAACGCAGATTTGTCCTTTTGTTTGCGTTATTACGTCAAAGTCGTGATAAAATAATCTGGAATTTTTTATCTGTAATCTCGAGTCCAGATCCATGCCAATCAGACGCTCAAGTTAAATATGATTCTCGGTTTCAGATATTCTGTAACTCTGAGGCGCGGAACCAATAGTTGGATAAATAGTATAAGGTGAAGGCCGGATCATCGTACACGATTGAAATAAACATTCAAACATTACGATTATATTAGTGTTTGGTGTGGGCAAAAGACAAATGTTGTTAGTTGATAAAGTCGTATTTGTTTATTGTACTTATGCGGATTATGTTCAGTAGCTGGGGTATTTCGATACTTTTACTCTTGATAAAATCTGCACTGAACGTTCGGTCAGACGAGAGCCAACCTATCATTTCTACAAGTTCGAGAAGTGTTTTCGTGTAGTTTATATTGGCAAGTAGCCGTTTGTGGTCATTCTTCGTCACGAGGCAACCTTTCCCAACAAAATGGTACATATTTTATGAAAATCTACCGCCATTTAGGCACTTAATGGCTTAAAAAAGTGTTGAAGAAGGTGATTTTCCTGTGTCAAGAGATAACTTCTTTGTGTGTGTGTGTGTATATATATATATATATATATGTGCTCCGAGTCTGTGCTTTTATTTTCATGCTCCAGTCCATGCCTCGCGCGAATCACGTGGTTTTACATGTGACCCGCGCGTGTTTAAATATAGATCATTCCTGTCCATGGACAGAAATTGAAAAAACCCTTTCTTTGTACTGATTTTGGGCATTTCTAGACCGATTTTGACCAAATCTTTTGCGCATCTGACATAAATACGTTCACATTTTGACTCATAATCACTTTTTGCGACACATAAAAAAAAAGGGAAAATATACCAACATTAACTCGGCCGGCTTTAATGAAACGCTCTCAAGTCCATGTCCTTGGTAGAACCAATACTTGTTGTCTATGGGTGACCTCTAAAGAGCACTCCCGCAGTGGAGATCAAACCCAACGTGACCTCCAAGTCACTTTTCAAATAGCCTATCCGCTATGCCGCAACAATAGTGTAAATATTTCATAAATGTCCATAATGATTGCACTGACCAAAGTTGCATCATAACATTGAATATTTATGCAGAATTACAACATGTACGTATTGGTATGTGGCTTGCAGGAGCTGATCAAGCTAGTGGTGACCCATAAGGCCCAGCTCATCCGTAAGGACCAGTACATCCAGGAGCTAGAGAGCTACATAGACAACCTGCTGGTCCGTGTCATGGAAACAAGTCCAAGAATCCTGCAGAATTTGTAACACTGCTAAGTCTGCATAGATAGTCCCATTTATCCTACAGACATTCAAGATACAAAATAGTTTGTGTACCACTATGTTTATGGTTTCCTTCGCATTCTTCTCTAAGTACATGTAACACTGAAACCCATCTTTATGTACACAGTTGTTATAATTATAGTTAGTTGGGAACATAGCTGATTGTTTGTTTATGCACTTTTGTCTGTCATGCTTTGTTAAACAAAGAGGTTGTTTAATGAGGGGCAGGATTACTTATGAAGTCAACTGATTGTTTCCCCTTGCTAACTAAAAATATTTGAATAAAAGTTTGAGCAGGATTGCATATTTATGGTCTAGGGATTGCCATGTCAAGGAATCTTTTCAACTAGAGATAACATGAATATGCCGAGATGAAACTGAATTTGTAGATAGTCTTAACCAAGACCTGCTTGTGAAATGACAATGTCACTTTTAAAACTTAATAATTAGCCAAGTAATTTTTAACCAGGTTTTCCGAAGGAAAAAACTGGTTATTAGATTGGCGAATGCAGGCGGGCTGGCTGGCTGGCTGGCGGGCTGGCGGGCTGGCTGGCGGGCTGGCGGGCGGGCGGAACAAGCTTGTCCGGGCCATAACTATGTCGTTCATTGTCAGATTTTAAAATCATTTGGCACATTTGTTCACCATCATTGGACGGTGTGTCGCGCGAAATAATTACGTCGATATCTCCAAGGTCAAGGTCACACTTTGAGTTCAAAGGTCAAAAATGGCCATAAATGAGCTTGTCCTGGCCATAACTTTGTCATTCATTGTGAGATTTTAAAATCATTTGGCACATTTGTTCACCATCATGGGACGGTGTGTCGCACGAAAGAATCACGTCAATATCCCCAATGTCAAGGTCGCCACGACTAAAAATAGATTTTTTTTAAAAACAAACTTACAAAGGGGGTTAATTTTGTTTGTTCATTTCAAAAGTTCAGTTTGAGTTTTCTCCCTTTATCAGATTTTTTTTTCACAATGAAAACCTGGTTTTGTGACAATTTTGTCCCTTGTTATCCTTTATTAAACTTCACATGTTGAGAACTTTAACCCGGATGTTGCTTGGAATTGCATGTGGTGAGGTTAAAATCATTGTTATGTAAAATAGAAAAAAGCCTCCCACTTCACGACTTCAAAATTTTGAGACATTTGATCAACATATGTTCATCTGAAACTTTTGGTGTCTTTTGGAAGATATACAGAATGCTTCCTTAGCGGGGATTGAATTGGTAACCAGACAGTCTCTTGGCAGGCACAATTGCCATTACGCCAGGGCGACATAAAAGGTCAGAGGTTAAATTTTTACATAAAAATTGGCTTGTCCAGACTGAAGTTTATAATTCATCATGTATTATAACAGAATTTACCAAACATTTTAAACATGTGGAGAAGGCTTTACACCGTTGGTTAAATGTGAAGATTACAAGAAAGGCCAAAGGTAAAATAAGCATTATTGGATATGGACTGAACTTGTTGCCAACAGGCATCTGCTTAGTTATCATATCTTATAAAAGGAGCTGGTTGTTGTTAAATATTTTTGTCAAATAGCAGAATGATGTACCCCTCTCAAGTCTTAAAGAAGCCTATGCATTAAGATGCAAAGGGGAATATTAAGAATGAATGGTTGTCTCCAGAGGCTTTTTGAACTTCTAAGTGGTATTCATATCAAGATATTGCTTGGAATTCACGTGGGATGGGTAGGGTAAAGGGTACCATAACTAAAAAAATAACAAACAGTTAATTTTTTTCCTGGCTAATTTTTATACAATACAGTTGAAAAAAGTGCTTAACTTAAAATCATAAATAAAATCTGTACTGTATAATTTTATATGTTTTCTTGGACTGAAACAGGGTTATCTTTTACTCAGTGAAGATCTGATAACGATATAAATGCTGCCATAACAAACTGCTTGAAACAAATAAGCAGTGGGTGCAGAATATTTGTTTTGGTGTTAAGAATTTTATAAACTTTATGTGTTATATTTATTTCCTGTTTTTTATTTTGCAATTTAAGTGCATTATATAGTTGATCGACGTTTATGGATCAGAATAGGCTAAAATCAAGTCAGGAATCATAGAATATGCTTGAGAAAGCCTTACTGTAGGAACTATAGCTGATAAAATATTGATGATAATATAATAATCATTGTGTGTAATAAGTTCTTAGATAAGGATAAATATTTATAGAAGAGCTGGTCCTGGCGTCATCATCTCATTGCTGATATTATATAAGAAGGGTATACACTACATATACAACCATATGGGTATATATGCCGCTCTTCCCTATATTATCTTTTATTATAAATAATATCCATTGCTTGAATTGGAAATGATATATTGGTGTGTGTTTTTTTCATTTTTACAAAATTGTAACTACTTCCAAACTGGCATTCATTACTTTCTTTAATGTTTTCATTTTTTGCTATTCAGTTCCTATAAATGTATTTTTTAATAAACAGAAAACAGTGACAGAACAAAGCCAGTTTGGGTGCATTTAAAGTCACTTTCATGTTAAAGATATAGTCTAGAAATGTATATAATGTGCTAACTTGACCTTAGATTCTGACCTAAATTTTTAAGGTAGGAACAATCTTCATGTATTTAAAAAAATGAAGTGCCTGCTCAGCAGTGCAGAATAACTGCCTACAATTAACTTTGATGTGTTGAAATCTAAGTAAAAACACATTGTATTGGCACATTATTTAATTGTACAATTTCCATTTTATGATGTTCACGTGTTTATTTCAGTATTAAGGTATTCACTGATACATGTAAATAGGTTCATAATGCCTACATGTATTTTTCTTTAATATAATAGAATGTTTCTTCATCTGTTAGGACAATACATGCATGGTTATGTTTAACATTATTAGCTCGCCTGAGCATAAAGTGAATTTTGTGTGCTATTCTGGTCAGTTGCAGTCCGTTTATGTTTTTATCAGTTATCACCAATTTACTTCTGACCCTCTTGCAAAGATGTTCTTAAAAGTCACAATAATTATACATACATTTAAAGGGTGAAAATGTGGGTTGAAACAATCATGGTCTGGGATAATATAGTTAATAAATGCTGACTTTCTAATATTAAGATAACTTTAAAAATGTCTTCTGAAACCACCAGTTCCATAGCTTTACTATTTGATACCTGTAAGTAACAATGTGAAGTCCTCCTTTCCGATGTTCATTTAAATGATGTCCTTTGGTCAAAACTGGCCACCCCAAATATGTCATAACTTTTTTCTCTATATCACAAGGCCCATAGGGGTAATACTCTCTGTGTCACATTGCATACCAGGTAATAATCTATAAAGATTATTTAAATGATGGCCCTCTGGTCAAAACCAGTCTTATCCTGGGAGACCCAAAGGTCAATACATGTTGCATAAAAAAAAATTATACTAAATTTCTTTTCTCATACCACAGTTCAACCATTAATCAGGTGAGCAATCTAGAGCTTGTCCCTCTTGTCTTGTAGTTACTTGTTTTAATGGGATTCTATTTAAACCATTAATAATTTGATTGTTAATTTATTATAAAGATTTATTGAAACATCTTCAACAATCATGTAACAATACTGAAAGTGGGATACCTTTAAGTAGCGTTTTTATTAGCTCACTTGAGCATAATGTGCTCATGGTTAGCTTTTGTGATCACCTTTATTTATTGCCCGATCTTCATGAAACTTGGTCAGAATATTTGTCCCAATGATATCCTGGATGATGAGTCGGATGAGTTCTAAGATGGTTCAAGTTGGTTTGAAAACATGGAAAGGGGGAGGGGCGTTTTCCTCACATTGCTATAGTAAAATCTTGTTTATCCTTCAGAGGCCACAATTGTTGTCCATTTTTATTAGCTTGGCTGTTTTTGGAGAAAACCTGAGGTATTGTCATAGCCAGCTTGTCATCCGTTGTCCGCCGTCTGCCGTCCGTGTCATACTAAAACCTAAAAATAGGCTCTAAAATCAAAGTGCTTCCATATACAACTTTGAAACATCATATGTAGATGCACCTTGATGAGTTTTACACGCCACACCCATTTTTTGGGTCACTAGGTCAAAGTTCAAGGTCACTTCTGACAAGCTTTCATTTATTCAAAACTGCACCCACAGCTGAGCGTTCGCACCCGCTATGCGGTGCTCTTGTCAAACAGAGTCTTAATATTTTCCCAAATTTTCTTGATCTTGAATGAGTTCAAATATGGTTTATGTTGGTTGAAAAACACTTTTCTTTATATGGCTATAGTAAAACCTTAATTGTTAACAGTCTAGAAGTCAGATTTATTTTCCAATCTTCATAAATCCTGGTCGGAACATTTATTCTCATAATATCTTGAATGAGTTTGAAAATGGTTCCCTTCTGTTAAAAAACATGACTGCCAGAGGCCCGAGTCATATATCCTAAGTGGCTAAAGTAAAACGATGTTAACTCTTCAGAAGCATACCGGTATTTATGTTCCAATCTTGATGAAACTTGATCAAAACACTTATTCTAATGATAGCTAGGCTGAGTTTAAAAAAGGTTATGGTCTGTCAAAAAATATGGTCACCAAGGGGTGGGGTATTTTTCCTTAAATAGCTATAGTAAAACCTTGTAAGCACTCTATAAAAGTCACATTGTAAGTCCAATCTTCATGAATTTAGTCTAAAGAGTTTTCTTATGATATCTGGGCTGAGTCTGAAAATTGTTCCTCAACCTTTGCAAACATGGCCGCCAGGGGGAAAGTAATTTTTCCTCATATGGCTATAGTACAACCATGTTAACTCTCTAGAAGTCTTAATGAAACTTGGTCAGATTATTTGTTCTAATGGAAGCTTGGCTTATTTTTCAAAATGATTATGATTATTCGAAAAATATGGCCGTAAGTTGGTGCATTTTTCCCAATATGGCTATAGTAAAATATTTTCAACACTCTAAAAGACACATTTTTAGTCAAATAGAAGACACATTTTTAGTCCAATCTTCATGAAACTTTGTCAGACCATTTGTACTTATGATATCTGGGCTTATCTCAAAAATGGTTACCATCCGTTGAAAAAATACCTGCTAGGGAGCTAGACATTTCTCTTATATGGCTATCATAAAACCTTCTCAATTCTTTAGTTGATATTTTAGTCAAGTTTGAAAATGGTTTGAGAAACATCTCAAAAGGTTTTGAGAGCAGTTTAGTTCCCTTAAGTATGAGATGAGAAACCATGGGCCTCTGAAATCATGACACTGCACATGTTGAACTCGTGGTCTCTAAAGCAGACTTGTGTATGCTGTATTTACTGTTAATGAATCTCACAGTTTCACACACAAAAACAGTACTCTTAAAACTTTAGATCTGATGCATGTATATCATTATTATTAATTATCTATATTGCATTCTACAATTTTGTTATTGTTTCTAAATGTTTATCCAAGTTTTTGTATGAATATATGAAACAGAATGTGTATCTTGTCTGTTGTTTTATATCCTATGCTTAGACATCAGTTTGAATACCAGTTCATTAAATTGATCATCGTAGGACATTAGTCGGTCAACATGTTGCAAGTAGCATCAATCGCTATCGTAGGAAGACTGCAAGATGATCGGGCAGCAAACCTCAGGTCACACGGCCTCTTCAATTAAATCGCACGAGCTGAAAACGGTTTCCGAGAGAAGCTAGCGGACAATCAGTCGCACGAAAGTTTGATGCTTTTCGACTGCACGCGCAGTTTCCGTACCGTAGTTTTTCCCCTTAGCTGCCAACATAAATGATTAGAAAGTATCGCACGATAATCGCATACAATGTAAACAAGAAGAAGGTTAAAACACAGGTTGCCTAAAACCGAACAACAAATACATCGAATACAGATCGTAAATTTGTAAATAAGTAATAAATATTCGTCCAAAATAAACGTGCGATGCAAATTTTTATTCATCAATGGAAGTGTCGCGAAAATGCTCATGAAACATACGATAATATTTATTTTTAAAGGCACCTTTTCAGATATTGAAGTTTGTCATTAAATGCGTTATATTGATAAATGCAAACCTTGGATCTAAAAAGCTCCAGTAAAAAACAAGAATACAATTAAAGAAAGAAAAAAGTAACTGTAATGGAAGGAGGGATGTAATGGTCAGCGATGCATGATAAGCCCCGCCTCAGCCAATAGAAGCTGGCGGTATGTTATATGCTTGTTTTCCATTTAGTTGGTTGCGCTTTGATAGCTGTAGTGAATAAACGTGTTTAAAATCTATCCCTCTTGGGTCTTGTGTTTTAAACCAGCCCTTTAAGGGTCTAGACATTAATAATGGTAAATAAAACAAAATTACATTGGCGACGAGGATATATGGATAAATTTGCGTAAATTAAAAATGACCGGATTAACACCGTTTCCAAAATTTGGCGTGAACAGGGAGGAAAGTTCTCTCGGTGTACGATGGACAACATAATTATCTAAACTTGAACATGTACACTTGGGGACTTTTCTAACGCATCACTTTTCAAACTTGAATATCTCAGTTATGAGTAAAGATATTGATTTAAAATTTTACATACGATCATAAGAGTACATTCTATGCAAGCTCACGATAAAATCATTCATCCGTGACGATTGGACGCTTTAGCACGTGGGGTAGGTGTGGTTCCATGTTTTTGCACGTGGAAATGTTGAAACGCGATTGAATTCTAGTTTTATTTTATTTTAATTATTTTAGGTGGGTTCTTACACAAGGAAAACATAAAACTAATTTACAAAACAATATAGCTCGTATGAATATTCAGGAGCGCAATCGCGCACTTTCCATTTTACAGGCTACCTTTCCCACTTGCTAAAGCGTCCGATCGTCACGGATGAATGATTTTATCGTTAGCTTGCACATATTGTAGTCAAATGATCACATGGGCAATTTTAAATAAAACTATTTACTCATTACTGAGATATGTAAGTTTTAAAAGTGTTTCGTTAGAAAAAAGTGTTTCGTTAGAAAAAATGCGATATACATGTTAATCCAATTTAATTTCAATTTCACAATTCTCGGTTAGTTTTTACACAAGAAAAACATAACATTAATTAAAGAAAAACAATACGGCTCGTATGAATATTCAGGAGCGAAACTGCTCAATCGGAATGTTGCAAGCCGGTCAGTTATTAAAACGTGTAAGTTTATGCGTTTTACTTTTCACATTGTTATTAATTAACGTTGTACGAGTTTGCGAATTTGACTTTTGAAGTGACGTTTTTAATTTGTTAAGTTTTATATTTTGTTGTTTTTCAATTTCAATTAAATTTTCAGAAATTATCAGATATGTGTTGAATTATTATTGGTCCAAATTTCAACACAAGCCGTTCAAAAATAAGGGAGCTATATTGATATGATTAAGTGATGCGTTAGAAAAGTCTCCAAGTGTATTCGTCGGATTAAGCATCGAAAGTTAGAAGCGAAGAAAAGCTCTACATTACGCTGGCGACGACGTATACGACATCTATCAAACATTGGATCTTTCAGATGATGAATCAAATTACGATGACACCAACCAGCAATTGACGAACTATTTTAATCCACAGAAAAACAAAGGATTTGAACGATGTGAATTTAGAAGCATTCGGGAGACACAAAATGCATCGATCAATTTGTAACAAGATTTAGGCAAAAAGCCGAAAATTGCGAATTTGGAGATAAAGATGGTGAAATCAAAAGTCAACTAATAAAAGGATGTACATCAAAGAAATTAAGGTTAAAAGGTCTTGAAGACGACAAGCCGTCGAGTGATGTCCTAACAATGGCTCGAACCATGTAAATGGCAGATAGACAGTCAAAGGCAATGGCAAACAAAGAATCGCCAAATCACGACGACGTCAACAAAATAAGATTTACTCCGCGGAATCGTAGTACTCAAAGCAGGCATATGTCAACAGCAAAGTCACAATCAGGACGCCAGGATCGAAAGCCTAAATTCAACAACGTTTGCAGAAACTGCGGAGGTAAATATCCTCATGAATTACGGTGCCTTGTTCAAGGAAAGGAGTGCAGATATTGCCATAAATTCAATCACTTCAAAGCTGTATGCAAAAAACTTAAAAGCTCTAAAACTAGAGTACACGAAATAAACGAAACCGGAAGTGAAACCGACGCTGCCGCAAGCCATGAGTTAGCGTTTGGAGTAAAAAATAGTTAATACAATCTCTACCTCTAAGTTACCCAAAGTGATACTAAAAGTAAATGGAGTGAAAGCAACGTTCCTCGTGGACACCGGGAGTACGCTTAACATAATCAGCTCCCGAATCGTAGTTGCCATGAATCCAAAACCTCACCTGAAATCTTCAACAACAAAGGCATTCGCGTTTGGACAGATCAAACCACTTTCCATAAAAGGTCAATATACTATTCTTGTAGAAAGCAATGATCAATTCACAATCGCAACGTTCCATGAAGTGCGACAAAACAACGACACTATAATTGTTTACGAACTTGCAACCAATCTCGGTATTGTACCTGTAATAAACACGATATTCAGGGATTCAAATTACGAACGTTTATCATCAACATACAAAGAAGTATTCGAGGGTCTTGGAAAATTAAAGGACACGCAAGTTAAATTTTATGTTGACGAAACAATCACCCCGACTGCACAGCCAGCTAGACGGTACCCGTTCAATGTGAGAGATAAAGTTGAAAAAGAACTCAAACGCCTGAAAGATTTAGACGCCATTGAATGTGTAGACGGCCCGACACCATAGGTATCTAGCATTTTTGTTGCACCAAAATCAAACGCACCTAACGAAATTCGCATGTGTGTGGATATGCGAAAAGCAAACCAGGCCATTAAACGTAGAAAGCACGTAACAGTGTCATTGTGGAATTAAACGGGTAAACAGTTTTCTCGAAAGTTGATCTACATAATGGGTTTCATCAGCTAGAACTAGCGCCCGAGTCACGCAACATGACAACGTTTGCAACACACGTCGGTCTACGTCGCTTTAAGAGATTAAATTTTGGAGTAAATGCTGCTCCGGAATTTTTTTGAAATGAAATTCGGTAAGCAATCTCGGGACTAAAAGGCACATAAAACATTGCAGACGACATTATCTTTCAAGGGCCGACGACACAAATTCATGATGAAAGACTCGAGTCTCTTCTGAAAAGACTTAAAGAAAACAATCTTACATTGAACAAAGACAAGTGTAAATTCGGACAATCATCATTGAAATTCTATGGCTACATTTTCAGCAAAGACGGCATTTCACCAGACCCTGCGAAATTCGAGGAAATTAAAAATGTCGAAAAGCCGAAAAACGAATCTGAAATAAGGTCATTTCTCGGGATGACAAATTACGTGTCAATGTTTATAAACGACTACTCCAGCATATCGGAACCTCTACTTCGATTAACATGTCAAAATCAGGCATACAATTGGGGTACCTTTACCGCGATCAAGACAATTCATTTTGAACACTTCGGACAGTGTTAACCAGCGACCAGGTCATGGCCTATTATGA
The DNA here is from genome assembly GCF_020536995.1 of Dreissena polymorpha. NCBI lineage: Eukaryota > Metazoa > Mollusca > Bivalvia > Myida > Dreissenidae > Dreissena > Dreissena polymorpha. The sequence goes on along the minus strand of NC_068355.1, from coordinate 141,677,577 downwards.
TCCCACGAGATGCTCGGAAGTGTGGGTGGATGCTAGCCCAGTAGGGTGATCAGCAATATTGATCCAGGATAACAGAGTCGTAGCGTACGGTAGCCGCGCATTAAAGTAACATCACTACTCAAAATCAACGAGAATTCCGTACCATACTTCGTAAAATAAAGCTAAACAATTAAAAATCATTGTTCCTTATGGCAATTGCCGAAATTTCAACTCCAGATGTGGTCTGGTAAAATAGATGTTTGTAGATACAAAATGATCGTTTTTATTATTGTTTTGTATTGGTTCTATTTTAGTGTTAGTGTATCGTATGCTTAGATATATATTCGCGGGAAATTAAAATTGGTTTAATTGTGTCACAAATAAATAAAAACGAGCATTTTGTATCTACAAAAATCTATGTAATCATACCACATCCAGCGTTGAAATTATGGCTCTAGCTATGAGGAACACTGAATTTTTAAGTGTTATTTTACAAAATTCTTTACGAAATGTTCGTTGATTTTGAGCGTTATTTAGACTTTAACACCTGTAGAACAGCGGTATTCACAAACAGAACGCGAGACTTTGGCGTGTGTCTTCGGATGCCAACATTTTCCTCTATACCTGTTCGGGTCGAAGTTTACATTAATCACTGATCACAAACCCTTGGAATTAATGTTCAACAACACGAAAGAAATCCAATCTGCCCAACTTGAAAGGTGGCGATTGAAATTGATTACATACAACTTAACAGTGAAATATCACATATCGTTACTATAAATAGTAACAAAATGACGTCGCGAGCGGCCCGTTATTCGTATCTAGCGGGCCAATATAAATTATATCAGCCCTAGGGCCGATTTTTCATTGGTCGTCTTTCGCATGAGACGTTAAACCGAGGTGCAGTGTACTAGGTGCTATACACCGGGCACTAAAAGACCCAGGGTCACCTCTGGAACGGGGTGTCTCCTGTATCTTGCACTATCCCCCGTAACCAACTAACTCGTCTTTCTGGGGGCGATGGCCATATGGAAGACAATCCCGGTGCACTCGATAAAAAACAAAAACAACAAACGCCGATTTTTCATATCAGAAAAAATAGGATCGCGCGGCTAATACTGAACACTATGGCGTCCACATTCAGTCTTAGCCATAAAGAAGTAAAACATCATCTACTGGTTATTGTTCTACTCACCGAAGTTGTGTTATAACCATGTTATTTTCGTAAAATTTAATTTGCTTCAATGACACATTCTGGACACATTTCGTCATCGCCATCCATCTTTTCCATTTAAAAGGACTGGATGTAAGCGGGCAATTCTTTGAGGATAGACATTCTTTGATCGACTGACAAAGGAAGGACGTATTCATCAAAGAAAGTACCCTTTTAATTCAACATCGATTTCCTTCAAACAGTTAAAGAACCATTCACTGACGCGTATCTTAAATATAGGCATAATCCATCAATTGTTCAACAAAACATCGCGTTATTCGAGTCGACATTTTAACGAAATCGAAAATGCAGTCTCGCCAGTTTCATTCCAGTTTTATATCCCAAAACTGTTATTCACATTCATAATATTATATTAATCCATCGTAAACACACACACTAATCGTTCGATGCTTAACAAAAAATTTAACTGTTAAATAAAATACTCCAAGTCCGATGTGTTGTTGTCCTTAAATCCAGAGAGTCTAGGTAGTTTCGTCATTGAAATGACGTCACATGAGGTACGTCATAAACTGCGTCATCAATTGAATGAAAATAAAAGTACGGAAAGCTGTTTCTGTATAAATTTTCGTGAAGGACCAAAATAGTATGATATGTGATATAAACGATAACACACGACAGAGCTGGACCGGGCGTCTACAATCGGCCCTTGCCGAATAATGGCCCTCGGGCCGTTATGTCGGCTGCGGGCCGATTATAGACGCCCGGCCCAGCTCTGCCGTGTGTTATTGTCTAAATATCGCACAGGGAATCAAATGATATCCGATTACTGCTTAAATGAAAGAAAATATAACAGGAAGTTTTACAGAGTATTGCGTAAACTTCCTGGCCATTTCGGCAGTACCAGATTCAGTGACATTAGCGGAAATAGCCGCGTCCACTAGCAGAGATGAAAAATTATTCCATTTATTGATAAACTCGTCGATGACGTATGTAAAAACTGTATCCCGTGCCTGTCAGCGTCTCCGCACAATAACTCTGAACCAGTAAAATCAAGTCCGCTACACAAGGGACCATGGGATGAAGTATCAATTGATTTGTGCGGTCCTTTTCCGAATGGCGATTACGCAATTGTAGTTATTTAGACAATAACACACAGCAGAGCTGGGCCGGGCGTCTATAATCGGCCCGCTGCCGACATAACGGCCCGAGGGCCATTATTCGGCAAGGGCCGATTGTAGACGCCCGGTCCAGCTCTGTCGTGTGTTATCGTTTATATCACATATCATACTATTTTGGTCCTTCACGAAAATTTATACAGAAACAGCTTTCCGTACTTTTATTTTCATTCAATTGATGACGCAGTTTATGACGTACCTCATGTGACGCCATTTCAATGACGAAACTACCTAGACTCTCTGGATTTAAGGACAACAACACATCGGACTTGGAGTATTTTATTTAACAGTTAAATATTTTGTTAAGCATCGAACGATTAGTGTGTGTGTTTACGATGGATTAATATAATATTATGAATGTGAATAACAGTGTTGGGATATAAAACTGGAATGAAACTGGTGAGACTGCATTTTCGATTTCGTTAAAATGTCGACTCGAATAACGCGATGTTTTGTTGAACAATTGATGGATTATGCCTATATTTAAGATACGCGTCAGTGAATGGTTCTTTAACTGTTTGAAGGAAATCGATGTTGAATTAAAAGGGTAATTTCTTTGATGAATACGTCCTTCCTTTGTCAGTCGATCAAAGAATGTCTATCCTCAAAGAATTGCCCGCTTCCATCCAGTTCTTTTAAATGGAAAAGATGGATGGCGATGACGAAATGTGTCCAGAATTTACTTCGTCATGGAAGCAAATTAAATTTTACTAAAATAAACATTTTCGGTGAGTAGAACAATAACCAGTAGATGATGTTTTACTTCTTTATGGCTAAGACTGAATGTGGACGCCATATTGTTCAGTATTAGCCGCGCGATCCCATTCTTTTCTGATATGAAAAATCGGCCCTAGGGCTGATATAATTTATATTGGCCCGCTAGATACGAATAACGGCCCGCTCGCGACGTCATTTTGTTACTATTTATAGTAACGATACGTGATATATGTGATTACTGCCGATTCCCAGTCGTCGAATTTATCAGAAATGTATCAGCGCATACAGTGATATCTCGACTAGAGACAATATTCGCTATGATGGGGATTCCAAGCATAGTAAAGTCGGACAACGGAGCATCGTTTAATAGCCAAAATTTCACAGACTTTGCGAACAGATACGGATTTCAACATTACAGAGTAACACCGTTGCACCCACAAGCCAACGGTCTAGTTGAAGCGTTCATGAAGCCTCATGTAAAGGCCTTGAAAACGGCCGGTACGTAAGGAAAACAGATGCGACAAGGTCTGAGCAACTTCCTTATGAATTACCGTAGCACACCACATCCTAGCACAGGCCGCTCACCAGTAGAAATCATGTTTGGAAGAAAACTTAAAACTAAAATTCCGATATTCAGAGCACCAGAAAACGATGATCATGTCCAAAAAAGGGTATCAGATGCAAACAGACATCAAAAACAAAATGCAGATATCAAACGAAAATCAAAAACGTCACAATTTTAATCAACGTAGGCGATAAAGTCTTAGTAAGACAAAAGAAAACGCCATAAACTGGATACGCCATTTAATTCTACGCCTGGCAAATTCATTAAAAAGAACGGTTCTACAACAACGGTAGAACATCAAGGAAAACTGTTTCGCCGGGACGCATCACATTTCGAGCCACTTTAAACAAATGTCCAGTCCGCAACAGCTAATTATCGCAGTAAAACGCCTTCCCGACCACGACGATCTCAACGGCAGAATCGCCGACCGTCGTGTGTTGAATGAATGCATTATACTTGGTAACGTTTAAAATAATAAATTTTGTGAAAAGTGCTTTAAAATCAGTTTGACTGAGGCCATAATAATGCCAAAGTTAAACAGTGTTATTTCACATGAAATTTATGAATCGCGTTTCCAGAGGAAATCAACCCCGTAATAAAGTCCAAGTTCAACAGTGCTATTTAACCTGAAATTAATGACTCGCGTTTTCAGAGAAAACAACCGCAAACACTCCGGTCAATGAGTCAGTTCGCATTAAAGACATGTAGTAACACCGCGTCCATTTACCTTCATAACATTGTCCCATTTATTTAGGGAGGAATGGTATGGCATTTCCAATCAGAATTTTGTCACGTTGACACACATTTGTGAATTAGCATTACCTGGTAGATGAACATTTTCCCAGGGAGTTAGGGAGGAAATAACATTTTCAACAACAGCTTGCTTGAACCGTTTGTCAGTTATTGTTGTCATGGCTGTGTATGATAGTTTGTAGGTTTAATCTTGTTATTTTAAGATCGTTGAATTACAATTTAATGAATTAAAAATAAAGCAATTCATGGCCGTATCTCATAATTATCGTGTAACCCCACGTGTTGATAAATAGTGTAATCATCTGAAATAATGTTTAACATAAAGCAAACTAAGCAAATATCATAACTACAACGAAAATTTGCGAATCTGAAACGATTTTTAATTTTGTCAATTTACCAAAACGTGAGGTCTCTTTAAGCAACAAATGCGCATGCAAAAGTAAGGCACGCTGTAATTGTGGGCTTTATTAAACGGCACACTATTTCGCTAGGTTTAATGACATTAAAATAACGCATACGGCATACACAACTGAAAAACGTTTGGGAACATAGTCTGGAAGTATCATTATTTAACATTTGCTATAATTAATCAAATATTTAGTATTTTTCGAACCATTCAACGTTTTTATTAATGGGTTTCTCAAAAGTGGTATATAATCACATTATTTTATTATTATATGTTGTTAATGCGTGTTACTTTCTCGAGCATTTTACTGTACATCGATATAATCTCTGATTTAAAAGAATGATGGCGGTAGATCTTCCGCAAGTTAATGGTGTAACGTAAGTGAGTAAAATATTAAGTGAGTTTCAGAATTGCGCCCAACGCCAGTAATTTTAACATGTTTTCGTCCGAACCTATGAATGGATTTGTACATTTAATATCATACTTATTCGAAATTATCCTTACATGCAAGATGATCTACTGATATGTATTTAACATAGGTATAAATTATTTAGATGCATTATAAATATTTTAAAAGTTATTGACGTCGTAATGCGCAAGTGCCGGATTGTTTACGATTGTCAAAAAGGACGCAATCACGTGATGATGTTTTTTGAGAGTTTCTTAATGCATTATTAGAGTTTCTTCGTTCGGGTCTGCTAGTGAAAAATTTCTTCAAAATTGTATTGGCTGTTTATTAAAGTCAATACAGGTCACGCTAAATAATACTCATTTGGTAAATTCATCTGCATGATAACTAAAGTTGGTCAACCACATTTATCCACATGTCTTGTTAACTATGTATTCTTTTAAATATAATATTTTTATATGTTCTTTAAAATAAATTAAATATAAAGTGACCATACCACTAATTAAGGCATTCCGCTTCAAATACTTTTGTTCCTTTATGTGACTTAATTAGCAGTATTTATAGTGGGAAACTATTTATATGCTCGCCCTCACTTTTTCCCATAAAACTTTAGCTTCAACTCTACACAACTTAGCATCATAAACTTCATTTTCAAGAGGTGTGCATATTAAAAGGACATTCCGATTTAATGATTTTTGGTTATATTTATGAGACTTTGAAACTAGTGGAATTGTTATATGAGTGTATCCTACTTCTCTGCAAATACTGGCAAGATTGTCGTTAAAACTATAAGAAACTTCATTACCAAGAGGAAGTGTGCATATTAATAGAACATTTTGCATAATTTTCAAGTGTTTTTTAATCTTTAAAATCGTACAAAACCATGTTTAGCACTGGGTTTTAATCCCAATTTGCAATTCAAATAGTTGATACGCGCTGTATATTGATACAACGTACGATACCATGCTTACTCACTTTAGAAACAATGCTGCATGTGGTAATACAGCATATTGCTATACAGTTTAGACTGTTTGGATAAGCAAATCGTCGCTGTTCTTCAAAAACCGCGTAAGTCTATTTTTACAACTTTTCAATAAGCAAAAAAAAACATTTTTAAAATATAATAATTTAGATAGTCTATAAAAGGAACCAAATATTAAAGAGAAAACTGCGTAAGTCCATTTTTAGAATTAAAATGACAACTACAGGCTTTTATATTTTCATAAATACAAAGTATGCCAATTTTAATTAAGACTATCCAAATTAATATATTTTAAAACTTAGAAAAATATTTAAAAAATGTTTTTTGAAAAGTTGGAAAATTGACTTACGCAGTTTTTGCAGAAACAATTAGTTCACCAATGGGGGTCAGGATTTTCTCACGTGTTCATAACTATGCCTTCCAATTGGATATGGAATCCAGTATTTTCGCAGAAAATGGCCCGTGAACCCGCCATTCTTATAAAAACAAATAACATTTTGCGCCAAATTTGGCTTACGCGGTTTTCGAAGAACAGCGACGAAATGGCCTTTTGTTCGTGTAATTTCCAAAATATGTTAACGACTTCTTTTCGGTGCAGGCATATACACTTGGAGACACTTCTAACGCATCACTTAATCATATCAATATAGCTCCCGTATTTTTGATCGGATTGTGTTGAAATTTGGACCAAGAATAATTCAACACATATCTGATAACTCCTGAAAATTTAATTGAAATTGAAAAACAACAAAATGTAAAACTTAACAAATTAAAAACGTCACTTCAAAAGTCAAATTCGCAGATTCGTACAACGTAAAATAATAACAATGTTAAAATAAAACGCATAAACTTACAGGTCTTAATAACTCATCGGCCGCAACATGCCGATAGAGCAATTTCGCTCGTGAATATTCATACGAGCCATAATGTTTTTCTTTAATTAATGTTATGTTGTTCTTGTGTAAAAACTTACCTAGAATTATGAAATTGAAATTAAATTGGAATAAAATGTATATCGCCTTTTACTACACTTGGTGATTTTTCTAACGCAACACTTTTAAAACTTGCATATCTCAGTAATGAGTAAATATTTTTATTTAAAATTGCACATGTGATCATTTGACTACAGTATTTGCAAGCTAACAATTAAATCATTCATCCGTGACGATCGGACGCTTGAGCAAGTGGGAAAGGTAGCCTGTAGAATGTAAAGTGCGCGATTGCGCCCCTGAATATTCATACGAGCTATATTGTTTTGTAAATTAATTTTATGTTTTCCTTATGTAAGAACCCACCTTAAATAAATAAATTGAAATAAAACTAGAATGAAATCGCGTTTCAACATTTTCACGTGCAAAAATATAGAACCACACCTACCCCACGTGCTGAAGCGTCCAACCGTCACGGATGAATGATTTTATCGTGAGCTTGCATAGAACGTAGTCAAATGATCGTATGTAAAATTTTAAATCAATATCTTTACTCGTAACTGAGATATTCAAGATTGAAAAGTGATGCGTTAGAAGTGTCTCCAAGTGTAGTCTCTTAAAGGGGCCTTTTCACAGATTTTGGCATGTTTTGAAGTTTGCCATTAAATGCTATATATTGATAAATGTAAACATTAAATTTTAAAAGCTCCAGTAAAAAATCAAAAATAAAATTTAAAAAGGGAAAAAAGTAACCCGCAGCAGGGCTCGAACCAGTGACCCGCGGCATCCTGAAGTAAAAACGCATTAGCCAACTGAGCTATTCTGCCCAGTATACATAAGAGTCGTATTTTATACATTATATAAGCAGTCTTCGTAGTTTTACAGATTTAAACGACAACAACAGAACTCTCCAAATTATTCAATCGTTTCGCGTTGCAACGCTTTATAATTTTTAGGTTTTTATATCGTCAAAAGATGCATATAATGGCTATATTAGACCATGGCAAATGCTCAGTAATACTGTTTCCTCACAAATATCATAACTAAACCGAAAATTTGCGAATCTGAAACAACTTTTTTCAATTTTGTCAATTTACCAAACCGTGAAAAGATCCCTTTAATGCTGCACTAGGAAATCAAGAAGAATATGTATATCACCTTTGGCTGTTTCTTACAAACTTCCGAAGTAACTTCAATTAAGAGTACTTATAAAAAGCAACATTAAAATCATACAGGACCCAATTTTATTCAGAGATCAAAGTCCAGGCTGACATACCTAAAATTAGAACATATCTTTAAATTGTAATAACATGAACAGTTCAGAAGATATTATCATGAAACTTGGAATAAACATCAGCTATACATGTTCTGCATGTCTGTTTGTCAATTCCTAGATCTTTTCATCTATCCATCTTTCTAAAAAAACTGGTAATATTGTAATAACTCGAAAAGTACATTAGACATCATCATGAAGCTAGCGAAACACACTAATCTTTAATAGATTTTCTGTTTCAATGTAAGTGAATCCATTCCTCCTCAGTTGTCTTGTGTTTGTCACTCTGTCAGCAAAAACTAATAATATCAAGAAAAGTATGTATTATGACTTGATCCGTAAATTTCTTAGGAAGTGGTTACGATTCTTGGACAAAACTTGACATGCTTATCAAGTTCCATGTAGAATTGTGCAAGCCGTTAAGGTAAGGTCACTGATACTTAAATATAACAATATTGTAATTACTAAACATATACCTAAGACGAACATGATAATTGTTCAATTATTTGGCTATATGTTGTCTACCTGTCGAATCCGTCCACTATTGACCAATCTGTCAATCTTTACTTTCACAAACAACGTAATGTTTTGAAAAGTGCACATTCTATGATTATGAAACTTGGTATAAATATTAAAAATGACGAGAGGATTATAAATAACTCTTTTTATCTGCATACGTCAAAAGAAAAACGACCCGCCCCCTGGTGGCCCTGTTTTTCAATCAACCGGGACCATTTTCAAACTCGTCCAAGATATCATTGGGACAAATCTACTGACCATGTTGAATGAAGATCGGACAATAAATGTGGCCCCTAGAGTGTGAACAAGGCAATTGTTGACGACAAACGACGGATGACGAACAAAAGTCGATTACAAAGCTCTCCATAAGCACATTGTTCTCAGGTGTACTCAGATGAGCTTATCAAACGCTACTAAAACGTATACGCTTTTTAAACGTTTCATTCTGTGGCGTGATTGTTGCAGATTTTTCTTTAAATCTTGACAATTAATTTATAATCAAATAATAAATGGTTTCATGAAAATGCAATGACGACCAGTAACTACGTGACAAGAGTGCCAATATCTAGATTGCTCATCTGAGTAATGTAACTGTGGTATTATAGAAGAAATTCAGCAAACAATATTTTAATGCAATGTGTATTGACCATGCGGTCTCCAAGGATGAGGCCAGTTTTGACAGATTACCATCATTTAAATAAACTTTATAGATGATTACAGCCAGTATGCAATATCACGTCGAGAGCATCACACTTATGGGCCGTGTGATATAGAAAAAAGTTATGACATATTTGGGGTGGCAAGTTTTGACCAAAGGACATAATTTAAATGAACATCGGAAATAAGGACTATGCATTGTTACATACATGACCATGACTATTTACTACCAAATTTTCGCTTTTTAAATTTAGGTTTAACTCTGGTGACTTCTATATGAACAGCTTTGCACAAAATGCACCTTATTATGCACTTCATGCTCAGGTGAACTAATAATTTTTAACTTAACCATGCAAATATATATTGTCCTAACAGATGAAGAAACATTCTATTCAAGAAAAAGACATAATTTTCCTATTTCAATACACACAACACATATGGTACATGTATAAGTGAATGTGCCAATGCAATATGTGTTTAATAAAATTTCAACACATTTAAGTTCATTTTGGGCAGTAATGCTGCTCTCCTGAGCAGGCAATATATTTTTGTAAAACATGTAGCTTGTTTCTAGCTCAATTATTCAGGTCACATTTTACGGTCTAGTTAGCATATTATATACATATCTGGACTATGCATTTATCATTAAGGGACTTATGCGGATATTTGGGTATTTTTGAAAACTGATCTTAAACGTAACACAACTGGCTTTTTCTGCCACATGTTTTCTTATTTTAATCATTTATTGGAACAAAATAGCAAAAACTGAAGAAAAAACAAGAGCTGTGTTTGTGAAACACAATGCCCCTAGTCCAACTTGTTGATGCCCTCTAATATTAAGCTAGTTATCCTTTAATCGATGACCGAGTGTGAAAAAAAAATGTTCCAAATCCCTGGGTTAGGAATTGTATACATAAAATTTTACAGAAATATGCTTTAGTTCTCTTAAAGTACAGGCACAGAGGTGTTTTATTTGGTATTTATGCTACTCTTTAAATTTGTTAAAGCCCCATGCCATTTATTTGATGTGATAATTCGGTAAATATAACGATACTTTTGCATGAATGCGGTTGTTTCGCAGGGGCAGTCACTCTTCTATACCTGTTGCTTTCAGTTTCATCATCTGGAAGTATCGATACATGTGTTGACAAATTGAATTCCGTTCATTTTGATTTCAGACAGTTCGTGAAGTGTATACTGACTAGATAGAGCAAGGAGCATTTAATCATTCATGGCAGAGATACAAGGTAAACAGTTTGTACTTGCGTTCAGGCTGTTTGTAATTCTGTGTGACGTGGTGCCGGCTGGGAGTGGGATAGTCCTCGGACAGTGACTCTTATCCTAATCAATACATTACCAATTAGTTCTGGTTACCATAACTTTAAATACCGCTTTTTATGATAATTTCGACTGGGGCGACTTTAAAGTTATGGACCAACCCCATGAGAAAGTCAATCAAAAATTCCCGAAAAGTTGACAGTTAACAAAGACCTAGCTGAAATAATTCGCGTTCAGAATAAATCTGAACGCTGAAACTCCGGTCTACAAAAACCATAACGAAAATTAAATACAATACTATTATATCAATATGCTTAAAATTGCAAAAGAACATAACCAACTCATAAAGTTTTAGTTAATTAGTCCATTTTTACCTCAAATAGCGTCGAATTGAAGTTAAAAGGCATAATTTGTTTCAGTTAAACTTCTGCTTAAATCGCAATACAATCACTGACCTCTCGCCATGTTATGAAATATTTAAATATCAACCAATCAGAAGAAGGCATACGGTGTAATAGGCTGCGTTATCGATTAAAATCTACCTGCCGTATACAGCGGGCACAGCGATTGGAATTGAAAATGTGAGTAGTGTGTTGATTTAAATTGGTCAGGCGTGCAAAATTGAAAGAGTCATTACATAATTCTTACGGAACATTATTGAGAAATGAATTATCTACACAGGTATGTAAATATTATTGCAATCCGTTGATATTAACTGTCTGATATCGGGGCTTGAATGTTGCGCACCAAATTCCTTGCGCATCAATATAGACAAAGAAGGAAAACTCTCGCTATTAAAAAGATAGAGTGGACTATTGACGCCAAGAGTCTGCCAAAGAAAAAATCATCAAAAGACTCTTAAGGCGGCAATTTATATTGACTAACAAAGACCGGTCCAAAACCGCTTTTAAATACAGATATTGGCCCAAATAAACCACTTGATCGGAAAGATTGACATTTTTCACATTTAGCTGATATATTCTTTAACAAAATACTATCTTAAACATTCAAAATTTATCTCTCCTGCTCTAACATATCAAGAAAAACAGTGATGTGACAGACATTCTTGAAATGCGAATCTCCCGATAATTCACGATCATATGACGTATTCTATTTTTAGTAACATACCATGTGCTCAAGTGTTTTCAAATTCAGAATGACATTTCCCGGTATTTTAAATTATTCTTGCTTATTTTGTAAACAAACTGTGGTGTAAATAGAAACTCAAAGTAAAAAATATTTAAAATGACCTGATTCACTTTGAAAGCAGTCTTTTAAACCACCAGACGTAAGTTGTTAATCACAAATAATAGATTTCAGAAAACGAAAGTAATGTTTACAATTTCAGCAAAAATGTATCCAAATGAAAACTCGTCACATGACAAAGCGACAATGGCGTCAAAATTGTCAATTTCAGGCTGATGAGTTATTTTCATCTATTGTAAGATGCATTTGAAACATTTGAACCTTAAAATATGCCCTGATGCACTAGTTTAACTTTATATTCATTGAACAATACATGTAGAAATGTATCCTAGAAAATGAACTGTCTTTGATTTATAGCATGAGTGACAAATATGTTACGACTCTGATTGACTTTCGATATGGGGTTTGCTTCAGCGTACAGGTCTGTCAATACTATATAAACTGTATGCTGAAGTTTCTTTAGCTAATTTGCAATCAGACTGAAACAATATTTTGACATACTGTATTTCTTACCCAAATGATTATTTGGTTATGGATAGCTAGGTTTTCAGCAATAATACTACAAAAATTAAGAAATTTTATCAAAATTCTGACTTGTTTGTGTGAATACATGGGTCCATTGTGCGTGTGTTTTTACAACCAGATGCCTTATAAAACCTGGCAGATGCAATTGAGGAGTCAACGGACTATCAAGACATTCCCATAAGTATTTTAAGTCTACAGGACATCCAGTTTTCTGCACTTAGATAGCTGTCAGGACCATACTGGGATTCATACATGTAGGACCGAAACGTCAACGTACAAACCTATATTATGTCTAGATACATTTGTGTAGTAAAGTCTGATGTCTTCGGCAACAACTTAAAATGCTCCATAAGCACTCAGTGTTCATTGTTTTTGTTTTGTCCGGATAACCATTTCACATTATGAAGTATTTCAAATGACAGCAGAAGTTATGCATCAAGTAACTCAGACTCAAATTTATAAACGTTATAATAATTTAAGACATGAAATGGAAAATGAAAATAAACAATACAACAATGAACAATGAAAACTGAACAATTACAAATCACAGCATTGTCATACAGTATTCTACAAAAAAATAGTTGCACCACAAAATAGTTATAAAAAAAATCTATTAAAATAGAAAATTCTATAACTGGTATGATTCCCTTGTATAGAGCGTCGTCTAATTTTGATCACTTTGTTTACATCAAGAACACTGCTCACGGGATGATGTCATACGCAGGAGCTCTAAGTATTTTGTTTCACAAACATTACTAAGCTTGAAAATAAATACAGACATGACCAAAATGAGGATTAAACAAGTAATCTTACTTCATCTGAAATAATCCATATGTTTGCCTATTCTATTAAATTTTTGTTTGTCCTCTTCATTAAACTTCCGCATAAGGCCTAAAAAAATAAATGTTGTGGTTCGGGTAACATTGACAAAATTTCGAGGTAGGGTAGGTCGGTTTATTATTTTTTATTTTTTTTTTCTTCTCTAGACAAGGTCCTGTTTTTAAAAGTCATTCTATGCTGATGGTTTTCACATAAAACCTTTATGTACACCATAGAAAAGTGTTCCCATTATTGTGTAGTGTATTTCCTGCATAGATATGCATAATCCAGTCTCGATCGATTCCTTAATACACCGTATCAACCATGCTTCTATCTATTACTGCATATAATAAATACTTTTCCCGTCGCTACCCATTACTCGATAATCCCGTATATTCCAGTTTTCAAGCAAATTCTGGTAAATACGATAAAAGTGCTAAAAAAATTCAAGAAACACAAACATTCTCCATTTTTCTTAAGTATCAAAACATGTTTGGCATTTAAAGATGTGATGAAATAATGTCCCATCGGGGCAATTTTTTTCCACTGAACACGCGTAAATCGCCAGACGTGATGTTCATGTTTTTATACAACACAAAATACACCCACACTTTCCATGCGATGTTCTACATGTCTGCATACTTTTCGCGCGCTTGTTATTGAGACAAAGGATAAGCACTGTTTTATTTGACGCTAGAATTTGTTAATGTCGCGTTACCATAAAAATTTGGAAGCGTGTTTCGGATTACACATTAAATAATGCTCATTTGAGAATCAAAGGAAGCATTTACAGTTGTGCGTAATTAATTCAACGATCATTTGTTAAAGAGCATTACGTGTCGAATAATTGTTTTGACCATATTAAGCATGAAATGCACAATATCCACGAGGATTTCACCCGGTTGCCATCATCTGTCTTCTAAGTAAGTGGTCGAGATTTCATTGTGGAGGTTTACACTGTAGGGACCGATGAGTGTGTAAAATAACAAAGCCAACCAACTGCCATAAAATCACACACTTATGAAAATTACGTCAGTAATCGTCTGCATGATTTTACTGCAGGTACAGGTATGACTGCTTACAAGTGTTGTCGCTCATTTAAAGCGTGCGCTCTCATTGGCCAATATCGATTTTCCATTACAAAGACGATCCGCCTTAAGGCGTGCTTTAGGTGGGTAAAGAGATACATGACATAATTGACGGAGGATCATAAATCGGCTCTCACAATTTTCGACCAAGTCCAGTGTTTTTTATAGCAATTTCGGGGCATATATTTGGCCCCATTCCGCTCCAAAAATAGTTTTTTCCCCCAATTTTTTTGAAAAAATCCCCCCCCCCCCCCCCCAAAGGTAAAAAAAAAAATGTTTTTTTTGTTGTTTTTTTTTTAGAAACAACTGCCTCATGTTAGATATATCTCAAATTCATTTTATAAACATCTAACAAGGTATATAACTATAGTTTATATGATTTTTTATTATTAGAAAGAGTTATATTAAATTAGGTTTTCCCAAATCAGTGGACTTCATGAATTAAATTTTTTTCCAAAATGGCCAAGAAAAGGCCTGCTGTACCGTAATAACTCTATGTTTTCGGACACTCTAAGTTTTCAGACACCCCTTTTTTTAGCAAAATTAATTATTTTTCTTGACTCTTAATTTTCGGACACACGAGTTTTCGTCCATAATTAATGTCTCTAAGTTTTCAGACAGTATATTTTACAGCGCTATTTTACCAAATTTCGGTCTTGTTATCGATATCTAAGTACACTTCGATCATGGGGTTTTACAACCAGATTAACATCATAAAACATGGCAAGTGCATGCCTGAGGGCAACGGACCATTTCATTTGCGTTATTGGGCAAATAACCTTGTTAACCGGTATTTAACAATGGTTTCGCCCAATAGCATAAGCGTTATGACAATTACCGGGGGTAGTGCCAATTAACAGTTTAATTATCTACCGCTATGGTACTCCCCCTTCTCAGTAAAATAACTGTGGCAAATACTAAACGCTTCAAAGTTTGATGCACCCTATTGCAAGTTTTACAAACAATGGAAGGTGTTAGACAACAACTATCGGAAATGAACAAACAAATAATTTATAGTTTGCTTTTTTATTTCATTTATTTCAGGTTCATACTAGCGAGTATCGGTACATCACATGCTCATCTTTGAACTCGTTGGTCAAAGTACAACCTTGAAGTAACTTTCTGTCAAATAAATTAAGCATTTAAAATGTAGTGCAAACATATGTAACTGTAATTTGAACTATACGGCATGGTATTAGCGCGTGCTAATACCGGAAGTCGTTGATACAATTGACGCTATTTTCGGACACATCAATTTTCGACTCTAAGTTTTCGGACATCTGTATTTTGTGAATATATTTCGTATCTAAGTTTTCGGACACGAAAAAAATTAATTATTTTCAAGTGTCCGAAAACATAGAGTAATTATGGTATCTATATTGTGTCAATATTTGTTGATAAAAACATTCCAATTTGGCCCATTTTATTTATAAAAAAATGCTCAAATTATTGCCATTTTATTGATTAAAAAAATCCCAATTAGACTCTAATTGGCTTGGAAAACTGATACTGTGCATGACGGCTGAACTGACTGAAACTAATGTTGAACAAATCATTGATATATATTTAAGAAAAAGAACAGAGACATTCATCTGTGAATATTACATTCATACATACATTTGTATTCATATAATAAATATCATTACATATAAAAGAATGACTTCTTAATTTTCCCCTTTTCCTAAAAAACGACACGTTTTTCCCTTTTGGACGGGCCCCGCCACCATTTCCCTATAGGTGAAAAAAAACACTGAAGTCGATATTGCTTGATATTTATCCTACCGGAAAACGGTAAAAAAGTTTAGGGTCGGCACTGCCAATAAAAACTTAAGGGTCAGCGCATTTTCCTAGGTAGGGTCGGGTGACCCGAACCACAACATATTTTTTTTGGGGGCCTAAATTGCAAAGTGAGATAGACCATTGCGCTACTGTAAAAACAAGTTTCGTGTAATTGATTTATTTTAAAGAAAATCATTTTACAGCGATTTTTTTTTCCCTATTGGTAAAAGTTCCCGTACCAGCCCAATTGGGAAAAATTAGCGAAAAAAAATGACATTGGGAAAATTTTCATTGTGAAGTCTCCAGATTGGAATATTGGTGTATTTTATTTGTTGCTAAGAAATACTTAAAAATTGATAACTAATTGTTGTCAAGTTGTCAATATAATATTATGCATAGGAACAAACTAAATGTTGCATTTTATAAAAATATTAGTTTATTTTTATGCCTCCGAAGGAGGGCATATAGTGATCATATCGTAGTGAACGGACCCTCCGTCCGTCCGTCTGTCTGTCTTTCCGTCACAATTTGCATTTAGGTTTCGCATTTAGGTTTAGAAAAATGCTCATAACTTCTATGTCGCTTCCGATAGCAACTTGATGTTTGGCATGCATGTGTATCTCATGGAACTGCACATTTTGAGTGATGAAAGGTCAAGGTCAAAGGTCAAATATATGGCTTCAAAGCGGCGCAGAAGGGGGCATTGTGTTTCTGACAAACACATCTCTTGTTTATTTTATTTTTGGTGCAAAGCTTCGTTTAGGTTTGTTTTTTTGGAAAGCAATTGGTATATTGTTAGTTTTTTCCCCATTGGTAAAGTGCAGTTTTCTGGTACATTATAAAGAAGGAAACAAAATTGCTGATTTATCAATTTAAGCGCACTTTTAATTGTTAATTTAAACAGAAACAAATAGTGCCTGATTACAATGATCTGAGATGCAGAACATGTTTTCATTAAATATTATTGACATAGGTTTAATCTCATTGGAGGCAGTGTGCCGGTGTGTATTCGCATTAACGTATCAATAATGCAAACAAAGATACAATGTCATTTTTTTCTGCTCATATTTCATTTAAGCTAGCTTCTGTTTTCAGATTTTATTTCTCTTTCTATTTAACAGATCAACCTTCAGCTAAATTATTTCGCAGATATTCGGAACGGCAACATAGCATTTTTAATCAGACCTGTCCATAAAATTTCGTTCAGGTCCGACGGTTCAACAATTTTGGGAATGTTTGCTTTCACATGGGTAACAATCCCTGCTCAACATTTAAAATTTTGAAAATGTTTCTAGTTTTGTCTAATGAAACCTTATTTGTGAATAAAATTATTCCTTTATGTTGAAATAATGTCTGTCTATAATACAGTCTTGTTCAGCAGCTTTGGTTATAAAGCTATATTCAAATTAGTTGAAAGACATGACCCACAGTTTGTGGGGAGGTTTTTGTTTTGTCATGGAAGTAAAAGGGACAATTTTCAAACTGGGTCGCTTTATTAAAACATACCAAGGTTTGAATAAGTTTCATTATGATCGGGAAAATATTTGACTTCGGAAAAATATTTGACATGTGTTTACAAGGTGTAACAATATAGTGAACACTCATCAAAGTTCCTTGGCGTTGCAGGTAGGTGCATTTAGCACTTAACCAAAATGTATTGCTACGGATTGAATTAAATTAAGAAGGGAAATAACTGTTTTATAAACAAACCTATTGTAAAAATGTGTTTCAGAAAAGAAGAAGCGATGCCAGCCTGCCTGGAGTGCTCCTGTTCCCAGCAAAGAGCCTGCCAAGTTGAGGATATACAACAGTCTCACCAGACAGAAGGTTTGTACAACAGTCTCACCAGACACAGTGTTTTTTTTTCATTCAAAATCGGGTCCGGTAATCTGCCCTATTCCCAATGGAAAAAAATAAGTATTTTTCTCAAATGGGAGCTGTAAATTCCCAATAGAAGGCGTTTTTTTTTGTAGAGCTCAAACTTTTGTTCATCTCCCATCCATTTAAGTTCAACCTTTGTAAATATAATACTGAAGTGAAAACACTTTTATTCTCAATTTTGAAGCATTTATAAGCAAAACAGCAACAACACTAATTTCCCAATTTTAGTCAAAACGCCGCGAATTTTCCCAATCCAAATGGACCCTGCCCCTTTCCCTAAATGGTGAAAAAAAAACACTGCAGACAGAAGGTGCTTTGTCTATCCAAGTGTTATATTTTTTTTAGCAAAACATGCATCAAAAAAAGGCTATATAGTCATTTAGTTCTTTTGTGTTGAGGTCAGATATCAGTGTTTCATGTCACACAACATCAGCAAGTGAAGTTTTGTTGTTGTTTAAACCCAACATGATAATTGCAGAAGGACGTGTAGTGTTCATCCTATCCCCATGTGTATGTGCTTGTCACAAGCCCATATGTTTAGGTCACAATAGTCTGTGCGTATTCAGGGTTTGGATATGCTCGAAGGAGCTAGATGTTTGTGTCCAATGTATTTTTTCAATATACACTAATTAAAAAAAAACTGGGTATATTATGGGAACACCTTTGATTTGAAGATATCATTAAGTTGAAAGATGTTCACTCAATAACTCAAATAGTTTAAATCAGATCATCATACAACTTTTTCAACATGTTTACAGGCATACCATCTTTGCCAAGTTTGATAACCAGTCAGATTGCATGAAGTTCATTTGAATTATGGTACTTGACTTAAAAAAAGACAAATTTACCTTGTTCCAACTCTTACCTAGTTTACATTGGATCATCATGAACAGAGTTGGACACTAACGGGAGTCCAAGACTCCTTTAAATGAGACGCGGACTCCTTGTTTTGTGTCAGGGAGTCAGTCGGATTTCTTTAAAATCCTTTTTGAATTTAAAAAAAATCCCTTGTATTCCCTATTCGTTTCGCAAGATCAGAATGTCCGAACTTTTACGCATCCGAAAAATATGCCACCAATCATTCTTCTTGAAAACATGGACGAAAACGAAACAATAAGAAATAATTTATTTTGGTTCACTGTCATTAACCGTGCATGTAGTAATAGGGTAACAGGCAAACTATATATATATATATATGATACTCTGAATCAACCCAATCAAAGCCGTTTAGTTCTGTGATATTTTCGCTACCTTAAACTTGCTTCACTAAATAGTCGCTCATTACTAAATATATAAAATGATCACAATACTCGAAATTATTTACACAATGTACGTTTTATGGCCCCAAGGTACTGAAGATGGGACCGGCTTTGAATCAGTTGAGCGTGAAAAAACATGTCACCATCAATCGGTGATATCAGTGAGTTACTGCAGTTTGTAGGCTTTGTCATCCAAACCTAACTAATCAGTTCCTACGGTGTACTCCTCCACGGTAAAATCTAGGCAAGTTACCTAAGAGACTGATATGAACAGGGTTTTATCCTCGTGGAAATTGTGCTTATCATGCATAATATTTTCTAAACATTTTTTTCGATACGTAAAATGTTTTAACAAATTATCATTAAAATCATAATGCACAGCTATAAATGTATTGTTGAATTCTCAAATGAGCATTATTAAATTTCTAATCCGAATCACACTTCTGAATTTCAATATTGACACGACCATAAGAAGTTCAGACTTGAATATCTGTGTTAAGACTAAAGATTTTGACTACTTTCTGTGCAAGCTCTGACATGCTAAATAATCTGCGACGATGGGACACTTTCTCATGTGGGGAAGGTATGGTTTCATCTTTTGCGAGTGGAACTGTTGTTACTTCTTAATGACTGACCGGCACGCAACTTGCCAAGTGCGCAGTTGCTCTTTTGAATGTCAATCTGAGTCATATTGTTTTATGCCCCTGGTAGGGTGGCATATAGCAGTTGAACTGTCCGTCATGTGTATGTGTGTATGTCAGTCTGTCCGTCCGTCCCAAAACTTTAATTGCCATAACTTTTTCAATATTGAAGATAGCAACTTGATATTTGGCATGCATGTGCATCTCACGGAGCTGCACATTTTGAGTGGTGAATGGTGAAGATCAAGGTCATCCTTTAATGTCAAATGTCTAATATATGGCGTGTGTCCGTCCGTCCTTCCGTCCGTCCAAAAACTTTAACATTGGCCATAACCTTTTCACTATTGAAGATAGCAACTTCATATTTGGCATGCATGTGTATCTCATGGAGCTGAACATTGTGAGTGGTGAAAGGTGAAGGTCAAGGTCATCCTTCAAGGTCAAATGTCAAGTATATGGCATCTGTCCGTCCGAAAACTTAAACATTGGCCATTACATTTTCAATATTGAAGATAGCAACTTGATATTTGGCATGCATGTGCATCAGGGGTGTCAATTTTCCGGATTATTCCGGAAATCCGGATTTGAGCCGTCCAGGGTTGATTTTGATGTGAATGTAAATCCGATGAGTTTGTTTAAGGCGGGTGGGGGTAGGGACAAAATTCTTTTAGTGAGGGATCATTTCAGAACGAATATTGTTATAGCATCGTCGGCATTACGGACATTTGCGCTTGGTACCGATTTTATTTATTGATATCTGATTGGTAAGCGGCTGGCACTGACATGAGCAGGCACTGGCAAAGTAAAGCACTGCAATATCATATTTTAAAACAATATGTTAATCAAATTATATATTGACTGCGTATTTGCTAGGTTACTGGTTACTGGTTTTCATTTTCTGCAGTCAAACGATATGCATATTTTATTTCATTTGCAAATGATGTATCGCGACATGTTTTGGACAGTCGTTTTTGGATACGCTGGTTTGTTAATTACATTTCGAAGTTCTTAATATCATTTGTTTAGAATGACAAATACACCTGCGGTGTTACAGATGGTTTGGTTAATAATATTTCGCATTGTACTCACCAGAAATTGCACCTAGAAAGACTATAAAAAAAGAACAATAAGCTAGGGCTCGGGGGGTTGGGCCCTCTCTTACCTTTATCCTACGGCTTAATTTTCCGGATTTCCAATTTGGGCCAATTGACACCCCTGTGTGCATCTCACGGAGCTGCACATTTTGAGTGGTGAATGGTGAAGATCAAGGTCATCCTTTAATGTCAAATGTCTAATATATGGCGTGTGTCCGTCCGTCCAAAAACTTTAACATTGGCCATAACCTTTTCACTATTGAAGATAGCAACTTCATATTTGGCATGCATGCGTATCTCATGGAGCTGAACATTGTGAGTGGTGAAAGGTGAAAGTCAAGGTCATCCTTCAAGGTCAAATGTCAAGTATATGGCATCTGTCCGTCCGAAAACTTAAGCATTGGCCATAACTTTTTCAATATTGAAGATAGCAACTTGATATTTGGCATGCATGTGCATCTAACGGAGCTGCACATTTTGAAAGGTGAAGGTCATCCTTTAAGGTCAAATGTCTAATATATGGCGTCTGTCCGTCCGTCCAAAAACTTTAACATTTGCCATAACCTTTTCACTATTGAAGATAGCAACTTCATATTTGGCATGCATGTGTATCTCATGGAGCTGAACATTGTGAGTGGTGAAAAGTGAAGGTCAAGGTCACCCTTCAAGGTAAAATGTCAAATATATGGCGTCTGTCCGTCCGAAAACTTTAACATTGGCCATAACTTTTTCAATATTGAAGATAGCAACTTGATATTTGGCATGCATGTGCATCTAACGGAGCTGCACATTTTGAGTAGTGAAAGGTGAAGGTCAAGGTCATCCTTCAAGGTCAAATGTCTAATATATGGAGTCTGTCCATCCATCCAAAAACTTTAACATTGGCCATAACTTTTTCACTTTTGAAGATAGCAACTTGATATTTGGCCTGCATGTGTATCTCATGAAGCTGAACATTGTGTGTGGTGAAAGGTGAAGGTCAAGGTCATCCTTCAAGGTCAAATGTCAAATATATGGCGTCTGTCCGTCCGAAAACTTTACCATTGGCCATTACATTTTCAATATTGAAGATAGCAACTTGATATTTGGCATGCATGTGTATCTCATGAAGCTGCACATTTTGAGTGGTGAAAGTTCGAGGTCAAGGTCATCCTTTAAGGTCAAAGGTAAAAAATATATATAAATTCAAAGCGACGTTCCCATGAAGCTGCACATTTTGAGTGGTGGAAGTTCAAGGTTATCCTTCAAGGTCAAAGATCAACGAAAAAAAAAAAAAATTTGTTTCAAAGCCGCGCAATAGGGGCATTGTGTTTCTGACGAACACATCTCTTGTTTTAACTTAATTTTATGTTTTCATGGTGTAAGAACCCAATGATGAAATTGAAATAAAATTAAAATTATATTGCTTTTCCCCATTTCGCGTTCTGAGAAATATTATGGAGAATATATATAAAGCAATGACAAATATATGGCTGTGCTTTATTAACTATGACAGTAACAAAACAGAATGCTTCGATAATGGTTTTTAACCTTAATGTAGATGTTAAACAAGCAATCATAATGCATAAAAGAAAACAGTATATGTTGAACATTATATGTTGAAACATTACAATAATTAAGTTAATTATTTACTTAAATATGATTGGAATGTGTTAAATAATTTTGCGATGCGATATAACAAATATTGAACATCTGTCACTAAGAATTTAGATCTGAAAACAAACATGCAAGAAAAAATTTACATTTCTGTTTCATGGATTGACATGTGTTAAGACCCACAAAATAGGGTATAAAAAAGTGTCTTAATTGTTGAACTTCCTGAACTCTGTTCGGACTCTTAAATTTCAAAAGTAAGGAGTCCAAAGGACTCCTTCCTCAGATTAGTTTGTGTCGAACACTGCTGAAACTTTGTGGTAATGTACATGGCCATGTAATCTCCACCAAGTATAATAACTAGTAAAATCGTATGAAGCACTTTTAAATCATGGTCAATTAATACCCACAGTGTTTCAAATTAATGATGTCTGCTCCCTGTTTCTGTACATAAATTTCAGCCTGCATCGCCCAATCTTGATGAATCTTAAATGTAGTAAGCTTGAATAAAGACCTAGCTCGGGATTGTATTTGGGGTTCACCAGGGCAACGCAATGCCACTATTATCAGGGTTTTTTTACCGTATATAACAGACGCCGAATATCGGCATCTTCCCCCACCAAACTATGCTTTTTGTCCATTTCAGAACCAAAAATTCCCCCTGAATTTTTTTTTTTTTTTTTTTTTTTTTTTTTTTTTTAATAGAAAGAGGTGTCTCATGATTATAATATCTCAATTCTATTTCAATTTAATCTTGCCAAACGTAATAAATTATGAAAAAAACAATGAATATAGTGCAAACATGTACAAATGTATTGTAATAATGAGAGAGTAATTAAACAAATACCCCAAAAAGGGAAACAGGGAAACGCCGCGAAAATTCCCACGCGCACAATTTTTCCCCAAAGTGGAAAATCACGCGTAAAATTTCCCCCACATAAGGGCTAAAGGCCCCTTCCCCCTCCACCCCAAAAAAACCCTGATTATTGTCCCCTACCGGTTTCACCGGAGGGGACTTATGGTTTACGCTCTGTGCGTCTGTGAGTCTGTCTGTCTGTCTGTCTGTCACACTTTTCTGTATCCTGCAATAACTTTAAAAGTTCGTCACATTTTTTAATAAAACTTGAAACATGGATAGATGGCAATATGGATGGGGCACTGTTGGTCCAACTGATAATTGCACAATATGCGTATGCCAATTTTTTTTGACTCATCAAAAGTATAATTATGTGTAACTCCTGTTTTAATAACACTAGCTTTGCAAGATTAAAAGTTTGAGGAAGTCTTTATATTGTTTATAATATACTGCTATAATGAATGTACCATGGAAATACAACTATAACTAAAACAATCAAATTATACTCATTTTGATTTATTCCAGATTATTTTACATTTATCGATAAACGCGCTTATAATTTATATAAACATTAACGGACACGTGTAGTTCAGTAACGGACAAGTTAAATTTCCTAAATGGTTGTCCGTGGACAAGTATAGTTTTTTAAGATTTCACCACCCCTGGGTGTGTGTAACATTGGGCTAAATTAGTTTAGGTTTAACAACACAGCTTTTTCAATCATTGATGGGATAAAATCAAGGAAAGATCCTTATGTGAGAACTGTTGGAAGAGTGATAACTCTTGTACATGTGTATGAAACATTAGATGATTAATCTCCCTTGAATTATCCCTGTAGTTATGATCTTCTTTACTTTGTAATCTTACTAAAACGGAAAAACATACACAGAACTATGAACAGATATGTGTTAATTTCCTTATTCACATGAATCTGTTAAAACATGGCAAGATATAAAACAATGACTTGCAATGGTCAAATGGACATGATTTCCTCCTTGCATACAGAAGATCCATTGTTCTATCTGCACTCTAGGAGCATTTCCAAAGATCTTCTTAACCCTTTCAGTGCGGGAACTGAATTTTAAAGGCCTTTGCAAACAGTTTGGATCCAGATGAGACGCCTCATAACGTGGCGTCTCATCAGGATCCAAACTGTTTGCTATTCCGATAGTATTCTTTGAAAAAAAATCGAAGAAAATGCTTACCGTAGGTTTCCACGTATAGCGCGCAGTTTTTTACCTCCAAAAATCAAATTAAAAAGTTGATGCGCGTTATACATTGATACAACGCTATCCTGGCTGCTAAATTGGTAAAAATATGTTGTGTAATCGTAAATAATCAAAATGGCCGCCATGTTTTTTTCCCAGAAAACCACCACCCTATAATCTTACTGACTGAGGGGCCATTGTCGAAACAACCATAAGTCGCTACTGGTAGGTATGAACGCTGTAGAAGAAGTTTTGTCAAAATAAATTTGTTTGAATAAACTTGCGGACATTTCTTTGTTTGTGTTTTAACACTTCCTTTTCGATGAATTCCGATGGGGATTGTTGTCGAGAGCAGGCAAAGGTAGGTGCGAACGAGGTCTTTTTACGGGTAACGGTAGGTGTGAAAGGGGATCATTTTGCACTTCGTAATTGGCAGATGATATTGAGTAATATGTGCCACGACTTGTGACAATATGCAATTGCATTTTGTGTATATAAATATTCAACGTTCAACTGTGGTGTTTCAAACTATCGTTAGCAATCGCCTGAACTACAACACAGAGAGATATTGACATCGTCCTTCGCCCGCATACCTCAACAATTGTATCCCTGTCTTCTATGCGTACTTCAAATTTACCGGTAATGCCCACGCTTTCCCCGAGGAAAAATCACACGATGTACACTAATTCTTATTTTCTCACGTTTTTCACGAAATGCACATGGACTGTTAATCTTTTGCAAGAAAATTATAAAATTGTCAGAAAAGTATAGTGCTATGCAACCCCTGCTCCTAATCATAATGACGCTTCCTATTTTGAATGCTTAATTAAGCTTTCCAATGCCCCGGATTATTGGACTGTTTAATAGTAAAATGGCGGCCATTTTCGGTTTGATTTGGTGGTTTTATTGTCTTGAAATATTTTTTTCTCCATTTTTGCATTTAAAAAACAGCCTGCGCGCTATACACGGATGCGCGCTATACGTGGAAACCTACGGTATTTTAGAAATTCAGCAGACGAGATTTTTGAGACGACAAATTTCCCAGCATGCAAAGGGTTAAGACACCAAGTATCTTAGGAATTGGACAGGAAAGTGTCGATATAAGCTCAACGCTTTTGGTGCAATCAAGCTAGAACTAATAGGTTTAAACTATTTCATTCAACCCAAACGCAAAATTGTAATTATTAGTCCGCTTTTAACTCTGGTCAGTGTTTGTTTGGCAATAATACAGGCATGTTATTTATATTGCAACAAGCTAAATGAGTTTTCTTGTTGTAGATCGTGTAAAAGAACATTGGTTGATGATTTCCAACATATACATTTCGAATTGTATAGAACAACGCAGTTAAAAACAAGTTGAGAAATATAAGTGGGTTTACATTTCTGATTAAATTATGAGAGATGAGTGTAGCACAAAAGTAAATATCACATAGTGTAAGACAATAGACATGTGAGATACGACACAGAATGTGAGCAGTGGTCAGGGGAACACAATATCTATCAGGCTTCTCTACAGTGCCATTGGAGTACAGTGCTGTTGGTGTACAGCCTTGCAGGTACTGTGGAAAAAAACTGGGTTAGCAATTTTCAAATAGCAAAACAGCTTATGATAAGATGACAAATTGTATATCCTTACAACACTATTGTTTTTCAATAATTGTGAAACCTGTCTAAACAAACAAATTTCTGTACTCGGCAAATTGTTTGGTTTTCAAAGGAGTTCGGTTCAACATAGTTTTAGCAAAATGAATACTTCTTTCAAAATAAACAGGCGCACTTAACATGTTTATTCTTTAAAACATGTGCTCGTTAACACTAATATCGCTTCAGTATTATTATTAGCACAATAAGATCTATATTTTGTTCATTTGGAAATGTAACAAATATACATGATCATAAAGCATTTCATTATTTATATAAGCTGAGTTTAGACATGCTGACAATATTTAAGTTGCGTTGAGGAATACATTCTGTTTACATATGAAGCAGTTTTATAGACAAACATTAAGTGCTTGCATCAACTTACAAGGATTGTTATTTTAAAAATTTGCACTTTTTCATATCAATTACTTTAACTGTTGTAAAAATATGTAAAAAGTATGTAATTTTTAGCATAAAACACAACATTTTAATATCGTTTTCATATCCCATTATTGCTATCACCATGGTGATGAGCCACAGTGAGTAATTGTGTCACCAATTACTGGGTTAACGATTATGTAGAATTGGGATATCACACTTAACAAATTACAGTGGTCAATTTCATTAGGTCTTATTATTATAAGATTAAATGAGATCAAATTTTTGTTACACACATTACTTGGTTTTCAGTTAAGACAGTGTTCAATTCACTTCTTTTATTTGCTAAAAAATAGAGTAAAAGGTTTTAGCCGATGTGACTGTTTGGTTTTGACAGGTTTTCACAGGGTTTGGTTACACCAAGTTAACCTGTCCTTCTTATTGGTTTGAAATTGTGAAACAATCCTCAAACAACAAAACATTACAGTTATAAAATATATGTTGTAATGCCAAAAACAACAACTCAAATCGAGTTTAAAATCAGCTAAAGCTATTGGACTAATTGTTAACTGTGAATGTAACATTGTTTTAAAAATGAGCTGTCCAACGCAAACCATTAGAACATTGTCAAACACAATCATGTTGTTGTTAAAAAAATATATAGCTTACGTTTTCAATATTTGTCTTTGGATTTAATTTTTTCTTGCCACTCTAGTCTATTGACTGATAATAAACATGATTTGCAAATGTAATTATAACAGAAAAGTACGTGGAAACTGACAGAATAAAGTAATAAAAAACATAAGACCATTACAAATTTCCAAAGCAGTATGTCAAATGACAAACATTGTTTCCTGTTCATGTGAAAAACATGGGAAAACAAACATAATTTAATAAATAGTTTTTAAAAGATCCACATTAAATATGGGTTATATATATATTACAATATGTACCGTAATTACTCTATGTTTTCGGACACTTAAAAATAATTAATTTGTTTCGTGTCCGAAAACTTAGATACAAAATATATTCACAAAATACAGGTGTCCGAAAACTTAGAGTCGAAAATTGATGTGTCCGAAAATAGCGTCAATTGTATCAACGACTTCCGGTATTAGCACGCGATTGTAAAATACCATGCCGTATAGTACAAATTACAGTTATATATGTTTGCACTGCATTTTAAATGCTTAATTTATTTGACAGAAAGTTACTTTAAGGTTGTACTTTGACCAACGAGTTCAAAGATGAGCATGTGATGTACTGATACTCGCTAGTATGAACCTGTAATAAACGAAATAAAAAAGCAAACTATAAATTATTTGTTTGTTCATTTCCGATAGTTGTTGTCTAACACCTTCCATTGTTTGTAAAACTTGCAATAGGGTGCATCAAACTTTGAAGCGTTTAGTATTTGCCACAGTTATTTTACTGAGAAGGGGGAGTACCATTGCGGTAGATAATTAAACTGTTAATTGGCACTACCCCCGGTAATTGTCATAACGCTTATGCTATTGGGCGAAACCATTGTTAAATACCGGTTTACAAGGTTATTTGCCCAATAACGCAAATGAAATGGTCCGTTGCCCTCAGGCATGCACCTGCCATGTTTTATGATGTTAATCTGGTTGTTAAACCCCATGATCGAAGTGTAATTAGATATCAATAACAGGACCGAAATTTGGTAAAATAGCGCTGTAAAATATACTGTCCGAAAACTTAGAGACATTAATTATGGACAAAAACTCGTGTGTCCGAAAATTAAGAGTCACGAAAAATAATTATTTTTGCTAAAAAAAGGGGTGTCAGAAAACTTAGAGTGTCCGAAAACATAGAGTTATTGCGGTACTCAGGAACCCAGTGGTGCAGTGTGACAACAATGCAACACGGATAACGGAGTGAATACATAAATGTGACAATATGGCACACAATTTCCTTCAAAAGTCATTCAATCATAATCTCAATATAGTTGCGTTTGTTTGTTATGCAAACGTTTGTTTTATCACATTTACCAATATGACTGACAAAACCACATAACATTGTGCAGTGTGCATGTAAGGTGCCAGTGATGTGGGTCTGTCCACTGCCTCTATGGCAAAGTCCTCCAAGTCAGCACTCGGTTTTAAGCGCTCATTTGGCTTGAAGCGCTCATGTGGCTTAAAGTTCATATCTGTTGGTATGTCAGCTGCCACAGTAGTAAGTTTTGTTTGTGACACTGTAGAGCTTTCCCTAACATTTGCTATAGGCTTACAAAGAAGTCTGTTGGGCTCTTGAAGGTAGATATGGATACCAAACACCTGGAATGCCTCGTAGAACATGCAGCTGGGCAGCATGCTCGGATCATAGAGGAACTGCAATTAGAGAATTGACATTAAACTAGTGGGATGACCTGCTGTTGTAATATTTACCTTGAAAATTGTGGGTCATCACAATGCAACTATACTTAATTTATAAATATTTAAAAACGCTGATTTTAGTCCTGAATAAAATCTAAAGTAATCAAAACTTGTATACGGGCTAATACTGGTGTATAAAACTTTTTTTTTCCAAAAATAATTTTTACCTTCATATTACATAATTTCAGCTGCATGTTATTTGTAAAAGACATCAGATTTACGAAAAGTCATCACTGCCAACCACAATCACAATATATATTTTTTTCTTTCATAATTTGATTTATTCATATGTTTAATATTGTAGGCAGGAAATATGTTATTATTCCATGTTAGTATTTTCAAAAGGGCATGATTTCATTAAGTCAGTTATGTGACCTATGTTAGATAGAGTCATGCTTTCTTACTGGATATGTGACCGGTGTAAGATGGAACCAGCCCATGCCATCCTCCGAGAAAAAATTATTAGGTCTGCCTTGAAATATCCATCCAAATGCACCAAGCTTTCCCTCCATGTCGTAGAGCAGGAATAAAGGGTATATTTTCTCACAGGGCAGGCTCCGCGACATGTTCATGAAGTACAGTGTACCTGCAAAATTGATGTAAAATCATACTTTTGTATATGAAAATTAATGTAGGATTAAATTGTCCCTTCCTTCTCTTCAGTTGCTTTTTCACCAGAGACAGTCAATTAGTACTTATCACTGTGTGGCATGCAGTTGCCTTTCCACCATAGAGAGACCACTAGTACATACCCATCTGTGGTCTGCAGTTGCCTTTACACCACAGACAGACCACAAGTACTTGCCCATCTGTGGTCTGCAGTTGCCTTTACACCATAGACAGACAACTAGTACTTGCCCATCTGTGGTCTGCAGTTGCCTTTACACCATAGACAGACCACTAGTACTTACCAATCTGTGGTCTGCAGTTGCCTGAGACAACTAGTACTTACCCATCTGTGGTCTGCAGATGCCTTTCCACCATAGACAACTAGTACTTACTCATCTGTGGTCTGCAGTTGCCTTTACACCATAGACAGACAACTAGTACTTGCCCATATGTGGTCTGCAGTTGCCTTTCCACCATAGACAACTAGTACTTACTCATCTGTGGTCTACAGTTGCCTTTACACCATAGACAGACAACTAGTACTTGCCCATCTGTGGTCTGCAGTTGCCTTTATGCCATAGACAGACCACTTGTGCTTACCCATCTGTGGTCTGCAGTTGCCTTTCCATCATAGAGAGACCACTAGTACTTGCCCATGTGTGGTCTGCAGTTGCCTTTACACCATAGACAGACCACTAGTACTTGCCCATCTGTGGTCTGCAGTTGCCTTTACGCCATAGACAGACCACTAGTACTTACTCGTCTGTGGTCTGCAGTTGCCTTTACACCATAGACAGACAACTAGTACTTGCCCATGTGTGGTCTGCAGTTGCCTTTCTACCATAGACAGACCACTCGTACTTGCCATCTGTGGTCTGCAGGTGCCTTTACACCATAGAGAGACCACTAGTACTTGCCCATCTGTGGTCTGAAGTTGCCTTTACGCCATAGACAGACCACTTGTACTTACCCATCTGTGGTCTGCAGTTGCCTTTATGCCATAGAGAGACAACTAGTACTTGCCCATCTGTGGTTTGCAGTTGCCTTTATAGCCATAGACAGACCACTTGTACTTACCCATCTGTGGTCTGCAGTTGCCTTTATGCCATAAAGAGACAACTAGTACTTACCCATCTGTGGTCTGCAGATGCCTTTACACCATAGAGAGACAACTTGTATTTACCCATCTGTGGTCTGCAGATGCCTTTACACCATAGACAAACAACTAGTACTTACCAATCTGTGGTCTGCAGTTGCCTTTATGCCATAGAGAGACAACTAGTACTTGCCCATCTGTGGTCTGCAGTTGCCTTTACGCCATAGACAGACCCCTTGTACTTACCCATCTATGGTCTGAAGTTGCCTTTATGCCATAGAGAGACAACTAGTACTTACCCATCTGTGGTCTGCAGATGCCTTTACACCATAGAGAGACAACTTGTACTTACCCATCTGTGGTCTGCAGATGCCTTTATGCCATAGACAGATAACTAGTACTTACCCATCTGTGGTCTGCAGTTGCTTTTACACCATAGACAGACAACCAGTACTTACTCATCTGTGGTCTGCAGATGCCTTTACACCATAGAGAGACAACTTGTACTTACCGTACCCATCTGTGGTCTGCAGATGCCTTTACGCCATAGACAGACAACTAGTACTTACCCATCTGTGGTCTGCAGTTGCCTTTCCGCCATAATGGGGACAGCTGACTGCTGTCCTGTGGAATGTGTAGGAAGTCATTCTCTGGGTTGTAGCCTAGCTGGATGTACAGCCCCTTCTCTGGCCCTGCACCCTTGGAAGTCATTGGGCTGCATATCAACTGAGGGTGCTTGAAATAGGCTGAGAAGGCAAAGAGGAGCACATTTTTGTTATTCTGCTTATTATTTAAGAGCTGGAAATTCAGTGACTGTTATCTAATTATTAGGTATAAGTACTTTAACATGTTTCTTCACTTTCTAATGGGTATGATTGTTGAAATGAAAAATCAGTTGTTTTTTCCCTTAAAAGTTGATCTTAATTATTAAAGCCATTAAAGAGTTGAAATGTTTCATGGTTTGAACAAGTGCACGTACTGTTTCTGCAGTGCACAGCACATATATTTTAACAATGACTTAATGGCTATTCCCATGTTCTCTAAAATAAAGTGATGGGTTCTCACAGCCATTGTAAATGGCAAGGGCGATTGTAAAGTTAGTGTTGTGCTGGTACAGTGACCTAAAGGGTGAAATCTCCGTTTAAATTATACTAGAAACAAATTGTTACTGTAAAATTACTTTTTGGTGGTAGCATATGAATTGCGAGCGATATTTATATTGTGCACATTCTATATGTGCATACAATCACATCCTGCACATCAGCTATATTTGTGCACGCTCTCCAGCAGAAAATTAGACTACCTCAACAAAACCAAGCAATTAATTTGTAGAAATAATGTGCATATGCATCATTTGAACGGTTATATTCAGATTAAGAATTCCAATAATGAGCAACTTCACAGTAGTTCAAAAGGCTGGAGATAAACCATATAATGTAGGTTAGATGTCTGGTGTCTTTGGTGTTGAAACTAAATATTGTTGTTATCTAATATCAATCTCACTTATGATTTAATTTCTTCTTTCTTCATACTAGTCCCCATATTATACATTAAACAAAATTTATTATTGAACAGTGAAACACAGTACCATATTTTGTGGCATCTTTACTTGTTCAGAACAAGTCTTAGTTTTAACATTTAAGTTTTATTCCGATGTAATATGATGTGTGTAACACAAATTTAATTTTAGCACTTTAAAATAAATCACATTCCTGTATGTATTACAATTTTCACAAAGGAGCATGTGAATTTAATTTTGCTATTAATTTAAAAGTAGCACATGCATGGGGATACAAGTGATCTGAATAAATGGAACTTAATAACAATAACTGGAGAAATAACTGAAGAAGAGTGAAAACTGTGGTATTTTCCCTGAAGGCCCTTTGTGGCCCCTAAGGCTCCCTTGTTTCTCTCATTGTACACTCCATTATTTTCCCTTTGTTGTGTGCCGCTGGGCAGGAGGTTACAGTTACAGGAGGGAATAAAGATGTCAAGAGCCACAGTATTTTCTAATTGAATAGGAAACCAGAAGCCAGATGACAATGGGTGGCATAGGATAGAGGGGAAGAATTCAGCTTTGTGTTTTGTACACATTTGATGAAAACATTCAGTGCTTACTAAATTTATTTGTTTACCCATCTCACTGTGAACTTTTATATATTTTCACTTTTGTTAAACAAGTCTATATTTTCACTATAAATAGCCACCAGAAAAACTTTGCAAAACCAAAAAATCACAAACGTTGATGAAGACTGGTTACCTGTGACAAAGTAGTAGATGACTCCGTTATACTGCCTCAAGTCCTTGAGCAGAGGGGGCTGTATCTCCACTTGGGGCAGCTCTATGCTCACATTCATGGAGTTAAACCCAACCATGTTTCCTGGAATCTTTTAAAGGAATCACTTATAAGCAAACACTTATTCTTGCTTATAACAGTAATGCACTGTGTGATTTAAGTCTTTACAGCTACCCATAAATAATTTGATCATGTTTGTTCAATCAGATGTGAACTTAACGTTCTAATTGATCTGTTTAATTGGGTTATGTTGTGGTACATGCTGGTATGGAAACAGTCCTAAATTAAGGCATAGGAGCCATTCCTGTTTATTTCATGCTCAGGTGAGCTTTTGTGATGGTCTGTCATGCACCATCAAGGTTTGCTTTGTTAACACTCAACATTTATTGTCAGTTATTAATGAAACTTGGTCAAAAAATTTGTTCTTATGACATACTGGATGAGTTTGAACATGGTTCTGGTTGGGTGAACAAAAAATGGCTACCAGAGGACGGGAACGTTTCATTATATGCCTATAATTAAACATTAACACACTAGAAGTCTCATTTATGGTCTGATTTTCATGATTTGGCCAGAACATTTGTTCTTATGATATCTTGGATGAGTAAAAAACATGGCTGCCAGGGGGCGGGGTATTTTTCTTAATATGGTTATAGAAGAACCTTGTTAACACTCAAAGTCAAATCTATGGTCTAATATTCATGAAACTTGGTCGGAACATTTGTTATTATATCTGGGTTAAGTGAAAAAATGGTTCCCATTTGCTGAAAAACATAGCCGCCAGGTGGCTGGGAATTTTTTCTTGTATGGCTATCGTAAAACCTTGTCAACTCTCTAGTTGATATTTTGGCAATGTTTGAAAATGATTTCAAAAACATCTTAAATGACGTGAGAGTTGTTCAAGTCCCTTAAGTTACAAGTGAGCAACCATGAGCCACTGGCCCTCTTATTATCCCCGCCGAAAAAAAAATCGGAGGGGATATAGTAATTGGTCCTGTCCGTCCGGCTGAAACTTTGTCCGTAGCATAACTCCAAATCTATTCCATGGATTTACTTATAACTTAAAATATAAACAGATGGCAACTAGGAGAAGTGCAGTGACCAAGAACCATAACTCTATCTACCTTAGTTTTTGAATTATCTCCCTTTTTTTATAACTTTAAAGTAAATTTTTGTCCGGAGCATAACTCTAAATATACTAAAGGGATTTACTTGAAACTTGAAATATAAACAGATGGCAACTAGGAGAAGTTCAGTGACCAAGAACCACAACTCTATCTACCTAAGTTTTTGAATTATCTCCCCTTTTATATAATTTTAAGGTAAATTTTTGTCCGGAGCATAACTCTAAATTTACTGAAGGGATTTACTTGAAACTTTAAATATAAACAGATGGCAACTAGGAGAAGTGCAGTGACCAAGAACCACAACTCTATCTACCTTAGTTTTTGAATTATCTCCCCTTTTATATAACTTTAAAGTAAATTTTTTCCGGAGCATAACTCCAAATCTATTCAATGGATTTACTTTAAACTTAGAATATAAACAGATGGCAACTAAGAGAAGTGCAGTGACCAAGAACCATAACTCTGTCTACCTTAATTTTGAATTATCTCCCCTTTTATATAACTTTAAAGTAAATTTTTGTCCGGAGCATAACTCAAAATATACTAAAGGGATTTACTTAAAACTTTAAATATAAACAGATGGCAACTAGGAGAAGTGCAGTGATCAAGAACCACAACTCTATCTACCTTAGTTTTTGAATTATCTCCCCTTTTATATAATTTTAAAGTACATTTTTGTCCGGAACATAACTCTAAATCTACTGAAGGGATTTACTTGAAACTTGAAATATAAACAGATGGCAACTGAGAGAAGTGCAGTGACCAAGAACCACAACTCTATCTACCTTAGTTTTTGAATTATCTCCCCTTTTATATAATTTTAAAGTAAATTTTTGTCCGGAGCATAACTCTTAATATACTGAAGGGATTTACTTGAAACTTGAAATATAAACAGATGGAAAGTAGGAAAAGTGCAGTGACTAAGAACCAGAACTCTATCTACCTTAGTTTTTGAATTATCTCCCCTTTTATATCACTTTAAAGTAAATTTTTGTCCGGAGCATAACTCTAAATCTACTGAAGGGATTTACTTGATACTTGAAACTTTAACAGATGGCAAGTAGGAGAAGTGCAGTGACTAAGAACCATAACTCTATCTACCTTAGCGTTTGAATTATATCCCTTTATTTAATTTCAAAGTAAATTTTTGTCCGGAGAATAATGAATTCTCTCCCTTTATTTGTTTTTTTCAAATATTATACTTCTCTCTAAAACAAATGTTGTCAAACAAGCAAACACATTTCGGCGGGGGATTTGGCACTACTGTGACAAGTTCATATTTGTTTCTATGATAGTGGGACTATAGCTTTAAAGATACTTTTTTTTGAAGGGCGCTTGAACTTAAAGTGTAAGATTGGTAGCTCAGCCGACATTCATTGCTTAGTTTCGGAAAATAAATAATTTACTGGAACTTAAGAGGAAATTAGCTTCAGCTTCAATCAATACTCTCACCTTTACACTATCGACAATGTAGTGAGCAACTCACCATTATTAGAGATGATTAGAATATGAGGACAGACTGATGTATGTGGCAACCATGGAAACAGAAAAGCTTTTTTGTGTTGATTCTATAAGATGTGATCAATTTTGTAGTTAAAAGTAATAAAAGTAGGAGCTAGAAATTGCATGGACCTTGATTTAATGTCATACAACTGTCAGTCTAGAATTCTGATTAATTTATCATCAGATTAGATGCTGGAATGAAAAGCATAAGGTGATCAGATTAATTAACCTATTTTTAAGAAGAAATGTCTAGTGTTTGTTAAGGTGAATGCACATAGTTCTCATTTTTTAAAGGAGTTTTGTTTAGTTTGTAAGAAAAAATCAACAGAAATGAAATATGGTAAAACAATGTTAATAGGGCCCGGGTTTATGTAACTTGGACAGTCGGTATCCTGAAATTTAAAAGGAATTGAATGTATACCATTTCCAATGCAGAAATGTGGTCTTGACAAGTGCGAGTGGAAGCTTTAATGTGAAGAATTACCGATATCCCTGTTATAGAAAATAAATTTATTCCAGAAACTGAAAAATGTCATGAAGGGAATATTATTAAGTACAAATAATATCACGTGCATATGAAAATAATAGGGAATTCTGGTACCCACTTTGCTAACTTAAAGAAATCACCATTTTTTATCCCTTTTTTGTTTCAGAAACAAGTGAAAACTATTTTAAGGTACAATTTTAACAAAAATATTGATAAATTACATTGTAGTTTATTTTACTTGTTATTTATTACTGATCATATATCAACAATACACACGTCTAATACTGGTTACTTTATTAAGCAGCCTGATTAAAATCCCCTTCATAAGTTATATCAGAAAATGACCAAAGTGATTTTGTTGTTTTGCACTTTTAATTATAATAATTGATAACTGTCCCATAAGCAATGTTTAATATTATTAATATCACTTTTATATGTAAGAACATGGGGGATTAAGGTACCGGCTCGGCGCCAGAAAGCGTGTAAAACTGGTTATTACTTGTCAAATACATGTGGAAAAAATGTTTCGTTAATACTTTTGTAAATATCAGTGTAGAAGTGTTTATACCAGTGTATTATGTGAATTTGGAATACGACATCAATCTTGGAATGGCTTTGTTCAGTGAAATAATCTGGTTCAAAACACAAAATGATTCAAATGCATGACATGGGCACAGTTTTCAATTGGATAATGACTAATAACACCATAATAGGTAGTAACAGGTTAGACTTTGGTATAAGGGCGCAAGTGGCTGAGAGCATGTTTCTCGTTCTGAATTCCTATTTTACATATCTAATGTTCTGTATGCGCTATTTTTATGCTCCCTTACAACATTTTGGGGGAGCATATAGTCCCCGCTTCGTCTGTGTGCGTCCGTGCACAATTTTTGTCCGGGTTATTTCTCAGCAATTAATGACCGGAATTCAATGAAACTTTATGGGAAGCTTCACTACCAAGAGGAGATGTGCATATTATCAGCCGGTTCTGGTCGGATGATTTTTCACAGAGTTATGGCCCTTTGAAATTTTCCATTAACTGTACAAATAGTGCAATTCTTGTCCTTGCTATTTCTCAGCAACTAATGAACAGAATTCAATGAAACTTTATGGGAAGCTTCACTACCAAGAGGAGATGTGCATTTTATCAGTTGGTTCTGGTCGGATGATTTTTCACAGAGTTATGGCCCTTTGAAATTTTCTATAAAAAAATTATTGTTCCCCCAACTACTGTGACCTAAAGACGTTTTCCTTTATCTTAATATATAGTGCAATATTGTGACCAAAAAAACCTTTGGGGAGCATCACCCGTCTCCGACGGTTTCTTGTTTTGCATTTGCATAAGAAACAAATGACGCAAGCCCCTTATACCAGTGTTTTAGGCTGTAATAGGGGGTGAAAGAAGTTTATAAAAATCATCGCGTATATGGCGTTATAAATAAGCAATCTATAGACAAAGAAGCCACTTTGGTGTTAGCTTGTCTAGGATTTCTAACCGCTAAGCCATGTGATTAAGTGGGCGGAGAAAACTGCTAAGCCATGTGATGTAGTGGGCGGAGCAATCATTGTCCAGAAAAGATGTCAATAATATGTCTTTTAACCTTAAAAGAAATTAAACTTTTAATTAACATGTTGTTAATACAGATGGTTGAATTTTATTTATCAAGATTTTCATCGTAATTTGGGCATGACTCGGTCATTGCATTTAT
Organism: Dreissena polymorpha; assembly: GCF_020536995.1. Lineage (NCBI taxonomy): Eukaryota > Metazoa > Mollusca > Bivalvia > Myida > Dreissenidae > Dreissena > Dreissena polymorpha. The sequence goes on along the minus strand of NC_068355.1, from coordinate 141,639,573 downwards.
TTCTCTGCAGAAGAATTGAAGCATATAGTTGCCACTTTGCCCATCTATTAAAATAACAATTTGATGTCTATTGTGGTAACTGTACATTAAAGCCGGATGTTAAAAAAGGACTGTTTTACTAATACATAAACCAATAATAACAATGAATATACTAGTTTATAACTTGAATGTTGTACGAGAACACCACCATAGCATTGGTTAGTGCATACATGTATCTGAGTGGCAAAATTATATAATTTAACAGCTAGATATTTTTTTACATGATTATTAAATGTCTTTGTTATGACATTCATTCCTATGATATAATATAGGGAAATGGCATTTTGATTTCTTGATTTATTTCTTTGTAAGAAACTTTGATATGTTTTATGGGATATATTTCCAACATTAGCTACTGTATTTAAGCTCATGTGAACTAGATCAGTACTGTCAGTGACGTCCATGTGTTACAGTGTCACAAAAGATTGGTTTCCTTTGTTCAGGAAATAATTATGTCCACAGTGTGCTGGCATAACCCATTAAGGCAATAAAGGAGACCAATCTTCTAGCAACCGTTGCTCAGATGTTGCTAAGGGCAAATTAAGGGCTCCCCACGCTCTTACATCAAGCAGTAATGCCTATTTCAGTAATCAAAGTTTGAATTCCAATGGTTTCAGTGACATGTATAAAAGCTTCAATTGCTTTGAAAATACAAAATGATGTCGGAAAAAAACTTCTCGAGTTCACTGGTATTTATTGCACCTGACCTTAGTAAAGTAAACATCATATACAAATATTATAACAAAAGGGTGATTAAAAGAAATGTAAGGTTCTTTTTAATGATTAAGATTTTAATTTTTACATACACCAGACATGAGAAGGTGTATCCAAGTTTTAATTGCAAGCAATTCAAGCCTTAATAAGTTTAAATCTATTTATTTTAGCCGGATTACATGGAAAGCCTAAGGCTAAACTTAAACGCTCTCAAGTCTTTTTCCTGGGACTAGAACCAATACTTGGTGTCTATAGAGGAGATCTAAAGCAAACACAGTGGGGATTGACCCCATGAACTCCTGGTCGCAAGGTGTCCACTACCCCATGGCGACCTTCAAGCCCCACTTGAAGGAATAAAAAAATGTGTGAATTCAAGAGGCATAAGCAAGCTATTGTTTGTAAAAATAGTTTTGAAAATAGATTGGAAATTTGAAGTTTTACACTTTAAATAATCAGTTGATAAACAAGCATAAAACTTTGGCTGGGCTGTATTTAATTTAAATTAGCAGTAATTTAAATTGTGGAGTTAAATTAAAACATAAATTTCTATTTAAGCAAGGAAAAACTCAAGCCCATCAAACATTTTGAAATAACAAAAAATGTGGATAAACATTGTTTTAAATGAAGGAGATCTAATGTACTTAAGTTGAGAGGGAAAATTGATGGTTGATAATACTTAAGTTAAGTGGGCCACGAAAGTCTATAATACTACAGTTCAGAGGACCATGGAAGTTGATAATACTACAATTGAGTGGACCATGAAAGTGTATAATACTACAGTTGAGAGGACCATGGAAGTTTATAATACTAGAGTTGAGTGGGCCATGGAAGTTGATTATACTACAATTGAGTGGACCATGAAAGTTTATAATACTAGAGTTGAGTGGGCCATGGAAGTTGATAATACTTCAGTTGATTTAGCCATGAAAATTGATAATACTTCAGTTGAGTGGGCCATGGAAGTTGATAATACTACAGTTGATTTAGCCATGAAAATTGATATTACTTCAGTTGAGTGGGCCATGGAAGTTGATAATACTACAGTTGATTTAGCCATGAAAATTGATAATACTTCAGTTGAGTGGGCCATGGAAGTTGATAATACTACAGTTGAGTGAGCCATGAAAGTTTATAATACTACAGTTGAGTGAGCCATGAAAGTTTATAATACTACAGTTGATATAGCCATGAAAGCTGATAATACTACAGTTGAGTTGGCCATGAAAGTTGATATTACTACAGTTGAGTGGACCATGGAAGTTGATAAAACTACAGTTGAGTGAGCCATGGAAGTTGGTAATACTGCATTCGAGTGAGCCATGAAAGTTGATAATAATACAGTTAAGTTGGAAACCTGAGGAAGAAAATACGTAAGTTTAGTGTGGATCCTGATGGTTGAGACGAAAGTTTTACTAAGCTTGAGACTTAAATAATTGAGTGGGTCCATTAAGAGGTTAGAAAACTACAGTTTTATGAGGATCTTTAAGATAAGCCGATACTTACTGCTGCCTGTACACCAGCCAAATTACCGTTGAGATCATATATTGGCATGGCCTTCATGTTGTCTCCACGACGGAATAGAAACCCATGGTACTGCTCGGCTGTAAATAAACACGCAATAAAGATACTGCATTGTTAGCTTGCGGAATCCCAAACAAATCTATGTAACTTATCACATTCATTTATAACCCTGCATCATTTGGCTAGTAAATATTAATGGAAATGAAATGTTTTGTAATGACAAATTGTTTTTTGATAATTTGTTTTTAAGTCCCAAGCCTATAATTATCGTCATCAACTAGACTAGTTCTATTTCATATCAAATGATTTAACCAGACCATAGTGATTCCAAGCTTTTCCCCAGGATTTTATCATTAATGAATTTGTGTTTATTTTTCCTCAATTCCTTCCATTTTCATTCAAGTCCCTGTAATATATTATAATTTAAATGACATGCAAAATCTGACAAGACATAAGAACGCATATATAATTGAAAAAAAAAACAACAATAACAAAACAATTTCATATTTTTACCAAAAGTATACAGATATACAATGTTATCCAAACATTTAGGGAGAATGCTAAGACGGCTTTGGGCAGATCGGGAGAACTATTTCGTGCTTCCGAAGATTCTCGAAGCCAATCTTGTGTTTGCTGTAAATGTTCCCATATCATTGCTGGAAATTCATATTAAAAAAAACGAGCATTTTGTATATCATTAAATCTACGTTACCAGATATGATATGATACAGAGCTCCAGATAAGGTTTTGTGACATTCTTAAATTACTACCAGATTTTCAAAAAGAATTCTTAATTCTTATTTTTTCTAAAAGACCTAAAAATAAATAATAATGGTTATTTTCATGCAAAAAAAAATCAAAATAAACACACTAGCAACTTTATTTATACGAGTTCAACAGTGTCTTTCCAGTATTATACAATGTTATTTTTCAAATACCTTCATATGCCCAAACTGTGCTTAGATTGTATGCCTTAGATGCATTTTTACATATTTCACAATAAAAACGGGTCTCCCCTTCAATCTTTTCAACGATTAGCCACGGGACTTGTCCCTTCCACTCGTTCAATGTTTTTTTTTGTGTTTAAGTTTGGACCCGTCGTGTCGCGTTTTTGTTTAGCTTTTCCGACTGTGTCGGCAACTGAGCAAACAACATCGTATAAGATCTTTTCTATAATGTCTTTCTTAACATTTAACTTCGGCTTACTTTGCGTACAATATGTTAAAAGCGTGTTTTTGGACGCTTTGCAGTTTTTTAGGACGTTTTCTGGGCGCTGCCATTTTTTTTTTTGACAGATAGACTGTATACGCCGCTTTTATTGGAAAAAAATGCGCTTTGTTATACAAACCCGATAACCATTCTATATAAGCACCGCAAAGATCTTTAATACGCAAAAAGAACTCAATAAAAATCGATACGATCCGATGTAAAAATAATATTCGTAACTTGATTTTGAAATTCTTAATGGTACCACAAGATTTTAAAATAAATACGTAACGGACTTGAAAATAATTCGTAATTACGAAAATATGACCCTTATCTGGAGCTCTGTGATATGATGGCTATTGCTATAAGGAACACATATTTTTTATGGGTAAACATTATTTTACGAAATATTTTAAGAAATATTAGCTGATTTTGAGTGTTTATTGAGTAATTAAAATATCAATTACGCACTTCTGCAATAAACACCAGATTATTTTTTTAAACACCACTGGAATTGTCATAAACAATTTAAATATTAAACACACTGAGTATACCTTTAATTGCTCTTATGCCACCTGTACCGGAAATAATTAATGATTATCATCCATTATTAGGGAACAAACACCATAATTGTAGGAAAAACGGCACCTGGACACTCGTCTACCTGCGCTTTTTGCATTCCCTAACTATCAGCATGTCGTAAGTTTGTTGACCTGGACAATAAGCACCCGATTAAATTGTCCACCTGGAAAATTAGCATCTGATTATATATAAATTTTTCACCCCAGAAAATTGGTTCCCGAATTATTTTTAAGCTGCAATAAAATATTTTGCAGCTCCAGACAATCAACTCTTTCATACCGGACATGTGCCACTATACAGGTTGTACATACTCAAGTACAATACAAAGTTTTGTTTACTTTGAGTCACGTTAGAATTTCAGGCTGATGCAGAAACATGGCTTATGGATAGAACACATTTGACAGCGCCATGACAATTCTCTTAACTGTTTTGTATTCCAGTATCACTTTGAGATCAACATTTTACAGCTGCCACCAGCCTCTACCCCAAGAAGCAAGAGCACTTTGAGGAATTATGTGCCACAAAATTAATCTGGTGCTGATTGTCCTGGCAGACAATTTTACAAGGTGCCAATTGTCCTGGAATCCAAAAAAAGGCAGGGCGCCCATTTTCCAGTTGCAGTTTGTCCAGATACCATCTTTCACAAGTCATCTCAGTTTGAAGACTAGACACTGCAGGGTCACTGTGCTAAATCGGGCCACTGTGCTAAATCGGCCTTGGGAAAAGCCTGGGTTTCTTATTGATTAGTGAGAGGCCATGTGTTCAGCAGTACTGTGGAGATGTTCATTTAAGTCTGATACTGCAATGGCAAGAAATCTTGTGTTTCTGGATAGAGTCCATTAGTATATAATATCAACTAAATTTCAGGTTCTTTTCAGTACATTTTGGTTTTTATCCCCTGCCATAGGCGGAGGGATATTGTTAATGCGTTGTCCGTCCGTCCGACAGTCCGTCCGAAGCCATATCTTGGAAGTGCTTTGGCGGATTTCATTGAAACTTGGTACATGTGTACGAGTATAAATATGGATAAGAGGATGATGCACGCCAAATGGCATTGTTCACCATCTGTTTATAAGGGAGTTATGGCCCTTTGTATCTTGAAAAAATGCTTTTTTGAGTGTCAAATATAATTCTTTTGTGTCCAGAGCATATTGGCGGGCGATATCAATTCAACGAATTTGCTTGTTTCTATTATTATTATCAGGTATATTTGATACAATCAGTAGTGTTAGTATTTGTCCCACTGACTTTCTACGAGTTTCCTTCACTGAAAGTTCTGAAATCATATATAAAGCACTTGTGTTACAGTTTTTCTGTTTCTAATTACGGATATATGTGCCCCCATTAATATGTTAAATAATGTGGACCCCGTTAATATGTTCAATAATGTGGACCCTGTTAATGTGTTGTGCCCTTCCCAGATTGTCACTACACATCATAAGTTAATAATTCTGCAAGCAGGCGTTTCTCATTTAAGCTCAATAATTTAGAGTCATGTTTCAGAGAATGTGTCACAAGACACCACAGGTCTGCATGTCCTTCTCCAAGGCTCTATTATTTCCAGAAAATATAATTAATATTAATGATGACCTTTGTACAAAGACGTGTTCCCATAATTGATTTATTTGTCAAGAAAGAATCCCTACTGGTCAGTTTATTTGGTCAGTATGAGAAGGTTTTCTTCTTTCTGTTTTGTGGTAGAAGTACCCCATTTTCCATAATAGAATAAAAAATAGTGCATTTTTACAGATGAATTGTGAAACAAACCTGTTCCATTCAGAATTGTTTTCCTCGTGTGAACGCTGGGTCAATTATAATAAACTTCGCTGGGTTTTTGCCAAAAAATGTCACTTAAGGTAGGGTGGAAAAAAAAATGCATGGAGAAAATCGCTGTTTTAATTTATTTGTTTCAATATGCAGGGCAGCTTCCATTTACTTTATTTAAGACTCAATTTTATGGTGGTCCACAAGATCATTAGCTGTAAATGGATGTAGATGATTTATCCAAAAACGAACCATGCTGCATGGTTGATTTGCATAAAATCAGGGTCTTCTCCTGGCCATTTTAGCTGCCTAAGGAATGGGAAGCTTTAATTCTTACTTGAACATTCCCATAGTGCCTACTACTGGTGTTGTGTGCTTATATTCCACTTAAAAACACTGCCAATCTCATGCATATTTTATTACTTTAACTGCTATGATTGCAACAGTCTGACTAGACTGCTGTGATCTCTTACATCACTCTGGTCTTTTTAACTCAAGAAACCATCATGGTCAATCAAGTCAGTCTACCAATGATCAAAGTGGTCATTACTGCCACTTATTCTGACAATTAACTTTCAATTCTTAGCCCTAATCAATCACTGTGTTCCATCCTTAAGTGCAATGAATAGCCAATGCTCAATAGGCATGCTTGTCCATTCACAAGTATCATTTCACACATGTCAAAGCGTATACTCATTAAAATAAAAGTTTTGTATTCACAGTCACCCTTTCAGTAATTGACAGACTCCACTACTAGTTTTCAGGACTGTGAACAAGCACTTTAATACCTGTTTTCTAGTACAGATGGTATTTAAGGTTTGCATGTATGTGATCAGGGCCCTCAATCTATCAAATCTGCCGCCGAATTTCGGCGGCAGTCCCCCACCTGAAAAGTATACTTTTTTCCCCTTTTGGGGGGAAAAATTCCCCCTAAAAAAAAAAAAAAAAAATTTTTTATTTCTTATTTAATAGAAAGATGTAACTCATGATTATTATATCTCAATTCTATTTCAATTTAATCTTTTCAAACATACTAAATTATGGAAAATGCAATGAATATAGTGCAAACATGTACAAATGAAATAATGAGAGAGTAAGTATAAAAATCCCCCAAAAAGGGAAACGCCACGAAAATTCCCCCTCCTAAGGGCTGCGGACCCCTTCCCCCAAAGTCGTGTGAGGGCCCTGGTGATGTCCAAAATGAACAAGTTGAATGTGGTGACATTCACATTAAGGCAAAATCTATGCAAGCAGTAGTTTAACCCTTTGAATGCTGGGAAATTTGTCGTCTGCTAAAATGTTGTCAGCTGAATTTTTAAAATTATCATTTCCTTTGATTTTTTATCAAAGAATACTATCAGAAAAGCAAATAGTTTGGATCCTGATGGGACCCCACGTTCTGCGGCGTCTCATCTGGATCCAAACTGTTTGCAAAGGCCTTCAAAATTCGGTTCCAGCACTGAAAGAGTTAAAAGGGCACACATTCTAAATTCTAATTCTAAGTCCCGATGGCTGTTGGTCATTAATATGATTGCACCAGGAAGGTATTCTGGATAAATCTTTAAATAATAGATACACAAAGCACTAATATCTAAATACCTACTTATATATTTCTGTAAACATTTAAATTATGTATGCAATAATAGTCAAAAGACCAAAATAAGACCTTTGTCTCAGGTAGAACATATCAACAAATTTTCACAAAGCTTTGGTCACTTTTGACAAAAAAAAAAACAAGGATTCAAGAAACAAAATATACAAACCAAAAAGAATAGTACCTAAATATTGGTTACATAATGTGAACCAAAAATTGAAATGAATGACATTTAAATCAAAATATAGGCACTTAAACAAGCAGCTGTCAATTCTCGTTCCAAATATGAATTGTGAAAACGATAGCAAGTGGTTCAACAGTATTTTGTCTGGAATTAGCTGAAAAAAGCTTTTCATACAAACACTTGGAATGTTCAAGCAACAATTGTACAAATCTACTGCAAAGATGTGACTTGACAATACCAAAGTTTCCAATTTATTTTATCCTTTGTAATCAATGCAGTATCTCAGACTGAATCTTTATACCGACACTATTAGCTTTGAAAGGTAATTAGACTGCCTATAAACTGCCTGGGAACAAGACAACATTAATGTCTATGTGAGTTTGTCAGGCATCGGCAGTGAAAATAAAAGTGAAATCTGTTTCTGACACATGGTTCTTTCTACTGGAAATGCCCATAAGGGTTGTGAACAAAAGCAGTTTTAGTTCAAGGACAATTGCTTTTTTCAAAGTGGAGTAAATAGTTTCATCATCTTATAAATATATTTGGCACAGAATATTGACCCTTTGCATGCTGGGAAATTTGTCGTCTGCTAAAATGTCGTCTGCTGAATTTCTAAAATTAGCTTTTTCTTCATTTTTTTTCCAAAGAATACTATCAGAATAGCAAACAGTTTGGATCCTGATGAGACGCCACGTTTTGTGGCGTCTCATCTGGATCCAAACTGTTTGCAAAGGCCTTTAAAATTCGGTTCCCGCACTGAAAGGGTTAATTTAACTCAATTTGCTCCAACAAGCCAGTTCCTAAATAGATAGTAGCATGAACATCCTCTCATCATAATATATCAATTCTAGAAATAAATAGGATTCTTACACATTTAAATAATGATGATGTTATCAAAATTTGATTTCAACTTACTTTTACAGACATCATTGATTCTCTTGTAGCCATCTTTAAACGCCATGGATTGATACGATGGAAGTTTGTACCAAAACCCGTAACGAACTGAAATATATTTTGGTAAAAAGCACATTTACAAATTTAACATTATATTTAATTTAATAATGTCATCTTATTTTTCAAAGTTATGGTGATAAAGCTCGGCTTACCACAGAAGTTAGAATTACAGAGTGAATGACCAATGTTCATAAATGTTTACTTTAAAACTGCAATTTCAATGATCTAAAGGTTTGAAAAAAATATTGAGTTGCAATAAAAACTATAAAATCTTTGAAGAGTTGATTACTAGAATTATATTGAAAAAGTGTATGATATGTATAAACAACATGAATATGATTGTGTTTTGATGCAACATGCAAAAAAAATACAAATTTGATAAGTGAATTGTGCTGATTGTTGTAACATCCCCTGTATACTTTATTTTTTATGAAAGATAGACAGTATGAGGCATTGAAGAAAGAACAAGTTACACAATTTATAGGATAGGTCTTAAAAGTCTTTTTGGTATTAACCCCATTTATGCCTAGAGTCTAGAAAAAAGGCCTTGGCAAACAGTGTAGACCCAGATGAGATGCCACATGATGCAGCGTCTTGTCTGGGCTGTTTGCATAAAGGAATTTCTGTAAGAAATATTCTAAATATAGAAATAAATATACAAGACATCCCTAATTTTGTAAATAAATTGATCCAATTTAGAAGGATGGGAGAGTCCAATAGGCATATATATGTTAATCATGGCATAACTGAGGATACAATTACATGTAGCTCTGAAGGACAGGAATCATGACACATTGAAGACCATCTTCAAGAACATTTATCAGTAGACATTGATGACTGAAATGTTTTACACTGAAGTTAATTAATATGTTCCTTCTGTGAAACTAACTAAGCAAGGCTTTACAAACTTGACAGAAAATTGCTAGTGGGCACATGAAATGGTCCTTATGTTGTGTATTGCTTCCTGAATCAGAGATTTATCATTCCCGGAGGAAATGTGCAGATGAGAAAGGTCTATCTAAAGACAAAGACATTAGAAATGTCTAGCAATCAATAGGTTTATTTTTCATGAAAGCATGTATTGCAGTCAATTAATTTTACTAAAATGGAGTAGAAAACACAGGATTGGGCTCAAAACTATTGACCTGTCCTAAGCCAATGAGATACTGTAGCTAGTGTGTTAGTTATAGTATGTTTTAAAGCTTATGGTTGGTAAAAGTGGTTGTAGAATACAGGTACATTTAGATGAGACAATATTGATTGACAATTGAATACAGACTGAAATTAAAGCTGTTCATTTTAACACAGTTTTCTGTCTTCTACTCTTTGGTGGTCAAACACAATTTCCCAAATGAAATTATGAGTATCTGTGTAATATAAATGTTACAGCTCTTGAATGTATGGTGCTTTTATTAATTAAAATGCAGTCTGCACAGGCTAATCAGGGACGACACTTTACACCTAAACTGAATTTTTCCCAAGAATAGACTGTCTTGAAAAGCTTATCTGGGACAACACTACACACATGCATTAAATCCCCTTTTCACAGAGCACAGCCCATATATTTTAGCAGACCTTTTGTGGCTTAATGGATTTGAAAAAAGTGTTTATCCTCAGAGCACAGGATAAGAAGCAGAGTGAAATTATGGATTTTGCAACCAGCATAAAACCAGAACAGCCTGCGAGTAACTCCCAGTCTGTTCAGGTTTTATGCTGTTTGCTGGTCATCAGTAACTTAGGGTTGGCAATGAAGCCTTTAAAACTAGAGTTTAGTAAGAAAGGTCTTTAATTAAATTTAACTTTCTAAAGAACTACAAATGCGTCAAAATACGTATCTAAGTGGTGAAGGGGTAAATAAACAGTTAACTTAACGCCTATGATGACCTCCATATCTAATACATCATAGTTTGAACCTGGCAGGTCGTGGGTTGGATTCCCACTGTGGAGCGTTCTTTTAATCTCCCCCAATATGACTTCAAGTCTATTGGTTCTAGTCCCAGGAAACAGACTAGAGAGCACCCCAACATGACTCCAAGTCTATTGGTTCTAGTCCAAGGAAACAGACTAGAGAGCGCCCCAACATGACTCCAAGTCTATTGGTTCTAGTCCCAGGAAACAGACTAGAGAGCGCCCAAACATGACTCCAAGTCAATTGGTTCAAGTCCCAGGAAACAGACTAGAGAGCACCCCAACATGACTCCAAGTCTATTGGTTCTAGTCCCAGGAAACAGACTTGAGAGTGCCCCAAAATGACTCCAAGTCTATTGGTTCTAGTCCCAGAAAACAGACTAGAGAGCGCCCCAACATAACTCCAAGTCTATTGGTTCTAGTCCCAGGAAACAGACTTGAGAGCGCCCCAACATGACTCCAAGTCTATTGGTTCTAGTCCCAGGAAACAGACTAGAGAGCGCCCCAACATAACCCCAAGTCTATTGGTTCTAGTCCCAGGAAACAGACTTGAGAGCGCCCCAACATGACTCCAAGTCTATTGGTTCTAGACCCAGGAAACAGACTTGAGAGTGCCCCAACATAACTCCAAGTCTTTTGGTTCTAGTCCCAGGACACAGACTTGAGAGCGCCCCAACATGACTCCAAGTCTATTGGTTCTAGTCCCAGGAAACAGACTTGAGAGCACCCAAACATGACTCCAAGTCTATTGGTTCTAGTCCCAGGAAACAGACTTGAGAGCACCCCAACATAACTCCAAGTCTATTGGTTCTAGTCCCAGGAAACAGACTAGAGAGCGCCCCAACATGACTCCAAGTCTATTGGTTCTAGTCCCAGGAAACAGACTAGAGAGCGCCCCAACATGACTCCAAGTCTATTGGTTCTTGTCCCAGGAAACAGACTAGAGAGCGCCCCAACATGACTCCAAGTCTATTGGTTCTAGTCCCAGGAAACAGACTTGAGAGCGCCCCAACATGACTCCAAGTCTATTGGTTCTAGTCCCAGGAAACAGACTTGAGAGCGCCCCAACATAACTCTAAGTCTATTGGTTCTAGTCCCAAGAAACAGACTTGAGAGCGCCCCAACATGACTCCAAGTCTATTGGTTCTAGTCCCAGGAAACAGACTTGAAAGCGCCCAAACATGACTCCAAGTCTATTGGTTCTAGTCCCAGGAAACAGACTAGAGAGCGCCCCAACATGACTCCAAGTCTATTGGTTCTAGTCCCAGGAAACAGACTCGAGAGCGTTTCATATAAGCCTTGGCCTATTGATGCATTCAAGATAAAATAAATAGTTTAAATTTAGATATGAAGACGATTGGATATATTTATCAATTTGTGATGTGTTAATATACGTTGAAATTGTGATCTAATCAGGATCAGAACTTGGTACTGAGAAAGAGATTTGAAACTTGTATGTCAGTTATAATGTAGATCTACTTGATGTTAAAAAAGAGTTGTTGCTTTTTAAGAGGTTTATGAAAGATACCTTTAATACATTCATAAAAATGCTATACTTTTTTCTTGAAAGGCAGCTTTTTTGATACATGCCCTGGTCTTTTCGCTTAATATACTGCTCACAAGGAAGCTTAATTTTGTTTCTACTTGATAAATAAGAGATATTTTCTGGTAACATTTACCTTTAGGACAGCTTACTAGTTATGTGTAATGTTGCAGAAAATCCACAACAGTGTATCACTGCTAGCAGTTTAAGCAGGGGTATTGATCCATTTCCCAACTGGCACTGGATGTTTTCAAGGCATGTCATGGATACTGAGCCAGTCTGTGTGCTCCATCAGTGTCTTTTATCAATTGAAGATGCTAGCATTTAATCTATTGATTATTGTCTCAATCATTTCCCCATTCATGACGTTTAGAATAAGACTAACTATGTAATTGTATTTGTATATTTGGAATTATTTGATGCCAATGATTTTAAAAGTCTGTTTTTTTATTATTTCTCTATGACTTTTCCATATTTCTTATATAAGTCATGAAATGTAATTAATTTAAGAATAATGTGTATGAAATAACAACCTATGTAACAATTTAACGGAATCATGATTTATTGTCACAAAAAGACTGCCTATAGACCCTGCAGCAGTGACACAGTAAAATTAGTCAAAAGTACATACATGTAATATGCAGTACTCTTTAGTCATAGAAAAGAAGCTAACAAGGGCTAGTCGAGTTAAATCCTACTTTGAAACACTTGCAAACGGTGAAAACACTCACTCAAAATGTGTTCCCATCTGTCGTCTGTATTTCTGTTTGGACTGCTGCTGTGTAGTAAGTTGAAGAATAGGAAGGAAAGGAGAAGTGTGAGGTCGGCTGTAGGGGGCCACATAGCTGTCCTGTAGGCTGTCCTGGCTAACCCACGCTAGCAGCACTGATCGCTACATCCTCAGAGCAGACATGCACACACATAATGGAGAAACACACACTGCTCTTATCCACTGTACCCAGTTGATACTGCAGACACAGATATTGTATCAAGCAGATGTCTAAGCACATAACACAATACACAACTGACTTCTGCACCATGTGCTGTGTGTCATTATAACTATGTATTGGCCTGTCATTAAGAATCAGCCAATCGGAATTGGGCAAGGTTACTCTAGCAAGCATTATTGGGAAAATTGGTTGGAATGGTATGCATAGAATAATCTCCTATGTGGAACTGTCACTTGTGCCATTACAAGGTAACAGGAGTTCTCTCCCATTGTTATCCTAGCACAACAAAAAGAATTTAGCTTCGTCAGTCTTGTGTCAACTTTTCATTCAGAAGATCCTAGCGATACCCTCTTGAAAAAAAATAATCGTTTTAGTCCACAGCTAATGTTAGTCATTTAAGGTGTAAATATATTTTAAAAATCTCTATTAAATCATCAAAGGTCAGGATTTAAACTTTGGTGTTAAGTGTTTTATAGTAATAGTGCTCCTCTACAAGGTTATTCAAATCATGCTCCATAAAATCATACCTGATCAAGCCCCAGGGGTCACATGATTTATACAGACTTTGTAAAATGACTAAAAAGATGCTAAAACAGCAAGGCAAATTGTTTAAATATTTAGTATTTAGCATCATTATAGTGATCATCTACTAGGTTTTTTCAAATCAATCTCATGGGGATAAAATTAGCCCTACCTTCTTGGTGTGTGAGAGTAAAATGTTCTTAATTGATTTATATTCTCAGCTGCACACTATTTTCATTACTTGGAAACCTCAACTTTTTTATGTGACATCAGATTGTGATTCTTGACAAAGATTGTTTGAATTATTCCACTGTTTAAAACTAGTTATTCTGAATTACACAGGGGAATTATTTAAGGATATGAAGGCGCTGTTGTTACCTAGCACCATATTGATTTTCAAATACTATGATCCAGCAAACCTTGCTTTGAAGTCACTGAATTATTCACATTAAAATGATTATCAACTTATATTAATTGCACTGTAGTATACAAACAGATATTACTGAGAAAAGGTACAAAAAAAGGTATTGTGATTGTATTCATGAACCTCATTATTTTTTGGTTCAGACAATTTTATGTCCCCGGATCGAATGATCGGGGATATATTGTTTTTGGCCTGTCTGTCTGTCATTGTATGTGTCTGTCTGTCTGTCATTGTATGTGTCCCAAAACTTTAACCTTGGTCATAACTTTTGTTTCGTGGTGCACAAAGTACAACTGTGTTTTTGTTGTTTTGTAAGTAGGCTGGCATATAGCAGTTGAACTGTCAGTCTGTCTGTCAGTCTGTGCGTCCATCCGAAAACTTTAACATTGGCAATAACTTTTGCAATATTGGAGATAGCAACTTTATACTTGGCATGCATTTGTATCTCATGGAGCTGAACATTTTGAGTGGTGAAAGGTCAAGGTCATCCTTCAAGGTCAAAGGTCAAAAAACTAAATCCAAGGGAAGTCACAAGCTTTAAAGGGAGATAATTTCTATTTTATATCATTTGGCAGGTACAGATAATTTTCACAAGGAAATTAATATTTGATAAAGTGATATAATTAACTACACAAATTTATTTCAAAGCGGCGCAGTAGGGGGCATTGTGTTTCTGACAAACACATCTCTTGTATAACACTGACATCTTAGGGTCTATTGTGCGTCTATTTTGCGGCTTAAAAATGTGATTGTCTGTAACTGCCTTTTATGTGATAAATGCAGCCCACTGTGAGAAACTGTAAAATAGGGTGTTGAGAAGGTGGATACCTGTGCTGGTGGCTAGCGCTTGAAAAAATGCATCACGCTGCCATATGCGCACCCTTGACTGGTTGGTGCAATCTGCCTTCAATCATCAGTATAATTTCATTTGTAGTATGTATTATTACGGCATACAGATGATATGATAGCTTATCTGTCAGTTTCTAATAAATTATAACGAGCTATCGGCGAGTTAATTTCTCGTGAAACATGTGCAATAATAAAGTGTATCGGTAGCAGTTAGCTGCCCAGTCATAACAAAATCAATGTATCTTTGTTGCTCAGATAAGGTGTCAATAACAACACTTAGCTTGGGAGTGTTGTTATTTGAAAGTGATAAAAGGAAAGCTTTTAGTGTCTGCTATGTCGTACTTTTGGTTAATAACAGCCATGCGCTATTAAGGAGTTATTTTGACGTGACATCAATGACATGTGAAGATGGTTATTTAAAAATATCTTCCAATGATCATATAGGGACTAGACTGTTGGATTTACTGAATGAACAAGATGCATGAATTAACACAAATATTATATATTGATTAAGTTTAATAAGAGGTATGCATTTAAATCAATTTATAAGATAATAATTTGTATGATTTACTAGAAATAATTTGTTATACTAATTTATCAGCATTAAGCATTTGTTTACATGGGACTGTTGTGCAAACGACTGGGTGGAGTAACCACCTAGCATTACTACTACCTGACAGATCATCTAAAAAGTGGACACTGAGAACAACTGTCATCTGTCAACTATGATAACTTTGAGAATTTCACTTGACTTGACTGACCACTGTTCTCAGGTTGGACTTTACGTTAAAGAGAGTATGCATGATTTTGTCAAATATTTATGAATTTATATAAAATGTGTTAAAAAAACTGATTATACATATATTTCAATATAAATTAAAATTAAAGTTTAGAAGAACATGTGTCGAAAAATGCTAAATAAGCCAGATATCATTCTGAAATCGAAAATGTCTGTACAGTCGAATTCGCCAGCATGTACATCATGCATGTACAATGTGAATCTAAATTTAGTTTTACGGATCATTTTAATTTCCTGCAACGATATCTATTCATACGACACAATCGGCTCGGGGCGCTAATTTGTCTTTGCTGCATTTTATGAAGTTCGTCTTCACTGTATATTTTTTGTGTGCCTATTTTGTGATATTGTTACATATTTTTATCAATACATTACAATTTAACGCATATAAAAATTGTGCATAGTCTCTTTAACTGCTTTTGATTGTTGTAGGAATTGTTTTTTTCTGCAAACGTTAATGATGACTACCAAGATGCTTAAACTGCTTTTCGTTCTTATGTTGCAGGAACTGTTTGTGCCCCAGAGTGGCCAGCGTGTGCTGTGGTACTGCTGTGGGCCCACTGTGTATGACTCCTCCCACATGGGCCATGCACGCTCCTATATCTCCTTTGACATCCTCAGACGTGTCCTTGAACAGTACTTCAAGTACAATGTTGTCTACGTCTTGAATGTCACCGATATTGATGATAAAGTAAGACAAGGTTGCTGTATTCCATTTATGCTTTCAATTTTTTAATTATTAAGGGCAATAATAAAAAGTCTTGAAACTAAACAAAAATTCTCCAGACACTAGCAAGGCCGAGATATGGAATATTTTGTTTGTAAGTGGTACTCTACATAGTTTGTTCAAATCATTCCCTTAGGGTCAAATTTGGTGTATTGTACTGAAAACTTTAAAATCTCCTCTTAAATCACAAGCAAAATAAGTTTGGTATTTTTCATGTAACATTTTATGTTGTCCTTCAACAAAGTTAGTTAAAATAATGACCTTCCAACTTATATTGGCCACGCTCGTTATAACTTTATTGATATTGTGAGCACTTAACAAATCTCTTGACACTTAATTAAATAATTCCCTTCTACCAAGAAAGATCAATTTATTGCAGTCAGAAAATTTGTTATTTGATACGTTTTAGCCTCACACTGTAAAAAAGGGGATTTGACACATGTGAGTAAAGTGTCTTCCTAGATTAGCCTGTGCAGTCCACACAGGCTAATCATTAGGGACAACACTTTCTGCCAAAACTGGATTTTTGCCAAGAAGAGACTATGTCATATCATAAAAGCGGAAAGTGTCGTCCCTGATTAGCCTGTGCAGACTATACAGGCTAATCTTGGACGACCTTTTACGCACATGCATTAAACCCCCTTTACACAGAGCACGACCCATTTCTATATCATGCCTTCACGTTGCTGCAGATCATAAAGCGGGCACGTCAGAATCATCTTTGGGAGGCTTATCTGGCAGAAAGCAAGTCGTGGAACCAAGTTTTGGCTGATACAATGGAAGCAATGAAAGTATGGAGTTTTCCATCATTTAGAAACTAAATTGCAAAATAAATAAATGAATAAATAATTGCATTTCACAATACAGCCAAACCTGTCTTAGGGACCACCTGCATTTAACGATGATTATACACTGCAACGCCGATATATCGCGGACCGGTATATCGCACTGTCCAGTATATCGCGCTTTGGCTATGGCTCCCAAAAATCCGACAAGCATGATCACTAAATGACATGTTTTAATCTGAGAATTCGCTAACAGCAAAAAAACGGTTCTAGCTAGTATTAACACCCTATATTTCGCGGCTTACTATTGAACGCAGTGAAGCGTGAAAAACAGGCGATTAGTGACAGTGTTGTTTACACACGGCTGAGGTTGTTTTTAACACTTAAGAAATAACCAATTAGTGTCATTGCAAAGGTAATAATGGCAGTTTACTGGTATATAAATCGTTAAATTTCGGTACTGGTCATGAATTTCTTTGTCCTGATAAAAAGTGCGCGAAAATTGGCGTTGGTGTATTTATTTGTAAATAAAAATTTCCTAGCGGGTACAATAGTGAGATCATTTAATTTCCATTAAAAGTTTCGTTGTAAATGTCAACTAAAGTACTGCGGTATCTCGCGAATTATGTGGCATTGACATTTCCTCTTAATAAATTATAATTCAAACATGCTGTATATCGTTACTGTTATGCTGTTTCTATTCCTTCATTAGGACTATTTATAAGGGTAAATTTGAATCTATGCACAATTATATTTTATACATTTTTTTAACAGCAAGAATTCTTCTTTTTAGCTGATTTGCGAGCGATCGCAAATGAAAATAAAAAATATAATATACATTTTGTATTTTATGATAAATACAGATACGTATGTAGTTATGAAAATGTTTATTGCAGAATTGGTTTGCAATTATAACTATACAAATATGTAGAAGTGCCATATATAATAGTGTTTTTCCCAGGAGGGCAAAGGGGCATGGCGCATTACTTTCAAAAAGGGCATTTTAGCGCGCAGTTTAGGCAAAAAAGGGCAAAAACGTTCCCTGAATACCAGAATTACGGGGAAAGATGTAATCGCATCAGAAGCAGTTGTGGAAAAAATAACATATAAACAAGCACATTTAATGGTAATTGATGTATTTAACTTACTATGATTTATATTAATATATTTACCTTGCAATGTACATTTAAGTTCCATGCTGTTTCAATAAACTGTACAGCACGACAAACATAATAAAGCAATAAATGCATATGAATCTGATTATACCCAGATCCACTAACATATAAATGAAACCATGTTTGTCTTATCCCATTTTCTAACAATAATCTTGCCAGATGTTTAAAATAACATTGCGAGTAAATTGATCGATAACAATATGCAAAGACGCGTTTCCGTGACATACATCCACCGAGTAGATTACAAATAAATAAATAATGTTGTTGTTGCTATCTAAAACATTTTTATGCATAGTTGATTATCACAGACATTTCATTAATTTCTTCTTAATGTATAACCCCCATCGTTAATTCGATCGTTTATGACGTTATTTGCCTTTTTTGCCGAGTCACAATTTAATTCTGTATAGTCCGCCATGTTGTTAAAATGTCAAATGATGTAAGCGACAGGTGCGCATACAAACGTTAAATTGTATACGCGATTCGCATTTTGTTAAATTAGTATACGTCTCAGTAATTATTTCAATAAGTAGATCTAATTATTTTAAAGACGAAAACGATAAAGAATAAATTTGTTTGTGTTTTTGAATGTAATAATGCGTAAAAATATATGTTTTGATATAACTGAATAATGCATGCAATGCACAATTGCCACGAGAATAACATCGAGTTTTGTCTCAAAAGTCTCCAAAGTAACGATTTTATCGTGAAGGACTACACATTGCCGACTGAAAAGTGCGCTTGGTATAACATAGCCTCTGGCATTATCGATTGATTCTGACACGGGGTGATTAACGCATGACTAATTCACAGCTTTGGAGCAGTCAGTAAGACCAACCTAAATCGAGCACTGTAATAGATTAAATCTGCTCGATTAATAAAGTCGATTAGACGTTGACGTCTCTCGAGTAAATCAAGCACAGTCGGAGCGTCACAGACAATCAAGGAAGCTGATTTTACGGACCAAGTTAGCTCGTAAGGCAATAAAGATGTTATCGATAAGGGCGTGTGGCGAAATTTGCCTTTGAAAAAAAGGTCGCGTGGCGAAATTTGCCTTTGAAAAGGGCAGCGTGGCGATCGGGGAGGGCGGTGTGGCTTTTCGCCACGCTGAAATGGCCTGGGAAAAACACTATAAAATGTAAACAAAGGGGAAATTGACAAATTAACCGCAATACAATTAAGTTAGACATTTCCCGAGTTATATCGCGCGTCGGATATATCGCGCTTGGGATCTTTGGACCCCACCAACGGTGATATATACTGGCGTTGCAGTGTAGTTCCTCCCAAATGCAGTTTAAATGAAATGGCTTTAATTAATAACCACCTCGTATCTTTGACCAATGACCTTTAAGAGTAATTAAAAAGTGTATTAAGTGATGCAGTATCATAACCTCTGATACATTGCCTTTTAATTGGAATGTTATCCACTAATTCATTTATATCAAAAAAGGGTTCTTATTCATACACTTAAAATACAGGTATCTCTTCATATAGAATTTTGGTCGTAAACTTGTCAGTGTAACTGTATGCATATTTCTTTTACACTTAATTGTCTGACGTACAATAAGATACAGTAGGGGACATATTGTTGCATGCTCTGCAACCTCAATTAAATGGTTTGACATATGGCAGGGGTTCAGAAATTGAGTTAAATTACTTATTTTACCCATTTACTTTCCCTTCAAATGGTGGAAAATGGCTAAAAAGACAGATTGTGAATTGTTCCATGTCTTATTTTGCTATCAAATTCATATAGTGGTAAATTGCTGATATTAAGTTTTTGATGAATACAATCAATTTCACAGGAACTTTTGTCAGTAATTCACTTGTAACATTTTCTTACAAACTCATTTTAACATATTGTGTTAATATATTAATAAGTGTTTTTAGCTCGACTATTATATATGAAATATATATAGTGGAGCTATCCTACTCACCACGGCGTCGGCTTTCTCGTTAGCGTTAGCGTGCAAATGTTTGGGTACCACCCCAAATTTTTCCTATGGCCCTTGACATATTGCTTTCATATTTTGCATACTTCTTTACCAACATGACCCCAACCTATAAACAAGAGCAAACAACTGTATCAAGCATTTTGTTAGAATTATGGCCCTTTTTCCACTTAGAATATGCATATTATTGATAACTCTTTGTTAAAGTTTGCGTACCACACCAAATATTTTCTATATCCCTTGGCATATTGCTTTCATATCTTGCAAAACTTCTTTACCAACATGACCCCAATCTATAAACAAGAGCAGACAACTGTATCAAGCATTTTGTAAGAATTATGGCCCTTTTATCACTTAGAATATGCATATTATTGATAAACCTATGTTAAAGTTTGCGTACCACCTCAAATATTTCCTATGTCCTTTGACATATTGCTTTCATATTTTGCATACTTCTTTACCAACATGACCGCCAATGTATAAACAAGAGCAGACAACTGTATCAAGCATTTTGACAGAATTATGGCTCCTTTTATACTAAGATAATTGAACATTCCCTGAGGTTTTGTGTTTCGGTCCATTTTACTCCTAAAGTATCATAGCTTTTGCTTGTTAGACTTGGAAAACTCGCTAACTATCGTAAGGGCACTGTACAGGGCAAGTTGCATAACTCTGGTTGGCTTTTTAACGGAATTATGGCCCTTTTTTGTCTTTGTAACTTTGAATATTTTGTTAAATTTTGTGTTTAGATCCACTTTACTTTTTAAAAATCAATGCTATTGCTTTCAAACTTCAAATACTTTCTTACTATCATGATGTTACTGTACCTGGCAAGTTGAATTTGACCTTGACCTTTGAATGACCTTGACTCTCAAGGTCAAATTTATAAATTTTGCTTAAATTGCCATAACTTCTTTATTTATGATCACATTTTAATCATACTTTGACAAAACAACATTTACCTGACATACCACCCAAACCATCCCCCACGCCCCACCCCAGAGCCCCCCTCCAAAAAAAAATCTTTTTTTTTAAATATCATATATTAAATGACCACACTCCCACATCATTCCGCCCTCTCCATGATGGCTTACGTTATATTGTCAAGCACTCGAATAGTCGAGCGCGCTGTCCTCTGACAGCTCTTGTTTTAGTGTCAATGGCTATATTTCCCTATCATATTTGTACCTTTTTTCAGCCGTTTGGGATTAAAATCGCCTCAGAAACAGACGCAGATAAGCTTGCCATGTACCAGCGAATGAAGACTAAAATTGATAATGCAGTTCAACATCTTGAATCAATGAAGAGCCAATCAAATGAAGCCATCGCACAAGCTCAGCAGGTCAGTCTCAGTGTTTCTGTCACATAATGTATCTTTTTTTCAGCATAATACCAGTATTATGAATATTTATGTACCCCTCCCCCCTTGGCAATGGGAGACATATTGTTAAAAACTATTATTGGTTGGTTAGTTAGTTGGTTAGTTTGTCTGCCCATGGTCCACTGCTTAACATCACAGACGACATCAATATTTTTAATTACAACACCATCTTATATTATTTATCATTCTAGCTATTTTGTATATAAATGGCATTGAATTTACTTTTGACATACCTGTTTAATACGTTTATTGTCCTGCACCAAAGGCAGAAGGATATAGTTTTGGCATCCGCCCATCGGACACATCTTTTCAGGTATATGTCTCAGAAACTATATAAGATTTCAACTTGAAACTTCATGGGTGCATCGATATCAATAAAGCGAATTGCAATGCACAAGAACCATTACCAAACACTCTTATTTAAGAGTTATATCCCTTGTTGTTTTTGTATGATGTAACTTTCATGGCTATATCGAAGATACTGTGCACAGTTTAAACATGATACTTCATGGGTTTATAGATATCAATGAGGATGATATCATAAGAAACCTTATACTACATTTTCTTCAACAAGAGTTATTGCCCTTTGTTGTTTTTGTATAATGTAACTTTTCTGGGCTTTATCTCAGATATGATACAAGAATTAAACATGAAACTTAATGGGTTTATAGATATCAATAAGAGTTAGCACACTGTTGTCAAATGTTACAATTTTTTATTAAATATGCCTTATGTTTGAGGGATTCTACTATACATCAAGGGACATGAACCCATCCATAAACAACAGGTATTTGGCAGGTGATATATATTCAATGAAATTTGCTTTTTATGTTTGTGATGGATTTTATATTGGATTTATTTCAATATTCTTTCCCAGGGCTTGCTGCTGGCTTCCAAAGATGTGCTGTCTGACTGGCTAGATGCCCATAAAGGCTCCACTGTTACAGATAAGTCCATTTTTGCGCGTCTGTCCTCTCAGTTTGAAGAGGAGTACCACACTGACATGGAGAGTCTAAATGTAAGAGTATACATGTTATGTAAGACACTCACAACTCATAGCACAGTTGGAACATATGATATAATTATACTTCATCCATAGCTTAACATTTGTTCAGATATTCCATTATAAATACAGTTATTTTCGGAAATGCGACTTTGACAGAGTATTCAGTTGCATGTATGGACTTTGGTTGAGAAGATGGAAAATAATTTGATTGCCAAAGGTCAATGGTGGCACACGCTGTGTAAAAACGAGGATATACAATGAATTAAAAAAAAAAATAGATATGAGGTACAGTTCATTAAATTATCATCTATTTAGGATACAAATGGCACTTGCTTAAGTTGGTTATGAGAAGTGTTATTGTAACTTTAGTATTTTACAGGTTTTACCTGCAGATGTGCTGACAAGGGTGAGCGAATACGTGCCTGAAATCATAGAGTTTATACAGCAGATAATAACTCGTGGATATGCGTAAGATATTGACCAACCCATGTTGGCAGTTTTTGTAGCCAAGCAACCATAATGCTGCATTTGACTAATTACAATTGATGTTGACAAAGATTTGCAGTGATTGTAAGAATGGCAGATAATTATTGTGAGGACAATGTTATCTGTGTGCTATTATTAAAAAGTGTCTCTGTTCTATCATGCTTAATTTTCTAGCTCAGTTGCTAAATTGCAAATCATAAGAAAAGGAGGTTTGACTTGTGGCCCAACCACATAACTTGTTTGGGGGTCTGTCATGAAATGATTTCTACGACCATTCTCCTCCTACCTCTGATTTAAGTGGTTAAGTTCTCAGTTAGTGGTATAGGCATAAGGGTGTAATACTGGTAATCCAGCTTTCCCAGGAACATCGAGGAGTCTAACTTACTGCTGTAACATGACTGAAATACTGTTCAATAAACACCAACTTATGTCATACAAACAAATAAACAAACCACCACCAGTGATAAACTCCTATGAGAAAATCATCTCAAGTTAATTATCATTATGGTTTTCTGCTGGATATAGACTTTGTTGAGTTGTCCATAATTCGCAGATTGATAGAGTTTGTCTTTCCACCTTAGGAAAATAAGTTAACTTTCAGTACAAATACTGTAAAAACTTTTTAAAAAAACAACAACATTTTCTTAACTTACTTATTCTTTTTTTTATGCTCCCCCAAAACCTTTTTGGGGGAGCATATAGTCACCGCTTCGTCTGTCCGTCTGTCTGTCAGTTAATCCGTGTGTCCGTCCGTGCACAATTTTTGTCTGGGCTATTTCTCGGCAACTTATGACCGGAATTCAATGAAACTTTATGGGAAGCTTCACTACCAAGAGGAGATGTGCATATTATCAGCCGGTTCTGGTCGGATGATTTTTCACAGAGTTATGGCCCTTTGAAATGTTCCATTAACTGTACATATAGTGCAATACTTGTCTGGGCTATTTCTCAGCAACTAATGTCCGGAATTAAATAAAACTTTATGGGAAGCTTCACTACCAAAAGGAGATGTGCATATTATCAGTTGGTTATGGTCGGATGATATTTCACAGAGTAATGGCCCTTTGAAATTTTCCATAACTGTACATAAAGTGCAATTCTTGTCGGGGCTATTTCTCAGGAACTTATGACCGGAATTCAATGAAACTTTATGGGAAGCTTCACTACCAAGAGGAGATGTGCATATTATCAGTGGGTTCTGGTCGGATGATTTTTAGCTCATCTATTTTTGGAAAAAAAAGAGCTATTGTCATCACGTCGGCGTCGGCATCCGGTTAAGTTTTGCGTTTAGGTCCACGTTTCTCATAAAGTATCAATGCTATTGCATTCAAACTTGGTATACTTGCTAACTATCATGAGGGGACTGGGCAGGCAAAGTTAGATAACTCTGGCTTGCATTTTGACAGAATTATGTGCCCTTTTTATACTTAGAAAATTGAAAATTTTGGTTAAGTTTTGTGTTTAGGTCCATTTTATTCCTTAAGTATCAAAGCTATTGCTTTCATACTTGCAACAAACACTTACTAACTATCATAAGGGGACTGTGCAGGCAAAGTTATGTTACTCTGACTGGCATTTTGACAGAATTATGTGTTCTTTTTATACTTAGAAAATTGAAAATTTGGTTAAGTTTTGTGTTTAGGTCCACTTTTTTCCTAAAGTATCAAAGCTTTTGCTTTCATACTTTCAACACTTACTAATTATCGTAAGGGGACTGTGTAGGCAAAGTTATGTAACTCTTACTGGCATTTTGTCGGAATTATGGGCCCTTTATACTTGAAAATTTGGTTAAGTTTTGTGTTTTGGTCCATTTTACCCCTAAAGTATCATAGATATTGCTTTCATACTTGGAACACTCGCAAACTATCATAAGGGGACAGTAAAGGACAAGTTGCATGACTCTGGTTGTCATTTTTACGGACTTATGGCCATTTTTTGACTTAGTAACTTTGAATATATGGTTACATTTTGTGTTTAGATCCACTTTACTTCTTGAGTATCAAGGCTATTGCTTTTAAACTTCAAATACTTTCATGCTATCATGAGGGTACTGTACCTGGCAAGTTGAATTTTACCTTGACCTTTGAATGACCTTGAGTCTCAAGGTCAAATTATTAAATTTTGCTAACATTGCCATAACTTCTTTATTTATGATTAGATTCGATTGATACTTTGACAAAACAACTCTTACCTGACATACCACAATAGACTCCACCCAAACCATCCCCCACGCCTCCCCCCCCCCCCCTGAATCCCCCCTCAATCCCCCCCCCATTTTTTTATACTAAAGATCATCTAATAAATGACCACCACACCCAAACACTATACCCCCCACCCCAAAAAAAAAAATGTTTATGCCCCCAGTAGGTTGGCATATAGCATTTGAACTGTCCGTCAGTATGTCAGTCTGTCCGTCCGAAAAAAACTTTAACATTGGCCATAACTTTTTAGATATTGAAGATAGCAACTTAATATTTGGCATGCATGTGTATCTCATAGAGCTGCACATTTTGAGTGGTGAAAGGTAAAGGTCATCCTTCAAGGTCAAATGTCAAATTTATGGTGTCTGTCCGTCCGAAAACTTTAACATTGGCCATAACTTTTTCACTATTGAAGATAGCGACTTGATATTTGGCATGCATGTGTATCTCATAAAAATATATGGCGTCTGTCTGTCCGAAAACTTTAACATTGGCCATAATTTTTTTAATATTAAAGATAGCAACTTGATATTTGACATGCATGTGTATCTCATGAAGCTGCACATTTTGAGTGGTGGAAGTTTAAGGTCAAGGTCATCCTTAAAGGTCAAAACATAAAATAAAATAAAATCAAAGCGGCATTCTCATGAAGCTGCACATTTTGAATGGTGGAAGTTCAAGGTCAAGGTCATCCTTCAAGGTCAAGGTTATCCTTCAAGGTCAAAGGTAAAAATAATAATTTCAAAGCGGCATTCTCATGAAGCTTCACATTTTGAGTGGTGGAAGTTCCAAGTCAAGGTCATTCTTCAAGGTCAAGGTCATCCTTCAAGGTCAAAGGTAAAAAAATATACATAAAATTCAAAGGGGTGTATCATGAAGCTGCACATTTTGAGTGGTGGAAGTTCAAGGTCAAGGTCATCCTTCAAGGTCAAAAAAAAGAAGAAAAAATTTCAAAGGGGCGTTCTCATGAAGCTGCACATTTTGAGTGGTGGAAGTTCAAGGTCAAGTCATCCTTCAAGGTCAAAGGAAAAAAAAATATATAAAAATTTCAAAGCGGGGCAATAGGGGGCATTGTGTTTCTGACAAGCACATCTTTTGTTTTTTTCAAACATGGTTATGGCCCTTTGAAATTATATAAAAATATTCTTGTCCCCCCAACTACTGTGCCCTCAAGACGTTTCCTTTTATCTGAATATATAGTGCAATATTGTGACCAAAAAAAAATGGGGAGCATCACCGGTCTCCGACGGTTTCTTGTTTTAAATTACATATTCAACTTAGCATTAATCAATTTAATCAAAATCTTGAAAGCTGAATTAAAATCAATATTAACTAAACCTTATAATTTGTAACAAACAAAAGACAATACTCTTAAAATAAAAAAGTACTCCTGGTGGAAAATCTCTTAATAAGTTCTGTCAGTTACTTATGATATTTTACAATTATGTTTACATTTGAAGATATGAATCCAATGGTTCAGTTTACTTTGATGTTGGAGCCTTCAGTGCCCAGCCTACCCACCACTATGCCAAACTGGTGCCAGAAGCGTTTGGGGATATGAAGGCTTTGAAAGAAGGCGAAGGTAATTCATCATAAAGTCTGGGCACAGCCTAGCTAAATACACTTAGAGGCACTTCTAATGCAAAACTTGCATTTTTTGTTGCAGAAAACAATTTTGTCAAAACTTCCAATATGAATAAATAAAGCATATTTAAATATCTTATCAATCTTGGAATTTTTTTAAGGCAGAGCGAACACTTGTATGTGTGGTTTTGTATCGGTGTGATTGATTTGATGCATGTTCTACTTGGCAGCTTTAATGATCAAACAGTCTGCAATCATCTTATTGCATACATTCTTCTGGATCAATTATTATAACAAGTTTTTACTTGCAGGCTGTTCTTGTATTATGCTGGTTGCATTAGTGTTCTCCATAGCCAGTTATATTTTCAAAGAAGCCAGTGACTTAGAACTAAAACGGGCGTTTTTTTAGCTGTTTTGAATTGATCTTTTGGGGAAAAGTAGCCAGCGCTAAGATTGTTAGTAACAGGTGGAATTTCCGGCTGCCTGTGCTTCCAGAGAACATTGCATGGTTGCATATAGCCTTTATCACTTTGCTTCTGAGGTATTCAATGAGTTAACCCACTGTCCATTTGTTTCAGGGGAGCTGAGTGTGTCTGAAGATCGCGTCATAGAGAAGAAGAGCCCCAATGACTTTGCCCTCTGGAAGTGTGGCAAGCCTGGGGAGCCACAGTGGGACTCTCCCTGGGGCAAGGTCAGCACACAGGGGCTCTCGTATCAAGGACATACTTTAGTCAATATTCTGACTCAACTTTGACCCTTTTTTTGTCAATTTTTTAGAGGTCTACCATCATGTTCAATTCTCTGTCAAAGCTTTTTATGCCCCCCTTCAAAGAAGAGGGGTTATATTGCTTTGCTCATGTCGGTCGGTCGGTAGGTCGGTCGGTCGGTCCGTCCACCAGGTGGTTGTCAGACGATAACTCAAGAACGATTGGGCCTAGGATCATGAAACTTCATAGGTACATTGATCATGACTTGAAGATGACCCCTATTGATTTTGAGGTCACTAGGTCAAAGGTCAAGGTCACGGTGACCCGAAATAGTAAAATGGTTTCCGGATGATAACTCAAGAACACATACGCCTAGGATCATGAAACTTCATGGGTAGATTGATCATGACTCGCAGATGACCCCTATTGATTTTGAGGTCACTAGGTCAAAGGTCAAGGTCACGGTGACCCGAAATAGTAAAATGATTTTCGGATGATAATTCAAGAACGCATATGCCTAGGATCATGAAACTTTATAGGTAGATTGATCATGACTCGCAGATGACCCCTATTGATGTTCAGGTCACTAGGTCAAAGGTCAAGGTCACGGTGACCCGAAATAGTAAAATGATTTTCAGATGATAACTCAAGAACGCATTTGCCTAGGATCATGAAACTTCATAGGTAGATTGATCATGACTTGCAGATGACCCCTATTGATTTTGAGGTCACAAGGTCAAAGGTCAAGGTCACGGTGACCCGAAATAGTAAAATGATTTTCGGATGATAACTCAAGAACGCTTTTGCCTAGGATCATGACACTTCATAGGTACATTGATCGTGACTTGCAGATGACCCCTATTGATTTTCAGGTCACTAGGTCAAAGGTCAAGGTCACAGTGACAAAAGTCTTATTCACACAATGGCTGCCAGTACAACGGACAGCCCATATGGGGGGCATGCATGTTTTACAAACAGCCCTTGTTTGAGTCTTACTCAACCCTTAGTTTTAGGAAGTACAATTAACTATGACCTATAGCTGACAAACATTTTTAGTGCTCAGCTGATTTGAAACTCAAATTTCATCTTCTGAGTTGACCTTAATGATTGAGAATGTTCATGGTACCTTGCCATAGGCCTCTGTTGGGTGATCTAGTGCATTTATGATGTATCTTGACAGATTAAGATACTGGTATTTGATACATTCGGAGCATATATATCTTGATATGCTGCATATATTAAAGATTTTAGTAACACCTTTGTAACTTATCTATGCACCTGTTTATGATAAGCATTTATGGTAAGCCTTTTGTTTGTCCTCTGTCATTTTACATTAACATTTACTGTATGAATACTATAAACCACATGTTTTTCCCAATGTTCACAAAAGATGGTTAAACCATTTGTTTAAATCTTGGCCAAGTTTTTAACTTGATAGTTTAAAGCTTATTACACTGAGGAAGTAATATTTATTTTGACCAGTCTAGCTGTCTGGTGTCCAGCATTTTATATTGTGGTTTGCTTGCAGTTTGTTGTTAACAAGTTGCTACATGTATTTTACTTCAAATATGTTTGTGTGATAATTGCCGTCCCTGACTGACAGAAGCGTACATGATAATCTAATAGTGGAGGGTCTTTTGTTGTAAAAAACTAGGTCCACAACTAAATCCATTGAAGAATGCAAGAGAGAAAGATTGTGAACCTTAAGTAAAAAAAATCAATTATGCATTATACTCAAGTGGGGAACCTTGTTTTCTGTTTTCAATATATGACATGTTTAACCCATTTATGCCTAGTGGACTCTCCCATCCTTTTAAATTGGATCAATTTATTTCCAAAATTAGGGATGTCTAGTATATTTATTTCTATATTTAGAATATTTCTAACAGAAATTCCTTTAAGCAAACAGCGCAGACCCTGATGAGATGCCGCATCATGCGGCGTCTCATCAGGGTCTACGCTGTTTGCCAAGGCCTTTTTTCTAGATGCTAGGCATAAATGGGTTAATGTACATCCCTGTTGGCTGTATGTCATGTTATACCATGGTTCCTGTCTGTGAGCAGGGCCGGCCTGGCTGGCATATCGAGTGCTCGGTGATGGCAAGTGCAATCCTTGGGGAGTCTATGGACATACACACTGGAGGGGTTGATCTCAAGTTTCCTCATCATGACAATGAACTTGCACAGGCTGAAGTAAGTCACATTCACATTTGATACTAGGAAAGTTGATTATACCCGAGAAGTGTGCGCGGTTCATCCAATCTTGGTGTCCATTTGTTGTTGTAACATTACTCTCACTGAAGCTGTCATTATATTTTCCATTCAATTTTTACTAATCATGTTTTTGGACAGAATATATCACCAATAATAATAATTATCAGCCAAATGGACCCACAAAATCTGGAGTCATTTGTTGCAAATTTGCATTTTTAAGTTGTCTTTATCAAACTTGATAACACATCAATTTTAGAAAACCATCTTGTTTTGAATTTATCCATCAACCAAAATAGTGCACCAGAACTGTGACCTTTATATGCAATATCATAAATTAGTATTCTTAATTATTTTTTTAGTGCATAGTGTTAGCAGATCTGTCACAAAACTAATGTAACATTAAATGATCAACCAAATTGTTCATTTGACTAAAGAATTATTGACATTAATTTATCTTAAATGGGGGAGGGGGGGGGGGGGGTCAGTTGGTTTCACTCTTTACTATTACTTTAGCCAAAACTAGTCTTTCTTTCTAAATTAAACTTTATATTTTTAAGATTCATTTAACCAAGTGGGTGTATTTGTAATCTACTTGTATATCCGGATATTTCATGTTGAAATAGTTCACCATAATTTCCTGAAGGCTATCAAATACAGTGTCAGTTTCCTATGTCTGTCTCCCCAATACATTTCCTTTCACTGGGACTATTAAATGCTGTCAAGTGATACACAGAACAAATCAAATAATTTGTCTAATTTGTCTCAAGTCTGCAAAGGC
Source organism: Dreissena polymorpha (assembly GCF_020536995.1). Lineage (NCBI taxonomy): Eukaryota > Metazoa > Mollusca > Bivalvia > Myida > Dreissenidae > Dreissena > Dreissena polymorpha. The sequence continues at coordinate 141,609,025 of NC_068355.1, read as the reverse complement.
TTAACACGGAAGACACTTTCCACTTTTATTATATTTTCATTAAAAAAAGTCTCTTTGCAAAGATCCGGTGTAGACAGAAGGTGTCGTCCCTGATTAGCTTGTGCACAGCCTAATCTCGGATGTCTCTTTATGCATATGCATTAAACCACCTTTTCACAGAGTGAGGCTAATTTATTTTCAAGGCCTACTTTGAGAATGACCACTGGGTGCGTTATTTTATCCACTCTGGCCACCTGACCATAGATGGGTGCAAGATGTCCAAGTCCTTGAAAAACTTCATCACTATTCGGGACGCCCTGGGGCAGCACACGGCACGCCAGCTACGCCTGCTCTTCCTCCTGCACTCGTGGAAGGACACCCTGGACTACGGGGCTGACACCATGACTGGCGCCATCAAATATGAGAAACTGATAACAGTATGTTAAACCATGACTGACGCCATCAAATATGAGAAACTGATAACAGTATGTTAAACCATGACTGCATGGCGCCATCAGATATAAAAAACTGATAACAGTATGTTAAACCATTACTGGCACCATCAAATATGAGAAACTGATAACAGTATGTTAAACCATGACTGGCGCCATCAAATATGAGAAACTGAAAACAGTATGTTAACCTATGACTGGCGCCATAAAATATGAGAAACTGATAACAGTATGTTTATCCATGACTTGGTGACATCAAATATGAGAAACTGATAACAGTGTGTTAAACCATGACTGGCGCCATCAAATATGAGAAACTGATAACAGTATGTTAAACCATGACTGGCCCCATCAAATATGAGAAACTGATAACAGTATGTTAAACCATGACTGGCGCCATCAAATATAAGAAGCTGATAACAGTATGTTAAACCATGACTTGGTGTCATCAAATATGAGAAACTGATAACAGTATGTTAAACCATGACTTGGTGATATCAAATATGAGAAACTGATAACAGTATGTTAAACCATGACTGGCCCCATCAAATATGAGAAACTGATAACAGTATGTTAAACCATGACTGGCGCCATCAAATATAAGAAGCTGATAACAGTATGTTAAACCATGACTTGGTGATATCAGATATGAGAAACTTATTAGAGCAGTGTTTCAGATTGGATCGGCCCTTCTGCTTTTGGCCAATAAAAAATTGAAAATGACCAAAGAAATTACATTCAGTGCACCTAACAGCTCCACAAATAAACTGTTTGTCAGACACTGTTACTGGTACATTTATGTAGCAACAAGTCAAATCTTTTGGACGATCAAATCTCCCAAGTTTTTTGGGTTTTTTTGGCGACAATGCTGAGGGTCTGAATTACACATACATAATGCTTATGAAACATAGACATGCTTTCAAATCATACATACGCTTGGGAAGTAATGTTCATAATACTCATCTCATTGTTAACCGTGGTTACTGTTATGTGGTTGCCCACTTAAATTATTGTCATTCATTTGGGTTTTGGAAGCTCAATTTTTAAGGGATATCCGTAGGATAGGTCTTTTCACGCTTGATGCTTTCTAGCAAAATATTCATTTTTAGGATTAAGTGAAATACAACAGAGTTCTGTATTTAAATATTGGGTTGAGAAATTCTGGAAACTGTTAAAGGTAGCTATATTTTTCTGGTACATTTTACATTCAATCTTAATTTATTTTGATGATTATTTTTAAATATGAAGAGTGCTCGATGCTGTCTTATCATGTCATGTGATTCTTGCCTGTTCAATAGATATCACCCAATCCCACAATTCACTTTGTATACTACCTGTGCCAAAGGGTGGACGTTTGTGTTTATGAAATTCTTAAACACAATATTGTCAATATTGACCATATTTTGGTTTTGAAAATAGAAATCTTAATTACACTGGATTATTGGGCAATTGATGGAGTTGAAACATGTATGTATCCAGGGATCAACAGGTATGCTAGGGTTATATTTATCTACGCATGTATTAAAAAAATTGTGTATAGAATTAGAACTCTCTGAACTATTGATTGTATCATCAACATTCTCTCATTACATTGTGGCGCTTGATAATGAAGATGCATAGTGAACAACTTCCTAACCTTGTGAGGTTTCCCGCTTTTTCCATCAAATGTCCAGTAAACACTCGGCAGTCTTTTTCACCATTTTGGGCAGGGGCTTAATCTCATTGGATTGGGGAAAAAAATTGTTTTGACTGAAATTGGCAAAGAAGTGTTGTTGTTTTTTGGCTAGCATATGCCTTAAAAATTGAAATAAAGCTTGATGGGAGATGAACTAAACTTTGCTGTGCCTTAGAAATTGGTAACCATGAGTAATTGAAGTCTAATGTTGAGCGTTATTTGAAGTAATTTTTAGCTCGGCTGTTTTCGGAGACAGCCCAAGCTATTGTCATAGCCAGCTCGTCGTCCGCCGTAGGGGTCGTGCTAAAACCTTAACATTGGACATAACTTTTTAAATATTGAAGATAGCAACTTGATATTTGGCATGCATGTGTATCTGATGGAGCTGCACATTTTTATTGGTAAAATTTCAAGGTAAACATCATCCTTTAAGGTCTAGGGTCGAAAAAAACAAAGTCAAGGGAAGTAATAAGCTTTAAATGGACATAGTTATCTGACCTGCCCACGTATATTTTTTTTTGTTAAATAAATCAAAGCGGCGCAGTAGGCGGCATTGTGTTTCTGACAAACACATTGTGGTAAAAGGTCAAGGTCATCCTTAACGGTCTACGGTAAAAAATACAAATTTAAGGGAAGTAATAAGCTTTAAAGGGAGATAATTATTCAATATTGAACATAACCACTTTATATATTTGGCATGCATGTGTATCTCATGGAGCTGCACATTTTGAGTGGTGAATCTACAGTCACGGTAGTAATTATTTGCTACTAAAAATAGAGATTTGTTACAGACAATTATTTTCAAGGGAAGTAATTTATATTATTATAAATCTCATATTATATATTTCCTTACCAAGAATTGAAGTTCTGTTCACAGTTACTGTACAGATTTATTATTTAGATTATTTATAACCCAAATGATTGATTAAAGGGAGATGATTTCTATACCTGCCAAATGATAAATAGAAATTTTATTTCAATGCGGCGCAGAAGGGGGGGCATTGTGTTTCTGACAAACACATCTCTTGTTGGGTCACTATGTCAAAGGTCAAGGTCACTGTGACCTCTAAAAAAAATAAATTCTGACAAGCTTTTGCAGCCGAGCGTGGCACGCGTTATAATGCGGTGCTCTTGTTTTTATTGAATTTAGTTTTGACTTTTTGTCTATTTATTTTACAATTACAAAACTGTTCAAAAGTTGTTTCATGATTTAGAATGTGTCCTGAAAAAATTGACCTTTTAGGACACCTGTCTTGATAAAAGTGGGACCAATCTGAAACATTGTAACAGTATGTTAAACCATGACTGGTGCCATCAGATATGAAATACTTTTAAGAGTATGTTTAACACTTTACCAACCACATACACATTATATTGATGCCTTTGTTGTCCATTTGAAATTCAAAAACATAAGGCAATTTTTAGCTCGGCTGTTTTCGGAGGTATTGTCATAGCCAGCTCGTCGTCAGCCGTCCGCCATATGCGTCGTGCTAAAACCTTAACATTGGCTCTAAAATCAAAGTGCTTCCACCTACAACTTTCAAACTTCATATGTAGATGCACCTTGATGAGTTCTACACGCCACACCCAATTTTGGGTCACTAGGTCAAAGGTCAAGGTCACTGTGACCTCTAATATAAAACTTTAACATAGGCTCTAAAGTCAAAGTTCTTCATACTACAACTTTGAAACTTCATATTAGGTGCACCTTGATGAGTTCTACACGCCACACCAATTTTTGGGTCACTAGGTCAAAGGTCAGGGTCACTGTGACCTCTAATATAAAACTTTAACATAGGCTCTAAAATCAAAGTGCTTCCACCTACAACTTTGAAACTTCATATGTAGATGCACCTTGATGAGTTCTACACGCCATTTCCATTTTTGGGTCACTAGGTCAAAGGTCAAGGTCACTGTGAAAAAAATTCTGACAAGCTTTCGCAGCCAAGCGTGGCACCAGTTATGCAGTGCTCTGGTTCTTAAAACATATAGATTAAATTTTTAAGTCTTCATTTCTAATTCTAAGATACATATGAGATGAAGAAACACAACCTGAAGAATCTGCCAGTTACTCTCAGGCTCTTCTGGCTTAATGCTGGTTTCATATATATGGTAGCCATTTTCACTGTGCTTCTGAGCAGAAATGGGTTAAATGGTTTAGAATTTACAGCTTAGAGCAACAGTGCATATGTTTTTGGATTAAATATTTAAGATTTTACATATTTACATGGTACTTGTTTTGAAGACATTTTCATAGCTGATTATTTGAATTTGGTCAAGTTATTTCATTCAATGGTCAATGATTGTCCATTTTAATGACAACTTGTTCTGATACTGAAAAATAGCATGAATGTTTTTAGGAGTTTTTTCACATGGTGAAGGACGTACAGAGGACTGTTCCCAGCAAAGGAGTGGCTGCATTTGACAAATGGCAAGCTGAGGAGCTGGTACTGAATTCCAAGTAAGTGGCTTGCAGTCTTCTTGCACTTAATAGTAAGTAAGAACAATACACTCTGGTGGCATTCAGTTGTAATTAAGAACAATACAGTCTTCTTGCACTTGATGGTAAGTAAGAACAATACAGTCTGTTGGCACTCAATTGTAATAAAGAACAATACAGTCTGGCGTCACTCAATTGTAAGTTAGAACAATACATTCTAGTGGCACTCAATTGTAATTAAGAACAATAGGGTCTGCTGGCACTCCTTTGCAATTAAGAACAATACAGTTTGGTGGCATACTATTGTAATTAAGAACAATACAAATACAGTCTGGTGGCACTCAATTGTTATTAAGAACAATACAGTCTGGTGGCACTCAATTGTTATTAAGAACAATACAGTCTAGTTGCACTCAGTTGTAATTAAGAACATTACAGTCTGGTGGCACACTATTGTAATTCAGAACAATACAGTCTGGTGGCTTACTATTGTAATTAAGAACAAAACAGTCTGGTGGCACTCAAATGTAATAAAGAACAATACAGTCTAGTGGCACTCAGTTGTAATTAAGATCAATAAAGTCTAGTGGCACACTATTGTAAATGAGAACAATACAGACTGGAGGCACTCAATTGTAATTAAGAACAATACAGTCTAGTGGCACTCAGTTGCAATTAAGACCAATACAGTCTAGTAGCACTCAATTGTAATTAAGAACAAAACAGTCTAGTGGCACTCAGTTGTAATTAAGAACAATACAGTCTGGTGGCACACTATTGTAATTAAGAACAATACAGTCTGGTGACACTCAATTGTAATTAAGAACAATACAGTCTGGTGACACTCAATTGTAATTAAGAACAATACAGTCTAGTGACACTCCGTTGTAATTAAGAACAATACAGTCTAGTGGCACTCAGTTGTAATTAAAAACAGTACAGTCTGGTGGCACACTATTGTAATTAAGAACAAAACAGTCTGGTGGCACACTATTGTAATTAAGAACAATACAGTCTGGTGGCACTCAATGGAAAGAAAGAACAATACAGTCTGGTGGCACACTATTGTAATTAAGAACAATACAGTCTGGTGGAACACTATTGTAATCAAGAACAATACAGTCAAGTGGCACATTATTGTAATTAAGAACAATACAGTTTAGTGGCACTCACTTGAAAGAAAGAACAATAGAGTCTGGCGTCACTCAGTTGTAATTAAGAACAATAGAACAATATAGTCTGGTGGCACACTATTGTAATTAAGAACAATACAGTCTGATGGCACTCAATTGTAATTAGGAACAGTACAGTCTAGTGGCACTCAGTTGTAATTAAGAACAATGCAGTATGGTGGCACTCAATTGTAAGTAAGAACAAAACAGTCTGGCATCACTCAGTTGTAATTAAGAACAGTGCAGTCTGGTGGCACACTATTGTAATTAAGAACAATACAGTCTGGTGGCACTTTATTGTAATTAAGAACAATACAGTCTAGTGGCACACTATTGTAATTAGGAACAGTACAGTCTGGTGGCACTCAATTGTAATTAGGAACAGTACAGTCTAGTGGCACTCAGTTGTAATTAAGAACAATGCAGTATGGTGGCACTCAATTGTAAGTAAGAACAATACAGTCTGGCATCACTCAGTTGTAATTAAGAACAGTGCAGTCTGGTGGCACACTATTGTAATTAAGAACAATACAGTCTAGTGGCACTCAATTGTAATTAAGAACAATACAGTCTGGTGGCACACTATTGTAATCAAGAACAATACAGTCTGGTGGCACACTTTTGTAACTAAGAACATTACAGTCTGGTGGCACTCAAATGTAATTAAGAACAATACAGTCTGGCATCACTCATTTGTAATTAAGAACAGTGCAGTCTGGTAGCACAATATTGTAATTAAGAACAGTACAGTCTTGTGGCACTCACATGTAATTAAGAACAATACAGTCTAGTGGCACTCACTTGAAAGAAAGAACAATACAGTCAAGTGGCACTCAATTGCAAGTAAAAACAATAGTTTTATGGCAATCGATTGTGATCAAGAAAAATACAATCTTCTTGCACATAATTCATACTAAAAGATTAAATCTTTTGTTTCAAGTTTTTTATTAAGAACAGCACAGTCTGACAGCAATGTGCTTGAATTAAGAACAATAAAATTGTATGAAATAATGTATAAATTTTTACTGTATTAAGATCAATACAGTCTGGCGGCTCTCAATACAAAGAAGCAACAATAAAGTTTGCTGGTATTTAAATCTTGTGAAAACAAAACAGCTTGTTGACACTCAATTCAAAGTGAGAATAATGTGGTCAGGTGGGACTCAATTTGAAATGACCTATTAAGTCTGCTAGAACTCAATTCTTAGGCAGACAAAGCCAATCTGCAGGCGCTCAGTTAAAAGAAGGAACACTACATTATGCTGGTACTCGATTTTAATAAGAACATTCTAGTCTGCTGGCAATTCATGTGGTCTTTGACTTAAGTTTGCATTGATCAATTATGATACTCTGGATACATGGGTAGCATAATTTTACTGATGTTTGGGGCAGCGTGGCGAACGTTAAAATGACCAAAACTCTAAAAATCAATTACTTAAGTGTGGATGGAGGTATTTAACTGCAATTTTATATATACATATCTTACATAAAGACCTTGGTATGGATTCTATGAGGGCCAGTTTGATCAAGGCCACTGGTGCTTAACACAGAAAGGCAGCAAACAGGTGGTTTATTGCCACCTACTGTGGTTTATTGTCACCTACTATAGTTTGCACTGACCAGGCTTGATGAAACGTAATATATGGCAAACTTGCATAGAGACCCAGCATGAAATTGTATATGGGGCTTATCAGGTCAAAGTCAATGGCACAGTTTATTTATTTATAAAAGCAGTTTTCACTCAATAACTACAGTACAGATGGTGGCATACATGTTGACCTAGCTGGGTTTTGCATTTGTGGCGATTTTGGTCAAGGCCAAGTTAACTTTAACTAAATTATTGAAAAATGTTTTCAGTGTAATAACTTTACTCTGGATCAAAACATTTGACTGACATTTAAGGTGTAGTTAGCTTACATGCAGACCCAGCTTGATATTGAATTGAGAATTGTTATGTCTCTTTTCAGGTTTATTGAATTACAGGAACAGGTTCATGAGGCATTATGTGGTAAGTTGACTTAGATGATATATTATAAGGTCTTATATGTTTGTACAGGTACCACACATTTCAGGTTTATTGAATTACAGGAACAGGTTCATGAGGCATTATGTGGTGAGTTGACTTAGATGATATATTATAAGGTCTTATATGTTTGTACAGGTACCACACACATTCTGGCAGATTCTAACCCATTGCATGTCTAAATCTGAGACATAGAGTCTCACATTGGCATTTTTTTTACATCAATTAATTTCACTGATAAATCATAAAGGCTGTCCTGATGTTGGAAAGAAACTATTACTTCAACAGATTCTTTTTCGGTCTCAATAAAAGGGTTTTCTGATATTTGCTGATTGCGGGATATTGCGTCCACTTTTAAAAGCCAACTTTACTGCATTGGCAATATCTGAAATGGTCTCAGCATCTGAATTGCGCAACAACTGTACTGATGCAAAAATACCAATCAGAGGCATATTAAGTATGCCCAGTAATAAGCCAATGCACATAAATATGCTTGAGCCCTTGAAATTTTTTTCAAAAATAACAATTCTACAATCACAAAATAATTATTTAACTACATAAATTTATATATTGTTGTGTCATTGCTACGGTAGGATTTTCATATAAAGATAACGTAAAAACTCCGTCATATGTCCACCAGCTCATAAGTCATGCAAACATTTGCCATTTTTTGTATGTTCACTTCTTAAGTCGGGTCAAAATTATATGAAATGGTAAAATGAAAATATATGTGTGTAGCATTTGGACCTTGTGTAATTAATTGTCTCATTCTATTGTACGCAAAGGTCAAATGTAAATTTGGTCTTAAAACAGTTTATCGGAACTGTAATTTCATCATTCAATTTAAAAATAATCTTTTTCTTTTGAAGATTCCGTTGACAGCAAGAGAACATGTGATTTAATAAAGGAGCTGGTTAAAGCATGCAACATCTATCTGTCTGAAGTGCGCACCACTCGACGGCCAAACAGGATCCTCTTGGAGAAAATTGCAGCTTATATACTGGGAATGTTCAAGGTAGGTAAACATTTTAAACTATCAAAAGAGAACTCCATACACTCGCTGTCACTCACAACAGCCTCAACATATCACTTCATTCCATACACTCGCTGTCACTCACAACAGCCTCAACATATCACTTCATTCCATACACTCGCTGTCACTCACAACAGCCTCAACATATCACTTCATTCCATACACTCGCTGTCACTCACAACAGCCTCAACATATCACTTCATTCCATACACTCGCTGTCACTCACAACAGCCTCAACATATCACTTCATTCCATACACTCCCTGTCACTCACAACAGCCTCAACATACCACTTCATTCCATACACTCGCTGTCACTCACAACAGCCTCAACATATCACTTCATTCCATACACTCGCTGTCACTCACAACAGCCTCAACATATCACTTCATTCCATACACTCGCTGTCACTCACAACAGCCTCAACATATCACTTCATTCCATACACTCGCTGTCACTCACAACAGTCTCAACATATCACTTCATTCCATGCACTCGCTGTCACTCACAACAGCCTCAACATATCACTTCATTCCATACACTCGCTGTCACTCACAACAGCCTCAACATATCACTTCATTCCATACACTCGCTGTCACTCACAACAGCCTCAACATATCACTTCATTCCATACACTCGCTGTCACTCACAACAGTCTCAACATATCACTTCATTCCATACACTCGCTGTCACTCACAACAGCCTCAACATATCACTTCATTCCATACACTCGCTGTCACTCACAACAGCCTCAACATATCACTTCATTCCATACATTCGCTGTCACTCACAACAGTCTCAACATATCACTTCATTCCATACACTCGCTGTCACTCACAACAGTCTCAACATATCACTTCATTCCATACACTCGCTGTCACTCACAACAGCCTCAACATATCACTTCATTCCATGCACTCGCTGTCACTCACAACAGCCTCAACATATCACTTCATTCCATGCACTCGCTGTCACTCACAACAGTCTCAACATATCACTTCACTCCATACACTCGCTGTCACTCACAACAGCCTCAACATATCACTTCATTCCATGCACTCGCTGTCACTCACAACAGCCTCAACATATCACTTCATTCCATGCACTCGCTGTCACTCACAACAGTCTCAACATATCACTTCACTCCATACACTCGCTGTCACTCACAACAGCCTCAACATATCACTTCATTCCATGCACTCGCTGTCACTCACAACAGCCTCAACATATCACTTCATTCCATGCACTCGCTGTCACTCACAACAGTCTCAACATATCACTTCACTCCATACACTCGCTGTCACTCACAACAGCCTCAACATATCACTTAATTCCATGCACTCGCTGTCACTCACAACAGCCTCAACATATCACTTCATTCCATGCACTCGCTGTCACTCACAACAGTCTCAACATATCACTTCACTCCATACACTCGCTGTCACTCACAACAGCCTCAACATATCACTTCATTCCATGCACTCGCTGTCACTCACAACAGCCTCAACATATCACTTCATTGTAAATAATTTCTAATCTCGCTCCTCTTATATGAGGAACCTGCATTTACAACTCAATATATATTTTAGCTGTGCACTGTGAAAAAGGGGTTTAATGCATGTGTGTAAAGTGTCTTCCCAGATTAGCCTGTGCAGTCTGGATAATCAGAGAGGACAATTTCCATGCTTATGATATTTTTTGTTTGAAGAAGTCTCTTGTTAGCAAAAATCAAGTTAAGGCAGAAAGTGTTGTCCCTGATTAGCCTGTGTGGACTGCATTTGCAATTATATGCGTGAATTATATAAATAAAATCTTGTGTTGTTTTCTGTTTCAGATGTTTGGTGCAGTTGACAGCACTGCTGACTGGCTTTCTGGGGCAGGAGTGGCCAGTAAAAACGGTGTTCTGGTAGGTACACTGAGTATAACCCCCAGGGAGGATTTTATGTGCATTTAAGTTCTCTGTTATACAGAATTTATTGATATGCTAGCATTAACAACTCTGCTTGATTTATAATTCAATGGGGTGTGTTTAATTATAACTATTGTTCTTATTTTGTAGAGTGAGGAGTTGATTATGCCGTACCTATCAGTGTTGGCAAACTTCAGAGAAGATGTGCGAAAGGTGGCTAGAGATGAAAAAGGTAAAGACTAATACAGTGTTGCATAAAGCAGTGGCACTGTCTATCCATCTGTTTGTCTTGTCAGTCTGTTCATCTGTCCGTCCAGTATCCCTTTTCGGACTTATTTCCTAAACTCTTCCAGATATTTGCCTGAATTTAAGTGTGTAAGTCAATGTGCATGACTCAAGTTTGAGTGTTTTTTTCCATTGATTGGTGGCAAAGTTATTGGCCTTAGAATTTTGTATGGAATGAACATTTTCTATACTTTTTTCCTAAACACTTGCAGATTTTGACCTGATTTTTTATCTGCTAATCTACCTACATGACTTGAAAGATAAAGGTAGAGTTAAGTTCAGGTCAATTGATTTTTGACAAAATTAAGAGCTTTGGACTATGGAATTTTCTTTAGAATAAGTCTTTTACTGATTTAAAAAACAGGCTTTTAGATACTGACCATATTTTGGCGTGTGATTGTGCCTACATGACTTATAGATTAAAATCATGTATTGTTCTGGTCCATTAATTTTTTACTTATTAGCCGGTCTTTGACTGAACAATTTTGTTTATGCTCCCCCCAAATTTTTTTTGAGGGAAGCATATAGTCGCTGCTTCGTCTGTCCGTCCATGTGTCTGTGCGCCCGTGTGTCCTTCAGTGAACAATTTTTGTCCGGGCTATTTCTCAGCAACTAATGACCAGAATTCAATTAAACTTTATGGGAAGCTTCACTACCAAGAGGAGATGTGCATATTATCAGCGGGTTCTGGTCAGATGATTTTTCACAGAGTTATGGCCCTTTGAAATTTTCCATTCACTGTACATATAGTGCAATTCTTGTCCTGGCTATTTCTCAGCAACAAATGACCGGAATTCAATGAAACTTTATGGGAAGTTTCACTACCAAGAGTAGATGTGCATATTATCAGCCAGTTCTGGTCGGATGATTTTTCACAGAGTTATGGCCCTTTGAAATTTTCCATTAACTGTACATATAGTGCAATTCTTATCCGGGCTATTTCTCAGCAGTATATGACCGGAATTCAATGAAACTTTATGGGAAGCTTCACTACCAAGAGGAGATGTGCTTATTATCAGCCGGTTGTGGTCGGATGATTTTTCACAGAGTTATTGCCCTTTGAAATTTTCCAATGTACATATAGTGCAATTCTTGTCCAAGCTATTTCTCAGCAACTTATTACGGGAATTCAATGAAACTTTATTGGAAGCTTCTCTACCAACAGGAGATGTGCATATTATCAGCCGGTTATGGTCGGATGATTTTTCACAGAGTTATGGCCCTTTGAAATTTTCTATAAACTGTACATACAGTGCAATTCTTGTCCGGGCTATTTCTCCCCAACTACTGACTGGACTTCAATGAAGCTTTATGTGAAGCTTAACTACCTTGAGGAGATGCGCATGTTATTAGTGGGTTCTGGTTAGATGATTTATTTAGAGAGTTATGGCCCTTTGAGATTTTTAAGTTGCTAAACCATCCATCGTATTATTTTGTCCAAAGTTATGCCCCTCAAGATGTTTTCTTTTATCTGGATATATAGTGCAATATTGTGACAAAAAAAAACTTTGGGGAGCATCACCCGTCTCCGACGGTTTCTTGTTTTAAAAGATGCTGTAGGGGACATTATGTTTCACAATCCCAGCTCTTGTTTATTTAATTTTTCTTCAGGATGCTAAGCTTAATTCAGTTTTGATGACATTCTGATATATAATATACCCAAAAAGTAGTAGAGGTAGACATGTGTATGCTCATCTTCAAAGAACCGTTGACCTTTACATTTCATTAATTGAGAATGCTTGGACATACCATCATCCAAATAGGTAGGCTGGTTATTTCAGAGTAAAAGAAGACGCCTAATTATATTGAGGTCAACAAGTAAAGTCAAAGGTCAAGGTCGCAAGGGCATGTAAAATGATTACTGTAACATCATTCATATTTTTCTGCAGGAAATTTGATTGTTTTCAAGCAATTATTGTTGTGGACACATACATTTGTGGATTTCTGATTGTGGAAAACCTTGTTATTAGGTTCGTTCATTTTCGGATGTGTTAGTAATACTGGTCTGTGATAAATTGCTGTTGGGAGAGGGAGTCACTTGCAGTAGGAAGGGTGTGTTTATCTCATGGCAATTCTTATTGCATTCTAATGAAGTAGTTTATTGATATGAAGTTAACTGATCAAAGTGGCATGGTATGACCTTTAATGAGTGTTTGAAGCGAGGAACCAATTTCCAAATAGTCTTTTTCAATTACAATTATGACCACACTGACAAAAAATCGTACCTTTTTCTGCACCAATTAGAAACACACTGGACATAAAGGGTGTGGTGGTAACAATAATGGCAAAGCCTTACAATTTTACCTAAACAAAGTAAACGGTATCGATGCAGCTTTACTACATTATAATTTATACTGGAATGTACACCCCTTTGTCTTTATCTGGATTGCAAATCAAATGCAGGATATATGCATGGATTACATCAGATATTCATGGTTTTTCATGTCTCTGGATTGGTCTACCATCAAAATCTATGAATATGGTTGTTTTCAACGTAGTTTGATCTTCCATAAAGCCACAAGGGCAAGGGGTTTAATATTTGGCGTGTAACATCTTATGATTGTGCTTTACCCAGTTAGTGCACGTCATGTATCTTGATTTGCTCCACACTAAAGGTTATTTTGTTAACCAGGTTTTCCGAAGAAAAAACTGGTTATTAGATTGGCCAATGCGGGCGGGCTGGCTGGCTGGCGGGCGGGCAGAACAAGCTTGTCCGGGCCATAACTACGTCGTTCATTGTCAGATTTTAAAATCATTTGGCACATTTGTTCACCATCATTGGACGGTGTGTCGCGCGAAATAATTACGTTGATATCTCCAAGGTCAAGGTCACACTTTGAGTTCAAAGGTCAAAAATGGCCATAAATGAGCTTGTCCTGGCCATAACTATGTCATTCATTGTGAGATTTTAAAATCATTTGGCACATTTGTTCACCATCATGGGACGGTGTGTCGCACGAAAGAATCACGTCAATATCTCCAATGTCAAGGTCGCCACGACTAAAAATATATTTTAAAAAAAAAAAACTTACAAAGGGGGTTAATTTTGTTTGTTCATTTCAAAAGTTCAGTTTGAGTTTTCTCCCTTTATCAGATTTTTTTTCACAATGAAAACCTGGTTTTGTGACAATTTTGTCCCTTGTTTTCCTTTGACTGCAAGGCCCAGCAGTTTGTTATTTGACATTTCACATATTGAAGCACTCTGCCGCTAAGTTTGTTCAAATTGTGTCCCTGGGATCAAATGATTTATTTGGACTTATATAGTAAACTTCAGAAATCTTCTCTGAAACTGCAACTGTTAGGGCTCAATATTTGGTGTTTAACATTGTATGGTTTCCTCTAATAAGTTTGCACAATTAATGCGGTTGGGGTCAAAATTAAGCATGCCACAGGGTTCACATTTGTATAGACTTTAATAATTGATAACTCAAAATCTTCTCCTTAAAATGCCTATAGGGTGAAAATTGGCCCTTCCATTGGGTTAACTTGTTGTTCTTGTATGTATACAATGAAAACATTATTAAATCTTGACTGACTGCTTGCTGGTGTTTTCAGTGACTGCAGTATTACAGTTATTAGATGTCTACTTGCTGGTGTTTTGACTGAATACTTGCTATTAATTTGAATAAGTACTTGCCAATGTTTTGACTTAGTACTTGCTGGTATTTGACTGACTATTTGCTGCTGGTTTGACTGAGAACTTGCTGGTGTTTTGACTGAGTACTTCCTGGTGTTTTGACTGACAACTTGCCAGTGTTTTCAGTGATTACTTGCTGGTGTTTGTCTGATTGTTTTCTGGTGTTTTGACTTACCACTTGCTGGTGTTTTCAGTGAATGCTTGCTGTTGTTTTCAGTGACTGCGGTGCTGCAGGTGTGTGACAGGCTGCATGCTGGTGTTTTCAGTGAATGCTTGCTGTTGTTTTCAGTGACTGCGGTGCTGCAGGTGTGTGATAGGCTGCGTGATGATGTGCTGCCAGAGCTCGGGGTCCGGCTGGAGGACAAAGAGGGGATGCCACCAACCATGAAGCTGGAAAACCGAGAAACTCTGCTTAGAGAGAGGATGCAGAAGTTGCAGGTCAGAAAACAGCAGTAAATAAGCTGGCTATACTTTGATGAATTACTCCTGTGTTGATATTTAAGTGGTTACGAAGTTAAGAAATTATCCTGTTTTGATCTTGCTTATGGATTTGGCTTAAATATGATTTTATGTCCCCTTGAAAGACGGCAACATGTATCAGTAACACTGTACATCTGTAGGTCTATCTGTACAACTGTACAAACGGTTCCTGTCTCAGCCATAACTTTTCCAAATTTTGATGGATTTAAAAAGAACTTAGCCTAAATGTCCACATTTTAGATTTTGGTTGTCAACTTCCACATTATTTGATAAGCTTTCATGTTCACCCAGTGTCTGGCGACGCGAGTAAAATGACATTAATATTTAGCTTGTTGCACTAGAGGCATCAAATTTTATCTTACTTTGATAAAACTTGCTCAGAATGTTTATCTTAAAAATATCCAGGACAAGCTTGAATCAGGGTAAACTTCAAAAACTAGCTCAGCAGGTCCGATCTTATAAAACCCTTTTAATCACTCTTTGTGTGTTGTTTATTAAAAACAGATTGAAGAGGCACGGCGGTTGGAAAAAGAAAAGAAGAAGCAAAAAGCAGAGGCTGAGAAGGCGGCAAAGGAAGCCCAGAAGCGTATACCTCCCAGTGAAATGTTTCGAGCTGAAACAGACAAATATTCACAGTTTGATGACAAGGTATTCACAGCTATTTGTTAATCTCCTGCCTCAATGCAGATGACTTATTAGAAGGATTGCCCTTCATCTGTGTGTCCATCCGTCAGACTGTCTGTCATGCTTTCGTGTCTACCTTATCTCCTTCGTCCTTTGATTGGTTTTCATAAAACTGGCCTCAAATGTTCAGTGCATTGAGACAATGTTCAGAAGATGTGAGTCAATCATTCCAACTCAAGGTATAGGGCTTATTTAAGGTAAAAGTTTTGAGCTTTCATTTTCGTGTGTACTCCATATCCTATACCCTTTGAAGAATTTTAAGGGATTTTGGCCTGGCCTAAGTATTGAGGTCATTGAGACAATGTGCAGAAGTTATGAGTCAGTCATGCTTGCTCAAGGTCATGGTCATACTTCATGGTCAATGGTTTTGGCCCGATTTTTGTGGCTTGTTGATATCTTCCATACTAAATGAAAGATTTTCATGAAGCATAGATACAATATTTAGGACATTGCAGAATGCAAATTGGACTGCCTAGTTCATAGTAGATTTAATTACCTCATTGCTTGTACAAACTCATACAAACTTAATCAAGATTTTTGGTACACACTTTAAAAGGCACATGAATGGCACCTTATTGTTGTCCCACAACATATAACATTTTTCATCGGATCACGCTTTGACATCATCAAGAGTATTTGTCTAGTCATCATATTGGGTACAAAAGTGGGTCACTAGTTCTATTTCGTAAGGTTCATCTATGCACGCCATTCGCACGGCAAATTAACCTGATCATCTCTGTCTGTTTTCTGATGTGTGTGTGCCAATATCTTAGCCTTAGTCACTGATGTTTTCACAAAAATGTACAGGAATCTTTTTTGGGAAAACGCCCATCATTCCATTCTCCATTCTGAAAATATGGGTTACCTGAGATGAACATAGATTTATAGGCATGGTATTGTAAGAGGCCATGCACAAATACAACAAAAGAGCTTTAAAACTGTCAAATCATTTTGAGTTAAAGATCAAACATGGCTTCACAGATTTCCTATATTAACCCTTTTACCTGGACTTTTAATCTTGACTTGCAACTAAGTCTTGACTTCCTTTCAGAATGCTTGCCATTTTAACCAAGCCAATTGAAAGTCCGTCTTGCTGGACACAGTTCTTCTCATGTTAATGTAAAGGCCTTTGAACTTGATTTCATACCTCGACCCTCTACCTAGCCACATGGTTCCAGCATGGAACACTAAACCTACGACTTCTTTCAATCTCGACTAAAGTATGCTCCAGATAGTCAGGTGTTAGGGGTTGAAATCCTTTATTTGACCTTGAACTGTTACCTTGACTTTGAGCATAGGGACAAGGATCAAATGCAAGATACTGAACAATCCCCGTCTCTTCTGCTTAGTTCTTTTGGAAATCCATTATTTCTGAACAAAGTATTGCTCTGGTAAATGTGTTGGGAATCGATTTGCTATGTTTTATATTTGACCTTAAACTTTCAACTTGGACCTTATTCTTTGATGTGACACACCATCTCTCCATGTTTGGACAAAGTTCTTCTCCGGACAGTGTGTTCTGGGTTGATTTTTTATGTTTGATAGATGTAGGGAACTTATTCTTATTCTTTGCCATACCCGCAATGTCTTATCTACCAAATTATTGAAAAGTCTATCCATGCTGAACAAAACAGTTATGATAAGGACTATATTCATATGACTTACAACGGTCCTCTGCAACGAGTGTCAAAATTCCCGAAGAAATATTTACCACATTGATCTTAATGATCTTGACAGGCACAATACTGATTCATGTCTGGACTGCTATTGTGAGTATTGCTCGATTTACCAATCTAACATTAGAATGTATGTCATCTGATGATTGTCGGCTTATTTACAGATGTACAGTAGGTTTGACGGATATCTTTATTGCACCAAATTGTTGTAGTACAATTTACCTTGCAGTACATCATTTGTCTGATCATTTTGACGGCCTGTATTCAGGTGATCAATTTTGGCCACAATAGTGGACTTATTTAGTGAATTTTTGCAATAAATTCTCCAACACTTAGAAACGACCTGCATTCAAACCTGGCATGTTAATGCGACATGTAGTACCAGGGAATGTTTCTCTGAAATGTGTGAGCTGCTGGCTTGTAGAGCGTGTGTTGTTAATTATTTCAGGGCATGCCAACTCATGATGTGGAAGGCAAGGAACTCTCCAAGTCTGCACTCAAGAAGATTGCAAAACTTTACGAGCAGCAACAGAAAAAATATGAAGAATTCCTAAATTCTCAGACAAAGTAGATGTGTATTAATAGCGATGTCTCAGCACTTGCCTTGTATGTTTCATGTTTGTGAACTTGTATCATGTGTCTTAATTTATTTTGCAGAAACTTTTAGTAATATTCATAATAACGGAGTCAAGTGATGATGTGGTCAAACATGTATTAAGTTCAGCAAGCAGGCAAGATCTGTTGATGTGGACCTTGTAATTTCACCTTGTAACTTGACAGTTCTTTTGGAAAGGAACTTGTTCACATTCATGTAGTGAATTAGTTGAAATATGATGTTGTACTACTTAGATTTGAAACATGATCCATTTTAGTTCTATGTATATTGTGTTCTTAATTTATTCAAAATATGTGTATCACATACAGGAGATAAAATGGCAAAGATTTGTTAATTTTTTTGAATAGCCTTTCTGGATTTTGTTCATTTATAAGGATTTTCAATTTTCTTTAAACACATGAAGGGATTTAGTAGTGTTTCATTAAATCAGGCCTTCTTATGTCACATATAAAAAAGTAATCCCTTTTCTATTTCACTAGTGTTCAGATTGGTCTGGGTTTATTGCAATAAATTATTATTTACACTTGTTTACATTTTACTCCTTTTGTCCCACTTGTATATCCTTTAAAATCTCAATAAATATAAGTTGAGTTATTTAACATTGTGAAAAATCTGAGTTAAATATCTCATTTGAAATCAAATTTGGGCTAGACAGATCCAGGTAGACAACTAGTGCAACAATTTGATTTTAAAATATTGTGAAATCAGATAATAAGCTTTGTGTAGAAACTTTCTGCCCAAGAACGTTGTCAGCAATGAGCTCTGGTTAGGAACCCTTGTTATTATATACATGCTTAAGATAATCATAAAAATTTTATGCCCCCAAAAGAGGGCATATAGTGATCAGACCATCCGTCTGTCCGTCTTTCTGTTTAGGTTTTGCGTTTAGGTTTTTTAGGTTTCTCTTCAGATAGCAACTTGATATTTGGCATGCATGTGTATCTCATGGAGCTGCACATTAGAGTGGTGAAAGGTCAAAGTCAAAGATATGGCTTCAATGCGGCGCAGAAGGGGGCATTGTGTTTCTGACAAACAAATCTCTTATTTAAGTTATCTAGCTCTGAAATTGACAAAAACAAATCTTGTATAATGCCTGATGCTACTTTCTCAATTCTGTATAGCTTACCGATCTTAGCAAATTAATGATGGTTGCCAAAATATAAGACTTTTAAGAGCATTAAAAGACTTGTTTTTTATCGTATGTAAATATCTTGATTTAGACTATGCTTTACCTAGTTTCAAACATGGTTAAACAAATCATTGGAACATATCTTGTGAACATGTTTCATCAAGATTGGGAAATAAATCTGACCTGTAGAGTGTTCACAAGGTAAAAGCGAAACACACATTAAGGACAAAATGAGATCACAAAAGCTGAGGACCTTGTGCTTTAGTGAGTACAACATGAGAGTGACCTCAGGTTACAGGCATTACATATGGCATGTCCTCTCAACAGGTTTACCCTTTACCACTGAGATATGTATTTTTACACATTTGTAGTCCCTTAGAAAGTTAAATATAATTAAAGATCTTTCTAACTAGATTAAAGTTTTAAAGGCTTCATTTCAAACCCTCTGATACTGATGAGCAGCAAACAGCATAAAACCTGAACAGACTACAAATATGCTGGTTTTATGCTGTTCGCACATAGCTATTTTCACTTTGCTTCTTAGTGGTAAAGGGGTAAACATGTAAGGCATGTTATTTTAAATCCCTGTTAACATTGGTGAGGTTATAGTCTCACTGTTGGTAAAATATTGAAGCTTCCTGTTTATGCAACATCCATAAAACCAGAATTTGTAAGCAGTAAGGATTTTCATGACACTCAGCATAATGTTTTAAGGCATGAAGGGCTTAAATGTATAGATTATCTGAGACAATATGCAGAAAGCATGGGTCTTTCCCACCAGCTCAAAGTTGTGGTCACATTTCTCAATGTTAATTTATAAGCCTCCATTTGTCTGTGTAATACCTAAAGATGCTATATATTTGGCATGTAAAACAGTTGTCCATAGCTCAAGGTCAATGGCTCATTTAGTTTAACCTATTTTAAGCTTCAGAACATTGAAAGTTTTACATTTATATAGTAACAACTTCTAATCTTCTATGAAACTCCAAGGGTCAAGAGTTATATAAATTATATACTTTTCCTCTATCTAGTTTGTTACTTCTTTTGGGCACTTAGTGCTCATGGGGAAGGTTACTTATATAATATGAACGTGTGTTGTCAATCCGCTGCAAGTTTATGTGTGTATAAACTTTTCTACAGCTCCTGAATTAAGACAGATTTAAATAAAACTACTGAAATGACCCTTGAGTGGCTCCATTTTAAAGTATTACAATTGTTATAGTTTGTTGTATATTAAGGTCACATTAACTAAATAAAGTAATTGGTGTGTAAATTTGTCAAATGGTCCGCTACTTAGTTTGTTCAAATAATGTCCTTGGGATAAAAACTTGCTATACCCAGTAGTCAAATGATTAACAAAGACTTTTATAGTAAATAACTTAAAATCTTCTGTTTATCATCAAGGGTTGAATATTTAGTGAATGCTTTAGCTTGAAAAGTTTGTGAAAATCATGCCCCAGGGTCAAAACTAGCTAGGCTCGGGGGGTCACATGATATGTATAGACTTAAATAGTAAACAACTTTTAACAAGCAATGTGTTTGTGAAACACTATGTCCTCATATCTTTGACCTTAAAGGATGACCTTGACCTTTCACCACTTAAAATGTGCAGCTCCATGAGATACACATGAATGCCAAATATCAAGTTGTTATGTTCAATATTGCAAATGTGTACATTAAATGAGCGATTTTGACCCATATATTTTATCTTTGACCTTGATGGATGACCTTGACCTTTCACCACTCAAAATGTGCAGCTCCATAAGATACAAATTTATGCCAAATATAGAGTTGATATCATCAATATTGCAAAAGTTATGGCAAAATGTTTAAGTAGGAGCAAATAAAGCAACAAACCAATAGACAGGGCAAAAACAAAATACATAACAAATCTTGTTTGACTGTGCAAGGGTGTTTAAAATTGGTACGAGATTGTCTGGTGGTCCTCTTCAAAGTTTGTTCCAAACACATTATATATGTTATTTATTTATTTATTTACAAACATTTTTAGAAGGCCAATAGCCTATGTGAACACAGCTTTAGTATATGCAACATTAGTTAATATATACACACAATTATGAAAATTAAGTACTTAAATTAAAGCATGTGGAAAGTTATCATCACCATTTTAAATACGTATATATACATAAATAATATTAATAAATAAACAAGGGCTGTTTGTAAAACATGCATGCCCCCCATATGGGCAGCCATTGTGTGAATACGTTTTTTGTCACTGTGTCCTTGACCTTTGACCTAGTGACCTCAAAATCAATAGGGGTCATCTGTGAGTCACGATCAATGTACCTATGAAGTGTCATCATCCTAGGCAAAAGCATTCTTGAGTAATCATCAGAAAATCATTTTACTATTTCGGGTCACTGTGACCTTGACCTTTGACCTTGTGACCTAAAAATCAATAGGGGTCATCTGCGAGTCATGATCAATCTACCCATGAAGTTTCATGATCCTAGGCATATGCATTCTTGAGTTATCATCCGGAAACCATTTTACTATTTCGGGTCACTGTGACCTTGACCTTTGACCTAGTGACCTCAAAATCATTAGGGGTCATCTGCAAGTCATGATCAATCTACCCATGAAGTTTCATGATCCTAGGCCCAAGCGTTCTTGAGTAATCATTCAAAAACCATTTTACTATTTCGGGTCACCGTGACCTTGACCTTTGACCTAGTGACCTCAAAATCAATAGGGGTCATCTGCGAGTCATGATCAATGTACCTATGAAGTTTCATGATCCTAGGCGTAAGCATTCTTGAGTTATCGTCTGACAACCACCTGGTGGACGGACCGACAGACCGACCGACATGAGCAAAGCAATATACCCCCTCTTCTTCGAAGGGGGGCATAATAAAAGTAGTTAATAAAGATTAAATATACAAAATATTAAAGAGGAATAGTTAATAATACAAGTTTCAATAATCAAAACATACATACTCATTGCACAAAGCGATAATGAGGCAATAACAATAACTCGACACAAAAGTATAAAAAAGGATAGTGAAAACTTGAAAATCTACTCTGAAACTGCAGGCCAAGATGTTTGGTATTTGGCATGTAACATCGCTTGGTGGTTCTCAAAGTTTGATAAATCATGTACTTTAATAGTAAATAATAATAAAAAACATCTCCAAGATCGCTAAGGTCATGGGTTTAACCCTTACAATGCGGGAACCGAATTTTTAAGGCCTTTGCAAACAGTTTGGATCCAGATGAGACGCCACAGAACGTGGCGTCTCATCAGGATCCAAACTGTTTGATATTCTGATAGTATTCTTTGAAAAAAATCTAAGAAAATGCTAATTTTATAAATTCAGCAGACGACAGTTTAGCAGACGAAAAATTTCCCAGCATGCAAAGGTTTAATATTTCGTACGTAACATCATATGTTGGTCCTTAACCCTGTACAACTAGGATACGTAATTTGACACATTTGTAGTGCCTTAGAAAGTAACATTTTAACAAATTCTTTCTAAATTCAAGTTTTAAAGGCTTCATTTCCAACCCTTAGTTACTGATTAGCAGTAAAAAGCATAAAACCTGAACAGACTGTGAGTTATTTGCAGGCTGTTCTGGTTTTATGCTGGTTGCAAAAGCCATTTTCACTTTGATTCTTATGGGGGAAAGGGTCAAGTTTGGTAAAATCATGCCCCTAGGTTTGAACTTGCCCTGGACCAATCATTTACTTGTTCTTATAACGTCTCAGACCAAATTAAATCTACTTCATACAGAACAAATAACCCTAAATAAATATCAAAATAACATTTGTATTACACAAACATCACATTCCAAGTTTTTATCTCAAAGATGAGCAACTGAAGGTGAGCATTAACCTCATGTGTATATCAAGTTTCATTATCATACTTCTAAATGTATGTTAGTAAAAGTACCCACCTGGTTACTCGTGGTTATATATTAGCAAGTCATCCCCTTTAATATTAATATCAAGTGATGTGATCATAAATGAGGCAATTTTTATCTTGTGTTAATCTGTAAAACCAAGCTACCTACAAAATCACAAAAATGTGTTACAATAAAAACTTTAACATTTTCTTGACCATGATAGCAAAATCATAAAGGAATGATGTTCATGATTCTATTAACAAAAAGCATTTACATAAAAGACATGTTACAAACAACTGATTGAAATACAACTTAAGCTATCACAGACTAATTTAATTCATGTTGTTTTTTAACGTGTCAATGACTTTTTATGTTACATACATAAAGCTCATCTGCGGCTACAAATGGTCTTTCTTTTTTGCTCCTCTCCATTCAACTAATACTTCAGTGAAACAGAATGATTAATTGATGGGTATCCAGATATGAAAAAATGTTAACAAATAATTAAGACGCACATACAATCAGGTGTGGCCATTATCAAAATTACTGGTATTAATTGCAGAGGCATTTTCTGAGATCAACTTTTATGAATTAACTTGAGCATAGTCTAAAAGACAAACATATCTTATTTTGAATGAATCCTGGCTTGTTGTTACTCTCCCATTTGGTAAGTTGTGTTGCAGATATTAAAAAAATGTTTGACTTTGTCATGTGTATCTCTCCTTGGGTATGGTTTGCCAATATGTTTTTATTTTGTCATGTGTATCTCTTCTAGGTTATGGTATGCCAATATGATTTGATGTCATGTGTCTGTCTCCTTGGTTATGGTTTGCCAATACGTTTTTATTTTGTCATGTGTATCTCTTCTAGGTTATGGTTTGCCAATATGATTTGATGTTGTCATGTGTTTCTCTCCAAGGTTATGGTTTGCCAATATGATTTGATGTTGCCATGTGTTTCTCCCCAAGGTTATGGTTTGCTTATATGATTTGATGTTGTCATGTGTTTCTCCCCAAGGTTATGGTTTGCCAATATGATTTGATGTTGTCATGTGTTTCTCCCCAAGGTTATGGTTTGCCAATATGATTTGATGTTGTCATGTGTTTCTCCCCAATGTTATGGTTTGCCAATATGATTTGATGTCCTCAATCAGGCTCCTGGCTTAACTCTTAACGTGGATGCTGTCTCTTCATTTATCAAACCCTTTATATGCTGATGAATGTAGAATAACTGGAAAAAAACAAAAACATTGTATTGCCATGCTTTGAATATTAAACTCTGTGAAATAGCTAGAGTTAAAGTGACTTTAATTCTACTGAGCAGATACAAAGTGCAAAGAGAAGTTCAGATAAGCATAGAAAAAAACTATAAACCAAGGAAAAACCATTTAAAGTTGACTTCCTGATTTACACAAGAACATACACATTCTTAAGCTCCAGGAACAATGGTATGCAATGTGCTAAACCCTTTAAGCAACTAATATAAGACAACAATAAGTGTTAAAAAATATTGCATTCAATGTGCAGGAGTCCCATTCCAGGCTGAAATTTCCGGTTTTTATCAACTTTTGGTCTGTGCCATGTAAATTTGTTCTTGGATAAAATAACTTATTTGCAAATGTTTGAATTTTGAAAAATGCTTTCGATACATTAAATTGTCAAAGTTAAGTATATACAGCCATCTTGATGTACTGACAGATATTCTCTAAACAAACCACCGGAACATGGACATACATTACAGAAGATGTATTTGTGTTTAATACGCATATTCCTTTAAAGTTCATACAGCTGATAGTTACCTCTGAAAAGAAAGCCAATATCCTGCCAACCACCAGCAAAAGCAGTACGCCTTGTTGTACAACATCTGACAGACCGAGTGTCAATGCAAGTCCTGACTGTAAAACATACACCCAGACTGGCAGCATAAATATTCCACTGATTGCAAATGCTCCCATAGGATTCTTAAAGCCTGAAATGTAACAAAGCTTTGACAATGTTAATGCTTAAGCAAATATTTTCAAGAACATCTAAATACATAAACTGCATTATCAAATTCAGTGAAACATGAAGGCATAAAGTAGTGCTCAAACGGGTATCTGAAAAACCCCGAATCCGAGGGTAAAAAAAATACCCGCGGATTATGTGAACGATACCATTTCGGGTCGCAAGCTACGAAGAACAAAATTACTTGTTAAAGGTGTAGTCAGATAATCTCTTTTAAACAAGTGAATTAAAATATCCCTTATATTAAGCAGTGTTTTTATTACAAATAGTCATTAATGAATAGAAGAGAGGCATCAAAAGCAAAAATATTGAGTTTCATTTGTAATTCACATCCCAAAATGGTGACGTTAAAGAAAACAAAACATGTATTATAAAATATATCAACTTCAAAGTAGAAAAGGCAGTTAGAGCCTACAGTGAAAGTTATTTTGGCTTCTCTCCTACAAATAAGACAAGATTTATCTTTTCTTGACAGGTTGTTTTTCCTATGCATGCACTTTTGATCGCTATTCCAAGCAATACTAACATTTGTTGATTAAGTTCAACAACGTTGTGTAAACCTAATAAATAGTTATATGCAGTTCATTATTTCATTCAATATATCAACTTCAAAGTAGAAATGGCAAATTATTAAGAATTAATAATTAATTAAATCAAAACAATAAAACTTATAATATTCTAAACAATATACTTTTCAAACAGTTGAATATATAAGAACGCTAAAACATGCTATGACAATTAATGTAGTTTTATTTAAATTAACTTAATATGTATAATCTAACCCGACCCAACCTGAATTTTCTTGTGTATTTAAATTTTGACCCGCCCACCCAAAGAATATTTTTAACCCGTGCGAGCCCTAGCTTAAAGGCCCTAAGTTGCTCATCTGAAATAAAGAAACTAAACTAATGTGTAGTTTTTGCTATGTGTGTTAATTAACTGTCATCTTAAAGTTTTTCACTCTGTATGACACAGACTTCATGTGGTTCTGAGACACTATTAGAACAAAGTAAAGTTAATACTGTACTATAAATATATAACAAGTCATTGACATTGTGTCCATTGGGCACAGACAACCAGCATTAAACTTTTGGCTTAAAACTTCATAAAAAATGGCAAATTAATAGCAAAGACAAGGAATTTATATTGTCAATTTGACTTTTGAAGTCATAGTGTGACCTTTATTTATGAGGTAAGGAGACATAAGTTACATACAACACTTTGTCTAACAATGGATGACATTTGCGCCAGGTTAATTCAATATCTATCCATAAATGACAAAGTTATAGCATAGACAGGAAGTTTTGCAATCACAGACAGAGTGACTGCTGTATGGTAACTTCTTTGAAGAGGGGCATAAAAATATATATAGGTGCGAACATAAGTGTTTTCTTTTGAACAAAACAATGAAAATGTTATCATTAGTTATCAGTATAGCCTAAAATGAAAAAACAACACAAGAAAACATTCTGGAAAAATATTTAATTGACAATTGTTAAGACCAAGGCCTGTGCCTCTAGTGTAACTATGTAAAAAATCAAAATTTCTGAATGTAAAAATGGCCCATTATTTCGATAAATTTAAACAAGTAAACAATGCTAGACTTAACAAGAGCACCGCATAACAGGTGCAAACGCTCTGCTGCCGGTGCAGTTTCGAATAAATGAAAACTTGACAGAATTTTTTATTTATTTCTGTTTGAGAATAAGAGTTTAAAATCTGAATGAAATCTCTATATCCATTTCAAATAAAATGCCTTACCTAACTATTTCAATATATCAAAGGGATTAAAATTTGTGTTAAAAAAAAATCATAATTTTGAAAAATTTAATATACAATGTACTGCCAAACAATATTAAATGGAAACAAAACAAAAATAAGCAAAATTTTCTAAAAAGTTTAAATTTAGAGTAGACGTTAGAAAAATCTAAATCAGAAGACAGTTTACCATTTTCCATGACCAATCGACATATCAAAGGAAAGTTTTCATCCGGGATTTTCCACTTTGGTCCGCGACAGTGTGTGCACACAAAGGTTAGCCATTCTATCACCATGATAAAATAGCCCCACTGAAATGACAGGTAAATTTTAAAATCTAATCTAGCAGTGGTAATAATTGTATAAAGAACAAGAGCTGTCGCCATAGGATGACTTATGCCCCCTATAAACGCTTGATAGAAGGTATAAGCTTTTTTCGAAACCTAAACGCAGATTTTAAAACCTAAACACGGACCCTAAGGTCAAGGTCACAGGGGTCAAATTTTGTGTGCGTATGGAAAGGCCTTGTCCATATACACATGCATACCAAATATGATGGTAACATCTCAAGGGACATAGAAGTGAGCATTTTTCGAAACCTAAACACAAAGTGTGACGGACAGACAGACGGACAGTCCTATCACTATATGCCCTCCTACCGGGGGCATAAAAACAACCTGAGATAAGATAAAAATGAAAACTGAAAGAAATGAAAATCAAAAGCGCCACCATGTTTTGACTAAATGAGTTGTAAGTTAAATTGTATTCAAAAGCATTTTCTTAAATTAGCCTTCACGTATACTACAGCCCTATTATCCCATATTAGACTGTTTCAAACTTGAATATTAAACTATCATGAGACCAAATGTTCTGGGCAAGTTTAATGAAAACTGGGATTGAACCTCCATAGTGTTCATCAGCTTTAAATAATTGTTAATTTACCTTAAGGAAGTTAAAATGCAAAAATGGTTAAAGCCTTCCCTCTAAACCCATATATTATATGTCAGCATTCCTCTACCCTGCTGTGTGATCATGTGGTCACTCTGTATCAGTGAAGACTCATGAGCTGTTATTGATTCTACCCTGCTGTGTGATCATGTGGTCACTCTGTATCAGTGAAGACTCATGAGCTGTTATTGATTCTACCCTGCTGTGTGATCATGCGGTCACTCTGTATCAGTGAAGACTCATGAGCTGTTATTGATTCTACCCTGCTGTGTGATCATGTGGTCACTCTGTATCAGTGAAGACTCATGAGCTGTTATTGATTCTACCCTGCTGTGTGATCATGTGGTCACTCTGTATCAGTGAAGACTCATGAGCTGTAATTGATTCTACCCTGTTGTGTGATCATGTGGTCACTCTGTATCAGTGAAGACTCATGAGCTGTTATTGATTCTACCCTGTTGTGTGATCATGTGGTCACTCTGTATCAGTGAAGACTCATGAGCTGTTATTGATTCTACCCTGCTGTGTGATCATGTGGTCACTCTGTATCAGTGAAGACTCATGAGCAGTTATTGATTCTACCCTGCTGTGTGATCATGTGGTCACTCTGTATCAGTGAAGACTCATGAGCAGTTATTGATTCTACCCTGCTGTGTGATCATGTGGTCACTCTGTATCAGTGAAGACTCATGAGCAGTTATTGATTCTACCCTGCTGTGTGATCATGTGGTCACTCTGTATCAGTGAAGACTCATGAGCAGTTATTGATTCTACCCTGCTGTGTGATCATGTGGTCACTCTGTATCAGTGAAGACTCATGAGCAGTTATTGATTCTACCCTGCTGTGTGACCATGTGGTCACTCTGTATCAGTGAAAACTCATGAGCAGTTATTGATTCTACCCTGCTGTGTGATCATGTGGTCACTCTGTATCAGTGAAGACTCATGAGCAGTTATTGATTCTACCCTGCTGTGTGATCATGTTGTCACTCTGTATCAGTGAAGACTCATGAGCAGTTATTGATTCTACCCTGCTGTGTGATCATGTGGTCACTCTGTATCAGTGAAGACTCATGAGCAGTTATTGATTCTACCCTGCTGTGTGATCATGTGGTCACTCTGTATCAGTGAAGACTCGTGAGCAGTTATTGATTCTACCCTGCTGTGTGATCATGTGGTCACTCTGTATCAGTGAAGACTCGTGAGCAGTTATTGATTCTACCCTGCTGTGTGATCATGTTGTCACTCTGTATCAGTGAAGACTCATGAGCAGTTATTGATTCTACCCTGCTGTGTGATCATGTGGTCACTCTGTATCAGTGAAGACTCGTGAGCAGTTATTGATTCAGTCAGCTGAGACAACAGAGTTTAGATAAAGACCTTTCTCGCAAATGCAATATTTGAAATATTGAAAGTTTTACATTAAACATAGGAACCTGAAACTTGTTGTGACACATTGTCTGAAGATAGTAAATGTTGTGACAAACTTAAATGTCATTCTTTGGGTGCATCAGCATGTTCTTTACCATTCGACCATTATACTTGATTTGCTACCTTGACAATTTCACCATATCCTTTAACGTTGGTCTGGCTCTGGTACCAAATATGCTCATAGTTTTACATTCAATATGGGCCAAGCTCTGTGAAAAAAGGGGTTTCATGCATGTGCCTAAAGTGTCGTCCCAGATTAACCTGTGCAGTCCACACATGCTAATCAGGGACAACACTTTCCACCTAAACTTGATTTTTGCTAACAAGAGATGTTCTGTTAAGGAAAAATACCACAAAAGCGGAAAGTGTCGCCCCTGATGAGCATTCTGCACAGGCTTATCTGGGACAACACTGTACTTACATGCATTAAACCCCCTGTTCACAGAGCATGGTCCATATATAATACAATTTAACTTCAAAGTAACCTAGACTTTCAACCCAGCAATCTGAAACCTGTTTGCCACACATTCATGCATATCAAGATGGTAAACCTTTTTGTAAAACTGTTTATTCAATTTTCCCTCAAGATCAATTAATGCTTCACAAAGTTCTGTTCGTAAATCATTTAATGTTTGAATTCTTATTTTTAACTCAAAATTGAAATATTACCTTGGGGTCAGATTATCGCTCATAAAAAATCTTTCTGATGATGGTGAAAATGTGTGTTTATTTTATGCAATCAACACATAAAATAATCCTTGAACATTTTTTCTCTGTGAAATCGCTCAATCTGCAAGCTATGTTCACCATGGTTACATACCTTACTGAGGGATGTCCATCACCATGGTTACATACCTTACTGAGGGATGTCCATAACATGCCACGCCCAGTCAGGTCAATTACAACATCAAACTACAACAAACAAGAGATCTCCATGTAACTAGAAATGTTGTTCGGGATGTGTCTCAAATCATAAGTGGGTCAATTTTGATGTATTTTTGTATCAACTCATACATAATGAAAAACAAACCCTACTATTAAGGCAATATATAAAGGTATTTATACAAACTCCAAGTGTACAAATGTATGAGGAAGAGAGCAGAAATGGCAAATTTAACATGTTTTGTACAAATGGCAAGAAGTGTCAAGTTCCTGGTGCTAATTAACTGGATATCAAACTCTGCCTCCATTTTATGTACAGAAACACTTAATACAGAGAGCTTAATTAAGTTTAGATTATAACTGTATGAGTTAGAGACCAAAAATGCTGATATTCACATTTGTGTATATAAATTGAGCAATTATAACTTATAGTTATAAGTGCCTCGTGAGAAAAGTTTGGTTAAAAAACTTGGCCTTCTTGTCAACAAACTTGTCAAACTTGTCAACAAACATTTAAAAAAAAGTTTGGGTGAGGATTACATGGAAATTGTGCAAGTAAGAGAGCGGAAAGAATCATCTGCCAAGGTTGTTGCCACATGGCCCATCAAGAGACGGTTGTGTACAAACTTTGATTTGAATTTGAATATAAAATACCTTGCATCCAATCAATGCTGACAAAAATGAATCAACCGCTTGAAAACAATGCAAGACCCAAAAATAATACCAGAAGAATGAATGCCAAATTATCACACCTTTATACTTTGATGCTAATTCAAAATATAAAGTGATGATAATGTTTTACAAACAAGAGCACCACCTTGCGGGTGCAGACCGCTCATCTATTTTTCTTTTTAAAGGTGAAGGGAACTATCTCAATACTTGAATCAAAAAAGATGGATGGGTGGAGTGGAGAGGGATGTAGTGTGGGGGTGTGGTCATTTATTACATTATCTTCCAAAAATAAGAAATAAAAATGCAAAAACAAAATAAAAATATGGGGGGGGGGTTCTTGGGTTGGATAGTTGCACGGTCTTTCAAAAATAGAATAATAAAAATAAATATTTTTGTTTTTTAACCATGTTTCCAAAACAAGAGGGCCATGGTGGCCCTGTATCGCTCCACTGTTTTTTGCGAAAAAAGCGTGCAATGCCCATGGGTTGAAATGTACTCAAGCATGTGACTTTCTCTTTCTATCCCTCATGCCACTGGGCGCTTAAAGTTGGAAGGTTGAGCATTTTTTATATATGGAAAACGTTACTACAGTGTTAACTAAACAGACTAAAAAGTCCGGGAATTGTCGCACAGGTTCTTTGCTTATAACGTAGGTACATTTATCTCTCCAAAAGATATTGTCGTTCTTTCTATTTGACATATTTTTAGATGCTGAGATCAAATCTACGCATGTTCTACAAGATAAATGAAAGTTCCTTCATTCAATCATGAATCTTTTTCCAAAATTCCAAAAAGTGTTTGTAGGTTTCAAAGTTTCTGTTACTTATATAGTTCATGACATATGCAAAATACCTAATGACGTAGATCACCTGAACTTTACTTCATTCTTGAGGCATTAGTGAGTGTAGCAGGATTGTTAAGGTGGTGAAGAAATTGTTTATTGTAAAAAGAAGATATTCGCCTGAGGAAACATAAAGTTACTAGTTTTTCAGGTTCATGAGGTGCCGAAAGGCAGTTGGAATGATAACTTTGTAGAGGTTGTTTGTTAAACAAAGTAAATGTTTATGAGACAAAAAATTGAATTATAATTCATTAAGATGTTGCGATCATGGCAACACTACTTTCATATGGCGTGAGGTTTAAAGAGATATCATGACAAACAATTAGCTTGACCTAACTTTCCTTTACTTTTTCCATCTGACATTGGTTAGCTGTCATGTTTGTTTTTGAAAAATACTAGGATTGCCATATATTGAAATAAGGTATCTGACCTATTCTCTGATAGGTTGCAAGTAATAGACTTAGCGGCAGTCATTTATAAACAAGGAGATGGTTCACGGCATAGGTAAAATATACTTTTAATAATTACATCTTTTTTAAGTTGGAGTCTTCTTACTTTTTTGCTACTGAATATTAAAATCACTTACTTTCATTGTAAAAAATTGTTGTTAAGTTTATCTTGAACAAATATTTTTTTCCATATCTTTATAAATCATAAAATGATGTCATTCACATTTTTGTTTGATTAATAGGGCCTATAAAAAAAACAAGAATTTTGAGAATGTTAACATAAAAGAATAATACTTACCATTTGGTGAAAACAAACAAAACTATACAATTTTTTTTATAAAATGTTATTTATAAACAAGGTTAATGGACTAAATATAAACAAACACATTTGAGTGTTCTTCTTGTGTTAATGATGTATTAGACTGAGTTAAATTAAAATATATATAATTTGTTTACCTTTCATTTCACATCTTTAGTTCAATGCTATTTCAATTAACTAAACAGCGTGACAAACATAATAAAGCAGAATATGCATATGAATCTGATTATACACAGATCCACTATCATATAAATCAAATCATGTTTGTCTATTTACATGTTCGAAAGATCCTCTTCTAAATTGTTTTAGCGAGTAGACTCAGAACTCCCAATTTGCAAACAGAAAGAAACACTGGTTTCCCGTGACACAAATTCACTGAACAAAAAATGTGTTTCTTGTATCTAAAACGTATTCTTTTTCCTTGACACATTTCATTATTCCTATCAAACTTTATGATGTCAGTCGTTAATTCAATTGATATTTGTCATTTCAATAATCTCAATTTTCGCTTCACAATGGCGCCATTTGCATACGAAATACCAAACACATTTATGAAACTGATTTTAATTGGAAGATTGTGCCTGTTTGACAGTCCTGTTTGAGTGCCTGTGTGACTGTGGATGTGTGACCGTGCCTGTGTGACTGTGGCTGCATGACTGTGCCTGAGTGACCGTGCCTGAGTGACCATGGTTGTGTGACCGTGGTTGTGTGACCATGTCTGAGTGACTGTGCCTGAGTGACTCTGGTTGTGTGACCCTGGTTGTGTGACAGTGGTTGTGGGACTGTGCCTTTGTGACCGTGCCTGTGTGACCGTGCCTGTGTGACAGTGACCCTGGTTGTGTGACCATGCCTGTGTGGCTGTGCCTGTGTGACTGTGGTTGTGTGACCGTGACTGTGCGACCGTGGTTGTGGGACCGTGGTTGTGTTACCATGCCTGACTGACCAAGCCTGAGTGACAGTGACCGTGCATGTGTGACCGTGGTTGTGTGACCATGCCTATATGACTGTGCCTGTGTGGCTGTGGTTGTGTGACCGTGGTTTTGTGACCGTGACTGTGCGACCGTGGTTGTGGGACCCTGCCAGTGTGTCCATACTTTTTCTTGACTGTGGTTGTGGGATCGTGCCTGTGTGACCCTGGTTGTGTGACCGTGGTTGTGTGACTGTGCCTGTGCGACCATGACTGTGCGACCGTGGTTGTGGGACCGTGCCTGTGTGACCCTGGTTGTGTGACTCTGCCTGTGTGAACGTGGTTGTGTGACTGTGCCTGTGTGACCAAACCTGTTTGACCATATATGTGCAACCGTGGTTGTTTGACCATGCCTGTGTGACTGTGCCTGTTTGACCATGCCTGTGTGACCGTGGTTGTTTGACCATGCCTGTGTGGCTGTGGTTGTGTGACTGTGCCTTTGTAACCGTTCCTGAGTAACTGTGCCTGTGTGACAGTGAATGTGGTTGTGTGACCATGCCTGTGTGACTGTGCCTGTGCAACCGTGACTGTGAAACCATGGTTGTGGGACCGTGCCTATGACCGTGCCTGTGTGACCCTGGTTGTGTGACTGTGTCTGTGTGACTGTGGTTGTGTGACTGGTTGTGTGACCTGAGTGACCATGGTTGTGTGACCATGGTTGTGTGACCATGCCTGTGTGGCAGTGGTTGTGTGACTGTGCCTGTGTAACCATGCCTGAGTGACCCTGGTTGTGTGACCCTGGTTGTGTAACCGTGACTGTGTGACAGTGGTTGTGGGACTGTGCCTGTTTTACCGTGCCTGTGTGACCATGGTTGTGTGACCCTGCCTGTGTGACCGTGCCTGTTTTACCGTGGTTGTGTGACCATGCCTGTGTGGCTGTGTCTGTGTGACTGTGCCTGTGTTACCATGCCTGACTGACCAAGCCTGAGTGACCGTGACCGTGCATGTGTGACAATGGTTGTGTGACCATGCCTATGTGACTGTGCCTGTGTGGCTGTGGTTGTGTGACCGTGACTGTGCGACCCTGGTTGTGGGACTGTGCCTGTGTGACCATGGTTGTGTGACCGTGGTTGTGTGACTGTGCCTGTGTGACCGCGTTTCAGTGTGGCTGTGCCTGTGTGACAGTGCCTTTGTGACCGTGGTTATGGAACTGTGCCTGTGTGGCCATGGTTGTTTGACCGTGGTTGTGTGACTGTGCCTGTGCGACCGTGGTTGTGGGACCGTGCCTATGACTGTGCCTGTGTGACCCTGGTTGTGTGACTGTGCCTGTGTGACAGTGGTTGTGTGACTGTGCCTGTGTGACCATACCTGTTCGACCATGTCTGTGCAAACGTGGTTGTTTGACCATGCCTGTGTGACTGTGCCTGTGTGACCGTGGTTGTTTGACTATGCCTGTGTGACTGTGCCTGTTTGACCATGCCTGTGTGACTGTGCCTGTGTTACCGTGGTTGTTTGACCATGCCTGTGTGACAGTGCTTGTAAGTGAATGTGTGTGCTCTACCAACTGAGCAGTGAAGCTTCTACAGACCGGTTCTCTACCAACTGAGCTAATGAGGCTTCTGTAGAGTGTTGTTCGAAACATTTATTTATCTTTAACATTTTATCATAGGAATATACAATTTAAAATATGTTGAGAACAGTATTTGAACCCATAAAAATGTCAACAGGAATAGTGTGTTGAAACTTGGTCATGTTGTTTCAGTTGCTTGAAAAGGATAACCTCCGATGGTGTCATTCAGGTAAATTTAATTTGTTTTTGAAGTTTTTTCATCATTTTCCTTAATTTTTCACCAAAGACGTCTGATTAGGAATGCGCAATGATCAGCTGCAGAGAACTGCGGTTGTCTTTATGAAGGGGTATATAATTATGGACTCCCAGAGCCATCATGGCACAAATTATCAAAGGCTCTGGGAGTCTGTTTATATTGACAAGAGGTAGTTATAGTTGCAATCATCCAACTCACAGCTATTGACCTTGCATGTCACTGGGAGTTGCAACTGGTAACAAGATTTTTCATAGAAACATGCCGCCCTGAATCCAGGCGGTATTTTAATCGGTAATATTAGCAACATAAACTATTTTATGGCATAAATAAACACAAACAATTTACACATCATTTAAAAAGAGGTTCATGAACACAAAACATAGTATTTAACACTCAAATATAGTAATTTATGTATCACATTTATAATGGGTGTAGAAAGTAAAATCCAGCATCCAAACTGGATAGCCCAAACAGTATACACCAATCAGGTGTGTATGAAGCGCTTTTTTGACATCACTATACATATCTACCAGAGGCTGGAGGAGTAATTAGGCATTGAATATCAAATAAGAAATGATCCACCTACCAAACACTGGTCCCACCCTTATTAAAATGAAGACGAAAATTTGTAAAAAACTTCATTAACAAATTATGAAAAGTTAAAGTTCATTCAATCTACATTTGAACTCATGCCTATCAGCTTTGTTAACCACTACTCTATCCACTGCACCACAGTTATTGGTGGTTGTAAGGAGATTAAATTGGGATTATGGAATTACCATAATATTGAATAAGATATAAATTCAGAAATTAGCCATGTGATTGTTTACTGTTACATTGTTTTGTAAGGATAAATAAATGTTTTGAGCAGCTAACTGCAGAAGCCTCTACAGCACAGTGGTTAGTGCAGTAAACTTGAGAGGCTTAGGAAATTTCAGGTATGGGTTCAAATACTGTTCTCAACATATTTTTAATTGTATATTCCTATGATAAAATG
Organism: Dreissena polymorpha; assembly: GCF_020536995.1. NCBI lineage: Eukaryota > Metazoa > Mollusca > Bivalvia > Myida > Dreissenidae > Dreissena > Dreissena polymorpha. Next base: position 141,572,939 of record NC_068355.1, on the reverse strand, counting down.
TTAAAGATAAATAAATGTTTCGAACAACACTCTACAGAAGCCTCATTAGCTCAGTTGGTAGAGCACCGGTCTGTAGAAACTTCACTGCTCAGTTGGTAGAGCACACACATTCACTTACAAGCACTGTCACACAGGCATGGTCAAACAACCACGGTCACACAGGCATGGTCAAACAACCATGGTCACACAGGCAAGGTCAAACAACCACAGTCACACAGGCATGGTCAAACAGGCACAGTCACACAGGCAAGGTCAAACAACCACGGTAACACAGGCACAGTCACACAGGCATGGTCAAACTACCACGGTTGCACAGACATGGTCAAACAGGCACGGTCGCACAGTCACTGTCACACAGGCACAGTCAAACAACCATGTTCAAACAACCATGGCCACACAGGCACAGTCCAACAACCACGGTCACAAAGGCACTGTCAAACATGCACAGCCACACAAACATGGATACACAGGCACAGTCACACAACCACGGTCACACAACCACAGGCACACTCACATAAGCATGGTCACACAACCACAGTCACGGTCAGTCAGGCATGGTAACACAGGCACAGCCACACAGGCATGGTCACACAACCACATTCACTGTCACACAGGCACAGTCCCACAACCACTGTCACACAGTCATGGATACACTACCATGGTCACACAACCATGGTCACACAACCAGGGTCACTCAGGCACAGTCACACAGGCATGGTCAAACAACCATGGTCACACAGGCATGGTCAAACAACCATGGTTGCACAGACATGGTCAAACAGGTATGGTAAAAAACAGGCACAGTCACACAGGCATGGTCAAACAACCATGGTCACACAACCAGGGTCACACAGGCACGGTCATAGACACGGTCGCACAGGCACAGTCACACAACCACGGTCAAACAACCATGGCCACACAGGCACAGTCCCACAACCGCGGTCACAAAGGCTCAGTCATACAACCATGGTCACACAACCACAGCCACACAGGCACAGTCACACAACCAGTCACGGTCACACAACCATGGTCACACAGGCACGGTCACACATCTACAGTCACACAGGCACTCAAACAGGACTGTCAAACAGGCACAGTCATACAACCAAGGTCACACAACCACACAGTCACTGTCGTACAACAACCGTCACACAAACAACCTGTCAATAACTATAACTACAAACACAACATTAACAACAACAGTGAAATGTGTACAGAATAATTCATAGTCATCAAAAACATTTTCCATATTACCACTTTTTTTGTATAACAAACGGGTGCAGACCTCTCATCTATTTTCTTTTTAAAGGTGAAGGGACTCTCAATTTCAATCACAAAAGAGGGAGGGGTGGAGTGAAGAGTGTGCTGGTGTAGACATTAACGAGAAAAAAAAAATGCAAAAAAAAAAAAAAAAAAAAATTGGGGGAGGGGGGGATGCGATGGTTGGACGGTATTTCAAAAATAAAATAATAAAAATAAATATTTGTTTTTTTAACCGTTTCAAAAAAAAAATTGTGGGGGGGGGGGGGGTTGGGGTGGTCATTTGTGAGATGATCTTAAAAAAATTAAAAATAATATTCAGGGGGGGGATTCGGGGGTGGGGGGATTCGGGGGGATTCGGGGGGGAGGGCACGGGGGATGGATGGAGGTAAGAGTAGTTTTGTCAAAGTATCAATCAATTCTTCATAAATAAAGAAGTTATGGAAATTTTAGCAAAATTTAATAATTTTACCTTGAGAGTCAATGTCATTCAAAGGTCAAGGTAAAATTCAACTTGTAAAGTTGTAAAGTAAAGTTTACTAAGTCAAAAAAGGGCCATAATTCCGTAAAAATGACAACCAGAGTTATGCAACTTGTCCTTTTACTGTACCCTTATGATAGTTTATGGGTGTTCCATGTATGAAAGCAATATCTATGATACTTTAGGGGTAAAGTGGACCAAAACTTAACCAAATTTTCAATTTTCTAAGTATAAAGGGCCCATAATTCCGTCCAAATGCCAGTCAGAGTTACATAACTTTGCCTGCACAGTCCCCTTATGATAGTTAGTAAGTGTTGCAAGTATGAAAGCAATAGCTTTGATACTGTAGGAATAAAATGGACCTAAACACAAAACTTAACCAAATTTTCAATTTTCTAAGTATAAAATGGGCACATAATTCTGTCAAAATGCCAGTCAGAGTTACATAACTTTGCCTGCACAGTCCCCTTATGATAGTAAGTAAGTGTACCAAGTTTGAATGCAATAAGCATTGATACTTTCTGAGAAAAGTGGACCTAAACGCAAAACTTAACCGGACACCGACGCCGACACCAAGGTGATGACAATAGCTCTTTTTTTTTTTCAAAAAATAGATGAGCTAAAAATTACTGGGAAAACAAATTAAGTTTAAAATAGAGATGAATTTGAATACTTCAACTAACAATATGTAATTGAGGTTAATAAAGAAGGGACAAAATGGGGACCCAAAAAAAGTTTGAAATAGTGACTGTGTGAAAGACTGACTGATTGAACAGAGTGATATAAGTAATATTAACCCTTCAGCGCTAAGATACCTATTTTAACGCATTTGTAGTGCCTTAGAAAATTATATTTAATAAGTGACCTTTTCTACTAAATTTAAGATTAAAAGGCTTTATTTCCAAACCTTAGATACTGATGAGCAGCAAACAGCATAAAACCTGAACAGACTGTGAGTCACAGATCGCAGGCTGTTCTGGTTTCATGTTGGTTGCAAAAGCCATTTTTACTTTGCTTCCTATTGGGGAAAGGGTTAAGCATGGGCAATGGAAAACTTATGATAACTACATGATTCTATAGTTACCCATGCACCAAAGGCCGATGTTTGCTTGAAGGCTCGTGCAAGAAATCCATCTAGAGCTGAAAAAAACAACATATATATGAAAACATTTTTTATTTAAAAAAAACAAATGATGCGAGATGGATGGTAAAAACAATAGGGCCAAAGGCCATAAGGTGCTCACCTGAGACTTGGCCATAAGGTGCTCACCTGAGACTGGAAGGAGCTAAACTATTCTGGGAAGGTGGAGTTCAAAAAAATTAAAATACTTCATGGAACATAAATATTATAATAAGATTCACAAGAAGAAATTTACTTGCCCCTGGAAACCATGTTCTTCAGAGTAACGAAACCATTTTCAAACTAAATCAAGATATTATAGGAACATATGTTCTCAGTATGTTTCATTAAGATTGAACTAAAATGTGACTTGTAGAGTCTGAAGGTCTCTGGTGTGAGTTCCCAGCTGGGGCCTATTTTTAATGAATAAGGGCATTTAAGCTGCAAGCCTGTTACACATTACCATTCCAAAAGACATCAATGAATACTACTTTACCAGAACAATTCAGGCTCAGTCAATAGAGAATAAATTAGTTGCTGATAAGCAGGTGGCTGAATGGGTTCAATTGGAGAGATAAGAGAACATTCCTGACAAGCCATTCGTGATTGGAGGTCAAACAAAATTCAAGTTATATACAGTTGTTTCTCCCTAATGTTATTTTCTGTGAAACAATATTACTACTTGCAATTTGGATAATATTTTATACAGGGTTTTCAGATGGCGTAAATATGTTTGTTGCACTTGATCCCCAACCAATCATCATCATAATAATCCTATTCAGAAAGGAAAAAAAATAAATAAAAACAAGATGTGTTTGTGAAGGACTATGTCCCCCCCATATATTTGACCTTTGACCTTGAAGAATGACCTTGACCTTTCACCACTCAAAATGTGCAGCTCCATGAGATACACATGCATGCCAAATATCAAGTTGCTATCTTCAATATTGCAAAGGTTATGGCCAATGTTAAAGTTTGATGCAAACAAACCAACAGACAGGGCAAAAACAATATGTCCCCCAGTATAGACTGGGAGACATAAAAATCGTGGCAATTTAACTGTATATCTCAGAGGGGTACATAGGCATACGGCAGTACGCCCGTGCGTATAATTCAGCTTCAAACTTAAATAAACGAAAACTTTTAAAATTCGAAAAATGCAATTAAAAATTAGGGCTAAGGGGAGTAAGAGGTATAATTATGTAAACAAGCAAACAAGACGTCCACTTTTAGAAAATAATAGTGGGTACAAAACACAACACAGTCTTAACTCCAAACATACAAAGTAAAGTCTTTTTTCACTGATGAGCCGTAGTAATCACTGTGTAGAAAGGTTTCCATTGAAAACATGCTAAATCCTTTACTTTTTTTTAGAGGACGAAATTGCGGAATAAAATTGCCACATGTAGCTGAAAGATAACAACAAAACGCTCCTTCTGCAATGAAATCCAAAATGTTCTGGAGGAGGAAGAAAGAGTCAAACATTTCCTCACATTTACATACCCATTCACTCGCAGTCATAGGCTTCTTGATTTTAAGCCTTGACACTTAAGCTTAATAGATTATGGTTAAAAGTATATTTGCAGTTGGCAATGTTTATTGAAAATATTTTTTTTCTCATTTTTTTTTCAAGCTAAAATTTGAGAATAAACATTGCCAACATGTGCCAGAAATGTAACACCAGATTGCAAAGAAATTTCCATAATATTTTCTAGGGGAGGACCCCATACTCCCGCCAGCAATAGAGTTTCAATCACCCTCGCACACCTATGCAACTACGGATTCATTCTCCTCGCAATAAGGCTTCTTGATTTTTAAGAATTGACACTTAAACTTAGCAAATAAAATTATGGTCAAAAGTATATTTGCTGGTGACAATGTTTAATGAAATATTTCCTTTTATCGGTCTTTTTCAAGCAAGAAATTGATGAATAAAATTTCCAAAACGTGGCTCAGAAACGCCCCTGTATCTTATAGGCAGAATTAATATTCAGATGACTGCATGGAGATAATGAATACCATAATATGCATAAATTTCATTCACAATTTACATTGGTAATTTCTAAGTAGAGTGTAAACAAGGTTACACTATAAAACCATTTAAGGAAAACTATCCCGTCCTGTGGCAGCCATGTTTTCAACAGACTATGACCATAAAGGAACTCTACCTAGATATCATAACAAGAGGGCCTGAGAGGCCCAAAGTTGCTTACATGAGATTCAAAGGAACTGACCTGTTCTGTGCAGCCCAAGATGTCATTAGAACAAATGTTCTAACCAACTTTCATGACTAGTGAACACCCTGACAGCCACGTTTTTCAACAGAACAGAATCATTTTCAAACACATCCAATATATCATTTAAACAAACATTCTGACAAAGTTTCATGAATATTCATGAAGCCATATAAGGAAAAATGCGCCGCCCCCTGGTGGCCATGATTTTCAAGCAACTGGAACCATTTTTGAACTTGTCCAAGATATCATTGGGACAAATCTTCTGACCAAGTTTCATGATGATCGGACAATAAATGTGGCTTTAAGAGTGTTAACTAGGTTTTACTATATAGCTATATTAGGAAAAATGCCGCGCCCCCTTGCAGCCATGTTTTTCCACCAACCAGAACCATTTTTGAACTCATCCAAGATATCATTGGGACAAATCCTCTGACCAAGTTTCATGATGATTGGACTATAAATGTGGCCTCTAAAAGGTTATACTAAAGCTATATATAGCCATATTAGGAAAAATGCCCCGGCCCCTGGTGGCCATGTTTTTAAAGCAACCGAAACCATTTTCAAACTCCTTCAAGATATCATTGGGACAAAATTAATCTTCTGACCAAGTTTCATGAAGATCGGACAATAACTGTGGTCTCTAGAGTGTTAACAAGATTTTACTAAAGCTATATATAGCCATATCAGGAAAAATGCCCCGCCCCTTGGCAGCCGTGTTTTTCAAGCAAACGTAACCATTCAAACTCATCCAAGATATCATTGAGACAAATCTTCTGACCAAATTTCATGAAGATTGGACAATAAATGTGGCCTCTAGAGTGTTAACAGGGCAAATGTTGACGCAGCACAACGCAGGACAGACGACTCACGAAGGACAGAAGGCGTTCACAAAAGCTCACCATAAGCACATTGTGCTCAGGTGAACTAAAAAGTGACTGATGCCATTCGGGTGCAAAGCAATTTCAACTAGGTTTTAATGTAAACCACCTTGTCTGTCGAAAAAAACGAAATCTAATAACCAGGATAATCAACATGGTTGAAACCTTGGTACAAATCATCTTGACACACAAGAAGCTTTGATATTTGGCTTGAAACATCTGACAGTGGTCCTGTAAAAGGTTAATTCAAAACATGCATCTGTGGTCCAAAATGGCCATGATTTAGGATTAACATTTAGTTAAAACACATTTTTATGCTTTCTCATAACGAACGATCCTGTATTCAAAGGCAAGCCAGGCATTATAAATACGGAGGATTTTACCATCAAGAGCCGTGTAGAGGCAGTAGAGAGTGATGAATAGCCATGGCTGATGATAGACAGCTGCTGCAACTGCCAGCAGAGCAAGGCGTACATAACCTGAAAGCATACATGCCTTTTATTTCAGACAAAAACTCGAGATCTGTTCGGACATTTTATGTTGCTGCAGGAGAAAGATATTATGCGTGCTAAACACAAACCACTTACTTTTTAAATAAAAATTCTGCCTAAAGCCTAGTTTTGACAAGAAATGTTTTTAAAGAGACCTTTTCACAGATTTTAGGCATGCTTTGAAGCTGTCATCAAATGCTTTATATTGATACTTTAAATGTAAACATTGGATCTAAAAAGCTCCAGTAAAAACACAAAAAAATTAAAGAAAGAAAAAAAAAACAGTAACCCTCAACTGGGCTCGAACCGCTGACTCCTGGAGTAAAAGTCTAATGCTTATGAAGCAGGGTTCGGTATAAGGTGAACATATGCTGCCTTGCTTTATGAGCTAGCTTTTATAGAGACGCATTAGAGTGTCTGCCTGATTTGGAACCGGGAGGTCCCGGGTTCGATCCCCATGGTGGTCGGGGATTTTTCTGGCTGGGTTACATTGGCGCCCAACGTAAAAAACCCACCAGGTATGCCAGACGTCCCACAGATGTCATGGCAATAGGAAATTCGTGGAAGAATTTCAGAATTGGAGGGGGATGTATGTAGCAGGGTTCGGTATAAGGAGAACTTATACTGCCTTGCTATATGAGCTAGCTTTTATAGCGACGCGGTAGAGTGTCTGCCTGATTTGGAACCGGGAGGTCCCGGGTTCGATCCCTATGGTGGTCGGGAATGTTTCTGGCTGGGTTACACTTAGACCACTCGGCCATCCATGCTCATTCAATGAGTGATGTATTTTATACTTTATGTAAGCAATCCTCGTAGTGTCACAAATTATTAAGACAATAACAGAACTATCCAAGTTATTAAACCAATTTGCAACTTTAAGGACATATCACTTTCTGAAATGGTCAGAAGTGGGTAGAGTAATGTCAAATAATAGTTCCTCATATTAGCATTCTATATTAAGTTTGGAACAACATGCAGAACTAAAATAACATATATTTCAGTGATACATGAACCAGTTCTAATGAAATCTTTCAAAAAGAGTAAATAATCACATGTTTTCACCTTTTAAACCACTTTCTTCATGGACGTTGTATATGTCCTTATTTTCTTTTTTGTTCATAAATCCATTTTATCCCATCATCAGACGTACATTGTCGAAATAAACCACTGTGGAATAAATTTTCCTCTATTTCGTCAGTGCTGAAATAGAGCTGTCACGCGCGGCGGAGAATGGTCATATTACTCGGAATCAACAATAAAGTAATCATTTTTAGTAAAATCGAATCAGATTCAACAAAACAAACAATTTGATACCAAGATGTAATATATTTTTAACAAATAATGCAACTCCAAAAGCAAAAAAACATTATTTACAAATATTAAGTGCGCGTACTAGTGACGTCATTATTAACACGTCATACGACACAATGCATGTTCTTTCACGCTAAAGCTGCAGTTGTTTAGTGTTTTTTTTCATTATTTCTTAAAAATCGGGGACGTAGAGGTATAATAAACAAAAAAACAGGTTAGTTACGGATCTTTTTGTAACGTATTAGGCTCTGCACGATTAAAATAACAAAACAATGTTTGCTCAAAATAACTTTGGGATTTTCCGTGTAGTTCGATTTTCCTATTCTATTTTTAAAGAAATAATTTACGACTAAGAAAATTGATGGGATAAATCGAATACTAGGTCGGTGCTGAATAAAGCAAAGTTTATTTTGCACGGCACGAAAAATCTGAACCACTCCCCAAGGCTTGTGGTTCAGATTTTCTAAGCCTCGCAAAATAAACTTTGCTTTATTCGGCACCGACCTAGTATTCTCTATGACACCAGCTGGAACCTTCACTCTCTGTAGAAGTCTAAAAATAGTAGGAAAAAGTATGGTTGACCAGAAATGACAAATATAAATATGATTAAAACTTTTTGAAACAGTGTAAAACATCACTTTAACAAACACATGTATATATCATTATCAATATATTATAAACTTATGCTATAAAATTAAAGGGATTTTATTCAAATGTTTTCAATATTTCTGTATCTTTGATATTTATTTTTTTAAATTATATTTCTGGCCCACCATACTTTTTCAAGTGTACTATTTTTTGACTCGAGTTGTTTACATTTGTTTCCTTCTACAAAAGTATCCTTTTTGCATTGTTTCTATTGTGTTCTATTTAATAATATTCTAACATTATCTCTTACAGTAGTGTAGGTTCCAGCTGGTGTCAATGGATTTATGTGATATGTCCTTAAATAATTTCACAGATTTTGGCATTTTTTAACTTATTCATTAAATGCTTTATATTGATAAATGTAAACATTGGATCGTAAAAGCTCCAGTAAAAAATCAAGAATAAAATTAAAAAAAGGAAAAGAACATTGCCCGGAGCAGGTTTCGAACCAGTGACCCCTGGAGTCCTGCCAGAGTCCTGAAGTAAAAACGCTCTAGCCTACTGAGCTATTCCGCCGACTACACATGCTTGACGTATTTTATACCTTATATAAGCAATCTTCGTAGTTTCACAAAATTTAACGACAAAAACAGAACTCTCCAAATTATTCAATCGTTTCGCGTTGCAACGCTTTATAATTTTTAGGTTTTAAAATCGTCAAAAGATGCATATGATGGCTATATTTGACCATGGTAAATGTTCAGTATTACTGTTTCCTCACAAATATCATAACTAAAACGAAAATGTGCGAATCTGAAACAAGATCTGAAAAGATCCCTTTAAATTAAGACCCAACCGATCACATTTGTACAGTTTTCACCTCTTTACCAAAAGTCACTGGCACAAAATCTTCATTCTAGAAGAAGTTCTGAATGGAAGAAGAAGCAAATCTATATAAGCTAGCTACCTATGAGGTTTGGAACGTACAGAAGTACACTGTATTCCATAAATCCACCGTTTCCGGACCGTTCGGCTTTACCCTCTCGTAACGTGCGTCTGTCCAGCCTATCACAGGGGCGGATCTAGTGTCCTCTTTTGTGAGTGTTACGTCCTTTTAAGATCCATTTTTGTTAATATTATGCCATCTGAGCGGATTTAAAAGTTTGAAACATAAATGTATCCAATTCGAAGGGAATGCGCGAGTTTTTTTCTACAATTACGAAACGAAATGTTTCGAGTCAGATCGGCTAAAATAATTCTTGAACGCGCATAACAATAATCCCTCAACGCGCATAACCTGGTACCCGGCTTAGAGTTGGGCAAGTTATTTGACAGACGACCCAATTAAAAATTGGAGGTGTAAACAATTGAGAAAAATATAAATCATGGATAAGTTGAAAGTTTGCAAAATACCCATGCATGTTCCAAACATGGACGAAGTTCAAAAAGGTAACATATCATTTTTATATTATGATTTAGACCTGTAAAAAATTGAAATGCTACTATAATCAATTGTGCATGTATTCTGTCTTTGTGGGCGTGATACGTCCTAATTTATGTCCTTCATTGTGACTTCACTCGAAACGCATTGTAATATTCAACTCATATGTATTGGTTTGCATCACAGGCAAATCGGCACAAGCTGCTACCATACCCCCCCCCTCCCCCGCCAACACACCACCATCACAACCCTGCTATCCCCTCCCCCTTTTTTTGACTCACTTTTGAGTCACTTAAATATTTGCTAGTGTGTAAAACAAATGAGATGTTTTGTAGGGGTACATGAGGGGTAGCAGCTGCAGGAGGAGGGTTGCCTTGGGGGGAGGAGGGTAGCAGCCTGTGGTTTGCATGTCTGTCAGGTTTCACAATCAATTTATGGACATAACAATTTTTAAGGGGCATATTAAGGTTATAGTCTTATATGTGATAATTTTTATGTTTGTTTAGGTGTTTTTTTGCGGTTCCCAACAGTAATTCAGTTTTTTAAGGAACTAAGTTTACCAACACATGCCAGCAACTGACCACTGCCCTACTTAAAACCTGATGCCAAAGTAGCCAAGTGGTTTAGATGATACCATTTGATTAAGATGAATGCATTTAAATCTACTAAATAGCAGATATTTGTTAAAACCTATTTCTGTTCACTGGTTCTGCCCTTTTGTTGAACAGTTTGGCACAAAAATTTCACCAGAATGTATTCTTTATCCCTACATTGCTTTTAAATAAACAAGTTACCAGATTTCTGTTTTTTTAACAATCGTCATTAAATTTTTCATACTATACCAAGAAACATACATATATTATGTTTAATATTTTAAAATACAAATTAATTATCAAGAAAAGTGTCTAGTAAACTTCATCACTGGGATTCCAACTTGACACCTTTGAAAGTACAAAGTTACCAGGCTGTAGGAATGAAGTTAATATGAATGCTATGTGAGTAATAGAAATACCCCGATCTGTTCAAATAACTGATGAAAATTGTTAAAAATGTTTATGAAAAGCATTACAGACACTGATTATTCTGCTGATTAGGACTGATAAATGCCCATTAACAAATGCTTGTAAGTTGTGTTGTACATATTAAATGAATTAATATAATATGCAAATAATTTATATGTAAATTGTTTCTTTAATTCATACCTATTTTGAATTATTTAATTGCTATTATTGTTCATTACATGAGTAGACAATTGTATATCTATGGTCCTTATTAAATGGTAGCTTTGATTGCTGTAATAACATATTTCAAATGGATTTTGTAACATTTTAGAAATTAACAAGGGACAAAATTGTCACAAAACCAGGTTTTCAATTTGAAAAAAAATCTGATTAAGGGAAACAACTCAAAATGTGAATTGTTACTGATTGTTCCTAGTTACCCCCCTTGTGTCAAATTCAATCTATTTTTAGTCTTGGTGACCTTGATTTCAATTTGAAAAAAAGTCTGAAAAAGGGAGGCAATTCAAAAGGTGCATTGTTACTGATTGTTCCTAGTTACCCCCCTTGTGTCAAATTCAATCTAGTTTTAGTTGAGGCGACCTTGACATTGAAGATATCGACGTAATTCTTTTACATGACACACCGTTCAATGATTGTGAACAAATGTATAGAGTAATTTTAAAATCTCACAATGATTGACATATGGCCCGGAAAAAGATCATTTATGACCATTTTAAGCTCATCTATTTTTTGAAAAAAAATTATGAGCTATTGATATTACCTGAGCGCCTGCGTCAGCGTCTTGTTAAGATTTGTGTTTAGGTCCTTTTTTCTCATAAAGTATCAAAGCTATTGCATTCAAACTTAATAGTTGTAATCAACTTAAAGCCACCTGTAATATAAGTTACGTCTGTAATTTACGGTGGCATAGAGGTGACATTCACTTCTATTTTTTAAAATTGCACTCCTCTTTTTTCTATCTCGTGGCAACAAGTTAGCTAAGTTGGGATCTTCAGATCTCGAAATAGAAAAAAGAGGAGTGCAAAACTAAATAAAAGAGGAGTGCAATTAAAAAAAGAAGCGGTGCAGTTAATAAAAGAAGGGTGCATTAAACAAAAGAGGAGAGAATTTTGAGATCTCGAGATCCCGACTTAGCTAACTCGTGGCCACGAGTTAGTCAGCCAATCAAATTCTATCTTTTTCCCTCAAATTAATCAGCCAATGAAAACGTCCTAAAGGCAAGGCTCTGATATAACATAACATACTACTATTAGTACTACTATTACTACTTCTACTACTGCTGCTGTTGTTGCTGTTGTTGCTGCTGCTGCTGCTACTTCTACTACTACTACTACTACTACTACTACTACTTCTACTACTACTACTACTTATACTACTACTACTACTGCTACTACCCTTCCTTTATTTACTGCACTGTTCTTTTTTTAATTGCACTCCTCTTTAATTCAGTTTTGCACTCCTCTTTTTTTTCTATTTCAAGATCCCGACTTAGCTAACTAATGGCCATGAGATAGAAAAAAGAGGAGTGCAATTTAAAAAAAGAGGAGTGAATGTGACCTCTATGCCACCGTAGTAATTTTAAGTTTCACCTGCAATCTGAATTCTGCCTGTAGACTGCTTTCCGCTTTCCGCTTGTACATCTATTTTATAATTCCGTCCCATCTCATTTAAATACTTCACCCCTGATTTCTGCCACAATTACGCCCGGAATTTGCCTAGAATTTGCCCAGAAACTGCCCAGATTCCGCCCCTCTACTTTAAATTAAACAAAGAAAAATACCCTGGGAAATAATTTTTAAACCGAGAATGTAGTTTGCAATTCCGTGCAAAATCCGGGCAGAACATTTTGTACAGGTATTCTCAAATTTCTGCTAGTTATATTTTTTGCTGAAAATGACTTAGCAGAGAAGCAACTGTTTATAACTGGATTGTTTTTTAACCATAAATCCTGAATGCATGGATTATCAGAAATCCCAACCCATCTCTTACACTTATCCTTGTTTAAGGAATTAAAACACGTACTTGCTTAGCGGCAACTTTTAGCCACTTGCAGCCACTTGCATAGCAGAAAAAGCAATACACATCTGCAAGTCAACATTTCTTTCCCTAATTTTAAATCAGCATTATTAACAAAACTAGATGTTTTTATAGTTGATTACAACTATTAAAGTGGTAGGTATGGTTTTGTAATATTGAAGTTGTATTTGATGATGATGATTATGATGATGATGATGAGGATGATGATGATGATGATGATGACGATGTTGATGATGATGCTGATGAGTTCAATCCATTGAAAATCATTGCCACAATGAGGTTTGCAGTATTTAGTTTCCTTATCTAGCTATATATATATATAAACCATTGTCATTTAAAAATGATTGTAGTTTGCTAAACAACATGGCTGCCAGGGCAGTTTTAATGTTAAACCTATTGATCACTTCCTGCTCAAAATATTTCCTTTGGATCTCTGGTGAAAGCCTGTTGTTTGATTCTACATGCATTACAGCTGTGTGAAACTTGTCATTTTGTCAACCTGTTAACAATTCACTCTCATCATCTCATCTTTGCCTGTGGTCCCATCTAACATAGATTTAAATCGTGCTAAAACCTTAACATTTTGTTAAGGTTTTGAACATTGGCTCTAAAATCAAATTGCTTCCACCTACAACTTTGAAACTTCATATGTAGATGCACCTTGATGAGTTCTACACGTCACACTCATTTTTGGGTCACTAGGTCAAATGTCAAGGTCACTTTGACCTTTATTCAAAACTGCACCCGTAGCCGAGCGTGGCACCCGTTATGCGGTGCTCTTGTTTTATATCAAATGGGTCTTGGTATGTTTTTATGCAATGACATTCATATGTCACATCAGTTCTTCCATTGCCCATTTGCAAGTGAATACTTTGGGCCATCATTACCCTCTTGTCTATTTTAGTTTTGCAGGAAGGACTTTCCAAAAACTTTGCCAGCGTGCATGTATCAATTGTGGAGTGTCCTGACCTCACATCAGCGCCGTTCAACCTGTCAGCACCAGGTCTGTGTGGCAATGCTAAACTTGTAGACATCGGCGGTCCACCCTTTCTCTTTCCATACGCCCAGCGGGACAAGGTGAGAACAGAGCTTTGTATTGAAAACATGGTACATGTACTGTACTCATGATAAGGGGTTGACTTTTCATGCCTTATGTCCAATTAAGACATTATCTTGTGATTTTTGGCAAGAATGTACCGGTACACATATTGTTAATTTTCTATTTAACTTTGTTTTATTTTGCATATAAATACCATGTTGCTTGCTTAAAGGTCAAGATCACAGTGGACACTTGGAGTGTGTAAATGTGCCTCATATTATAGTACATTTAAACTTTCTTCGGAAGTAATAAATGGCAAAATGAATTGGCACAAATGGATAAAAATATGCAGGCACTTGTAACATGTTTCAACTATGTTGCTCGCTTAGTGGTCAAGGTTACAGTGGACATTTAGGAACTTTTGCATATTCCCTCCTGTTGATATAGTTGCTTTACATAATGGTGTCTGACCAATTAATTTTTTTTGTCTGATGAGATTTTGAAATGAAATAGAACAAATTGTTAAAGATGTTAAACATGTAACTACCTTGCTTGAATGTCAAGGTCACAGTTGACCTTTTAAGTCTTGAGTATACATTGTATTTACATATCATTATGTCGGCATAAATTATATTAATATGGAGATGACAAGTTTCCTGCAGCTACTTTATCCAGATCACATTGTACAAGTTTGTGCATAGCCATTTGATGGTCATTATTTCCAGTCTATTTATTTATTTTACAAGAAAGGATTCCAAAATTAATCAGAAAAATTTATGGTAATGTCAAGTGTTCACATTTTATGTCTGTTTCACAACACTCTTTTCTGAGTCCAGTAACAGTTACATGTACACTTGGAGACTTTTCTAACGCAACACTTTTCAAACTTGAATATCTCACTAATGAGTTAAGATTTTGATTAAAAAATTGCACATGTAATCATGTTACTATATTCTTTGCAAGATAACAATATAATCATTCATCCTAGAAAATTAGGCACTTTTTCAAGTGGGGTACATTTAGGTGTGGTTTCATCTTTTTGCATGTGAAAAAATAGTGAAACGCGATAAGTTTACCGTATCATTTGAATTAAATTTCTTCATTAAAGGTGGGTTGATACACCAGGGAAAACATTAAATCGATTTACAAATCAAAATGTCTTGTATACAAAGTCAGGAGAGTAACCGCGCAATCGGTGTGTTGCAGGCTACCTTCCCGACTTGCTAACGCATCTGATTGTCACGGGTGAATGATTTTATCCTTAGCTTGCTTATACTGTAATATGATCGCATGTACACTTTTAAATCAAAATATATACTCATAATTGAGATATTTAAGTTTGAAAAATTTTGCGTTATAAAAGTCATCAAGTGGAGTACAAGGCTATATAATTCCAATTTAATTTAAATTTCATCATTGTTGATGCGTTAGAAAAGTCTCCAAGTTTATCAAGTGCATCCGTTCCCTATCTACACATTTCTAGCTTCATATGTGTTTACATATTAACCCATTTGCAAAAAGTATGCGATTTTGACAAAACATTCTTGGCATTTTATATTGGTATGTATGGAAGTTGGTTGAGAAAATGGCTGCTGCAGATGGCCTGGAGTGGGCTTTGCAGTTTTTTAGCTCGTCTGTTTTCGGAGAAAACCCTAGGTATTGTCATAGCCAGCTCGTCGTGTGCCGTCCGCGTCGTTCTAAAACCTTAACATTTTTTTAAGGTTTTGAACATTGGCTCTAAAATGAAAGTGCTTCAACCTACAACTTCATATGTAGCTGCACCTTGATTAGTTCTACATGCCACACCCATTTTGGGGTCACTAGGTCAAAGGTCAAGGTCACCATGACCTCTAAAAAACAAAAAAAAATATGGCAAGCTGTCATTTATTCAAAACTGCACCCGCAGCCGAGAGTGGCACCCGTTATGAGGTGCTCTTGTTTTATATAGCAGCAGTGAAACCCTATGCGTGAAATCCTATGCAAAGGAAAATTGTTTTGTCCAATCTTCATAAAAACATGCTCAAAACATTTTTGCAAATGGTATTTTGAATGGTAGTTTGAAAATGGTTTTGGTCCATTGAAACACATGTCCACTAGGAGTTGAGGCAGTTTTCCTCACATGTCTTCTTTGCAACCTTGTCAAAATCTCTCAAAGTGGCAACTCCTCTGCAAGTGCTAACTGTGAATAAGCTCAAACTTTCTCAGCTAAATAATCAAAATGTAAACCCAAGTGAGAAATGCAAGTTTTGGCAAAATTATGGCTCTTTGTTTTTTGTCCACTATATAACTATCTGTATGTACCGGAAGTCCCCTAAGTTTTGAAATTTTATTATAAAGTTTGTTCATATAAATGTCCCTTGGGTAAAAATCTAACCCTACCCTAGGATCACATTGTTAATCTAGACTTAATTAACAAAGTTTTCCTTGTGTAACTCTTATCTGAAATATCACATTTAAACATCACACTCTAGGCAACCTTGGCATTCTTGTTTGTAAATTTAACCAACTTTTCTACCAATTATTAACATTTTAAACTCGTCTCTTAACTATTGAAGATTTTTTTACTGATAATGAAACCATGCAGCATAAAAGTCACAACAGCAGCAATTTAATTTTGCATTGAACACAAGTCTAAGATGAACATATATGTTCTTAACTTTTATTTTTGTTTTATATGTTTTTATCACTACATTGCAGGTGTATTCCTTTCGGCACATAGCTGATATGTGTGATAGCAAGGAGCCGTTCATGCTTGGAGCAGGGGCTGGTCCTGCTCATGTGCTCGGTGTCAACTCTGAGGTGATTACTACTTCACAGCCTGACAGTAGGGCACAGTCTAAAACAAAAACCATACTCAAGATTATATAACAGTGCAAGAAATATTGACTGAACTACATACTGTTATGATAATAAACCTTTATACCCAGCCTGTAAATGTTATGTAGGAACCAATGTTCAGACTGTCACAATAACGTAGGAACCAATTGCTTATGCTGTTAAAAAAGGTAGGAATCAATCATCATAATTGTCAAAATAACTTTGAAAAAATGTATACATATGTGTTAATATAAGCAAAGGAACTATTGGGCATAAAAACCATTGTCTGTGATTCTATCTTCTTTATTCCTCAAACAATTCAAAATAATATTTTTAATGTTCACCATGATGTTAAAGCGTTTCACATGTAATAACCATCTGCCTACTCATATGTTAGGGTCACACTCAAAGGTCAAAGTTTAACATTTGTTCTTAAACATTTTGTCAAGACTGTAACTTCATCAGTCATCATGGAATTCTGAAATAATTTGCAACCAATCTTTACCATGTATAAATGCAAGCTTTTTTAGTTTCAAAGCAAAGGTCAATGGTCCACTTTGAGTATTATACAGTATGTCCAGACAACAACTTTATCATTCATGGTGTCATTTAAAACAAGCTTACCACAAGTTTTCTTTATCTGCAAATGGAATGTTGCCTGTGCAACTTGTCTCCATGCTCAATGGTTAATGTCTCACTAATTCAAATGTTCAATTTAAGCATTATAGAATGGGTCTGGACTATACCTTCATCATTTGTCATGAAAATTTAAATAATTTTTTGCAAATGTGTCACATGCAAATATTTTGTTTGCTTTTGGCCAAGGTTAAGGTCACGCTGAACATTAAAGATAAACATGTGCAAAGGGTAGCTTTTTTCGGCGTAGCTGTCTAAGCCAGCTTTCACCATACCTGACCTTTGTAAGTGTCCAATAAAATTTTAATAAAATTTCCCGCGGCTAGATCAGAATGAATACACTTAATTTATTCCATTGGCTGATTTGAGCATAATTCCCCAGAACATCGGCAACACAACCGCGTCTTTGAAACGATGGTTAATGCGTGTTCATCATGAATCTACTTTATCTCTAATAAAAAGGTCCTGAAAATCGCTGCACAATTGATGAAGTTATGGCTGTTCAAAGTGATGCACCAGGTTTTCGGGTGATTTTTAGTTGGATACCTTTTTATAGAATTATATATTTGATAGTGAAATATTTTTTTCAGAAAAGTTGATTTTTCGTTATAATATGATTATTTATCAATCAAAATGATAATTTCACTAATTAATATCATAGCCACGCGCTAACCACCTGTGAACTTAACATGTTGTCATCATGCTTTGGATTGTCATTTACAGATGATGAACACAATCAAACTTGAACCAAATGGAAAGTCTGTCAACAGAGGATATGTGGCTAAGATAGACAAAATTGTAAGTTTTTACTTTGGTATGGTTCTTTAAAGGTTAGTGATAAAATATGAAATATTAATGGTTATATTTTACTTTTCAAAGAAAATCTGTCATGTAGATCAACAGTCATCTTCAAGTTAAATAAATGCTTCAGTTCCAAATCTTTTGAGAAATTTTAAGGGCTTTTGAAAAAAAAATGTTTTCAAATAAATTTTCATTATTTTAGCACTCATTTTCTATTTTGTTAATGGTAGCTGTGTTATTGTGGTCATGGATACAATACAAAACTTCCTTCTTCGATAATACAGTATGCGTTTAATGGTTACAATACACTAAATGATCGCTTCATGTAGGGCTGTACTCTCTAAAAAAATATCAAAGTTGACAGGAAGGCATGTTTTACACTTTTTACCATTATTCAGGTGTTATCTTGCGGAGATAATGGTAGGGCATGAATAGGTGTTCACTACTGAATCCCTGAAATATGATACACTTGAAGACTATAGTAAACCATTGCACTAGAAAAGGTTACATTCCACTAAGAAACGGCCGAAAAAAAAAGTTGCAAAAACAGTCGATTTTGATTTGTGTCAAGTTCTTTCTTGCATTGTACATGACATATCTTTTTTATTGCATAAATCGATTCCGCTTAGAATGGCCTTTAAGAAAAGGTATGGTTATGGGGGTCTCTATGTGCAAAATGTTGCATTTATTTTCGCTCAAAGTTGTCGCTTTTACATTGAATTATATAGGGAAACTATTTGGTGTATTATGACCTAAACGCAAAACCAGGCCTAGTCACAAAGAAGCTGTATTTACAGAAAATCATCATTTGTTTTAGTGAGATATGATGCGTTTTGGCAAATTTCACGGAATAAATGCGTTTTCTTCACGAATTTAAGGAGCATCGTGAGTTTTTATGGTAATGTCAAGTGTTCACATTTTATGTCTGTTTCACAACACTCTTTTCTGAGTCCAGTAACAGTTACATGTACACTTGGAGACTTTTCTAACGCAACACTTTTCAAACTTGAATATCTCACTAATGAGTTAAGATTTTGATTAAAAAATTGCACATGTAATCATGTTACTATATTCTTTGCAAGATAACAATATAATCATTCATCCTAGAAAATTAGGCACTTTTTCAAGTGGGGTACATTTAGGTGTGGTTTCATCTTTTTGCATGTGAAAAAATAGTGAAACGCGATAAGTTTACCGTATCATTTGAATTAAATTTCTTCATTAAAGGTGGGTTGATACACCAGGGAAAACATTAAATCGATTTACAAATCAAAATGTCTTGTATACAAAGTCAGGAGAGTAACCGCGCAATCGGTGTGTTGCAGGCTACCTTCCCGACTTGCTAACGCATCTGATTGTCACGGGTGAATGATTTTATCCTTAGCTTGCTTATACTGTAATATGATCGCATGTACACTTTTAAATCAAAATATATACTCATAATTGAGATATTTAAGTTTGAAAAATTTTGCGTTATAAAAGTCATCAAGTGGAGTACAAGGCTATATAATTCCAATTTAATTTAAATTTCATCATTGTTGATGCGTTAGAAAAGTCTCCAAGTTTATCAAGTGCATCCGTTCCCTATCTACACATTTCTAGCTTCATATGTGTTTACATATTAACCCATTTGCAAAAAGTATGCGATTTTGACAAAACATTCTTGGCATTTTATATTGGTATGTATGGAAGTTGGTTGAGAAAATGGCTGCTGCAGATGGCCTGGAGTGGGCTTTGCAGTTTTTTAGCTCGTCTGTTTTCGGAGAAAACCCTAGGTATTGTCATAGCCAGCTCGTCGTGTGCCGTCCGCGTCGTTCTAAAACCTTAACATTTTTTTAAGGTTTTGAACATTGGCTCTAAAATGAAAGTGCTTCAACCTACAACTTCATATGTAGCTGCACCTTGATTAGTTCTACATGCCACACCCATTTTGGGGTCACTAGGTCAAAGGTCAAGGTCACCATGACCTCTAAAAAACAAAAAAAAATATGGCAAGCTGTCATTTATTCAAAACTGCACCCGCAGCCGAGAGTGGCACCCGTTATGAGGTGCTCTTGTTTTATATAGCAGCAGTGAAACCCTATGCGTGAAATCCTATGCAAAGGAAAATTGTTTTGTCCAATCTTCATAAAAACATGCTCAAAACATTTTTGCAAATGGTATTTTGAATGGTAGTTTGAAAATGGTTTTGGTCCATTGAAACACATGTCCACTAGGAGTTGAGGCAGTTTTCCTCACATGTCTTCTTTGCAACCTTGTCAAAATCTCTCAAAGTGGCAACTCCTCTGCAAGTGCTAACTGTGAATAAGCTCAAACTTTCTCAGCTAAATAATCAAAATGTAAACCCAAGTGAGAAATGCAAGTTTTGGCAAAATTATGGCTCTTTGTTTTTTGTCCACTATATAACTATCTGTATGTACCGGAAGTCCCCTAAGTTTTGAAATTTTATTATAAAGTTTGTTCATATAAATGTCCCTTGGGTAAAAATCTAACCCTACCCTAGGATCACATTGTTAATCTAGACTTAATTAACAAAGTTTTCCTTGTGTAACTCTTATCTGAAATATCACATTTAAACATCACACTCTAGGCAACCTTGGCATTCTTGTTTGTAAATTTAACCAACTTTTCTACCAATTATTAACATTTTAAACTCGTCTCTTAACTATTGAAGATTTTTTTACTGATAATGAAACCATGCAGCATAAAAGTCACAACAGCAGCAATTTAATTTTGCATTGAACACAAGTCTAATAAGTATAATATGATTATTTATCAATCAAAATGATAATTTCACTAATTAATATCATAGCCACGCGCTAACCACCTGTGAACGCAAAACCAGGCCTAGTCACAAAGAAGCTGTATTTACAGAAAATCATCATTTGTTTTAGTGAGATATGATGCGTTTTGGCAAATTTCACGGAATAAATGCGTTTTCTTCACGAATTTAAGGAGCATCGTGAGTTTTTAAGAAAAAAATACGTTTTCCGAGGAAAATAAGAAAAAAAATGTACAAAAACTCGTCTTGAGCATCTCAAATCGCAACAATTTGTGCTTAAAGAGCTCATGAACACGTTTTAATAGTTGTTTACTTCTTTTTCTACATAGCTTGTAACAATATTCCAGTATTTTGACCGATTGTAATTATTTAGGGTAATCGTTTTACGCCTGAACGCCCGTTATAAATCAAAGCTCCGAACGCGAAAGCCACATGGCTTATCAGGTGTTATAATAAAATGCATTTTCAAGCATTTCTACGTGAAAGATCGGTCTGAAAATTGGCATGCACATAGAAAATAGGTTTATAAGTATCGAGAAGTGCTTATTTTTCGCGATGTTAACAGTAAACGTTGTCTTATAGGTTACAATACACTAAATGATCGCTTCATGTAGGGCTGTACTCTCTAAAAAATATCATAGTTGACAGGAAGGCATGTTTTACACTTTTTACCATTATTCAGGTGTTATCTTGCGGAGATAATGGTAGGGCATGAATAGGTGTTCACTACTGAATCCCTGAAATATGATACACTTGAAGACTATAGTAAACCATTGCACTAGAAAAGGTTACATTCCACTAAGAAACGGCCGAAAAAAAAAGTTGCAAAAACAGTCGATTTTGATTTGTGTCAAGTTCTTTCTTGCATTGTACATGACATATCTTTTTTATTGCATAAATCGATTCCGCTTAGAATGGCCTTTAAGAAAAGGTATGGTTATGGGGGTCTCTATGTGCAAAATGTTGCATTTATTTTCGCTCAAAGTTGTCGCTTTTACATTGAATTATATAGGGAAACTAGTTGGTGTATTTTGACCTAATGCTGTTACCTTTGTTTTAGACAAATGCCTGTCAGTTGCAGCCAATGCCCTGTGATGAGTTCAATCTAATGGGCAACTTCTTGGTCTGTGATGGCTTGCCTGGCCAGGTAAATATTGACTAGGTACAGAGGGGGTAATCACATGATAGTCAAGATGGCGACGAACAATCCGAGGCAGGTATTTTCGCCGTTTTATACCCTTTATTACTTGTAATTGTTTTTTTAAATTCTGCTCACTTCCCAGCCATATCAGTCAAATATGTGGCTTCAAAGCGGCGCAATAGGTGGCATTGTGTTTTGTACAAACACATATCTTGTTGAATTTATGATTTGTGTTCTCTTATTTATTTAAATCACAACGGTTATAATACAGGTATTATCATAAGATTGCCAAATGCTTTGTTTGAATTTATAGAAAGTTCACTAGGAAAATCATAGCATACGAGTTATTGAGATTACGCGATGCTAGTTTTACAAAATAATGAAATAAAAAACGAAATAATAGCTTAATAATTATGGCTCTTTCTAAAGAAAAAAACAGAAATACAGAAATGATGCCACATGGATATAGTTCACACAAGGTACTTATTTATTTTATTATATGAATGAGCGCTACACTCTGCTTGTTACATAACACAATGAATATTGTGCAAAAAACATGTTCAATTTTAAGGTGTAGATTGGTGATATTCTTTATATTTTATATTTAACCACACAAAACAATTGTGATAATTAAATTGTCATCAAATATTCAAATATTTTATAGATAAAAAATTACAGTGTGTTTGCATTATCTTAGTTTGGAAAATTCAAAACTTGATTGGCATTCAATTTGCAACAACATAAATTACTTCAAGAAATCTATGTCAAAATCCAGCTTATATAGTCAGCCTCATCAAACAAAATTATTTTGGGTTGGTATAATAAATGCATATACATGTAGGACAAGTTCAGGGCTTCATATCTCTGATTTATTTGCTTGTTATAGGCTGCCATGAATTTATGTGAATAATTTAGAATCAGTTAACAATCATTGGTCATGCTAGTAAATTTTATTAACCAATTCAATACATTTGAATTGACCCCTGTGTATACTTAAATAATAGTTATGTTAACCATTTGTGTAAGTGTCAATATATAGCCCATTGCCTGCTCACGATACTTTCATTAAAATTTCACTGTTTATCATTTATTATGCAGGTCTTTGAGGTCAAAGCTAGCACAAGGATTGGAGAGGAAGATTTCAGTCGCTGCTTGAAGAACAGCCTGAAACGATATTATGGAGAGAAGCCTGTTGCCCTTGGTGGAGTGTTTCTCATTGAGCAGGGAAAGGCTAACATTCACATTATGGTAAACATCGTAGAAATGTTATGTGACTTGTACTGTCTTTTCCATGGACTTTCCATATGTATTCTCTTATGTTTATATAAATAGTAACTATTATTCAGACACTCATTTATATGCATGTCATTTTGGACCACCATACACATCCCTAATTTTATAAATATTTAAACTCCGTAAACAGACCATGTTCTCATGTCTTACATATGAGCCTCTCTCTGAGAAAATGGGCCTTAATGCATGTGTATAAAGTGTCGTCCCTGATTAGCCTGTAAAGTCCAAACAGGCAAATCAGGGACGACAATATCCGCCCAAACTGGATTTTTGCTAAAAGGAGCAAACAAAATCTACCATTAAAGTGGGAAGTGTTGTCCCTCATTAGCCTGTGCGGACTGCATTTTACTCCATTTTCTCGAAGCACATGAGTTGATGTGTGAAATCCCATTAGACCAGAGGCACAGCTTCAAGTGCCATGTTACTTGATACAAACTGGTATTGATAGTAATAATACAATGATGATTATAATGTTTCTTCTTGCAAATTATGTCATTTACTTAGAAAATCATAAGATCAAGTCTGTGAGAACAGTTATGTGCACACTGGTGTAACTGCATATTTTGTGTTTTAGTCTGATTTTTCAGAGAGTCCAATCACCAGTGAGGAGCAGGTAAATCAATGGCTAAAGTTCTTCGAGATGGGATCAACACTGGTCTGTCTTGGGGAGCTGGTTAGCCATGATCCGGTAAAACAATTGTTACATTTATGTCACAGATCTTTCAGATAAAAAAATAAATGCTTGCAAGTGGCCTAACAACCCGACCAAAAGTGTGTTTGTTCATTTTTCAATGTTTAACTCTTCAGAGCACAAATTCTTCATACTGGATAAGCTATTCTGGTCAGTCACCATCAATCATTGCTGACAACAACATAGTAAAAACATCTTTAACAAACTGCTTGGTGAATTTTTTAAAGGATTTATATCATAAGTTTTGCATCTTCTCTCCATTTGTTCATCCGTGAAGATAAATCCAAAGGAGATGTTTGTATAAAATAAACCAGGCTTCTTGCAAAGCTTTGTTCCCCTCCTAGCTGTGGCGTTTTAACCGGACTTAAAAAGTTGGGACGAGTTATAATACCCCTCTAGAGTGGGAGAAATTAAACATTTATTATAGCTATTCTTCATCCATGCATAGTTATGCTGGTATGTTTGTCGCAAAGATTATGTTTTAACTTCTTTAACTTCTGGTTGGCTCTTGTTCAAAAGTTCACTTTTTAACTATTATATTAATGATCTTGAAGATGGGAACATTTGGCTGTAACGATCTGTGCAGGATTATAGCCATTTTGTTTTTTTGTACTCCCCTACCAGTAATCCGTCGGTAACTATACATTTTCTTATTGTCCGTCTGCGTTTCCTGCTGTTAAATCGGGATCCTGCTATAACAAAAAGTATTTAAGCTAAGTTGATAAATCTCTGTATATGGATAGAGGGCTATATGGGTAATATGCATGTTACTTTTAAGAGTTTCTTTGAGTCTGTTTGATCATCTGACCAAAATATCTGGATCCAGGATTAACTTTAAAAGTACTAAATCTAGGTTGCTGAAACTCAGTATGTAGATAGAAGGCAATATCAAAAACTAAAGTTTGCGTCATGCCATAATTTTCTGTTTTCAACTCCTCCTTATTTAGCCGGTCCATGTTGTTGAACCTTTCACAGTTAAATGACCTTAATATTTACGGTTTTAGCAGAATTATAGCACTTGGTCTGTGTGTCTTCTATGGAGTGTTTAGACCAATTAATGTTGGGTTTTCAACTCTTCTAGCAACTTGGTAGATATTATTCTTAAAAACATTTACCATACAGTACCAGTACTGTTCAATCATTAGAAAATATAGTGTTCTATGTTGAGATGTAGTTTTATTTTGATTGGAAGATGGATGCTTATTTTCAGTATTAACAATTCTCATATTCAAACCTTTTTATTTTGACAAGTATTAATAGTTTTCATATTGAAACCTATTTAATATTACGAGTATTAACAATTATCATATGTGTCTTGTTCTGTGAAAGCTGGTCATAATGCATGTGCGTAAAGTGTCGTCCCAGATTAGCCTGTGCAGTCCGCACAGGCTAATCAGGGACGACACTTTCCACCTAAACTTGATTTTCGGTAAGGAGGGACTTCCTTGAAACTAAAAAAAACATTAAAGCGGAAAGTTTCGTCCCTGATTAGCCTGTGCGGACTGCACAGGCTAATCTGGGACGACACTTTACGCACATGAATTAAGCCCAGTTTTCTCAGAACAAGATACATATTGGGGCATGTTTAATTTTACGAGTATTAAAAGTTCTCATCTGGGGACCTTTTTATTCTTACGAATATTAACAGTTCTTATCTTGGGAACTATTTAATTTTATTGAATATTAACACTTTCATGTTGGGACCTTGTTAATTTTATGTATTAAGTCCTTGACTTTTGACCAATCAATCTATAAAAAAAGCATCTTTTGCCTGTACAAGTTACCAGAATTTCAATTTGATAGGTAAAAGCATTCTTAAAATATAGTGGTGGCAAATAAATGGTCTATTGACAGACCATCTGAACCCCTGACAGACAGGCTCTTAGCAATATATCCTCTCTTTGTCATAGAGGGGCATACATATCATTTTAATTTTTTTTCTCCGGCCAATAACAAAACAGAGGTGAGCTACTCAGTGCTTTTGTTGACCTCTTGTTGACATTAACATCGAGCTTAATTGTATTTATATATTTGTCTTTGTAAATGCAGGGTTATGACCTGCGAGATGAGCATTTCCACTGCTTCAATGACCAAGGGGAAGGCGGCCACTACCATTATGACACGACTCCTCAGTCTGTACAGTACCGTGGCTACTTTGTGATGGCTCATGATGTGTATCGTATTGATCAGCCAGCTCATAAGCTAGTGTGGTAAAACCATCAAGGACATCAGTTTATGTGCGCCTCAGCCAAAGGAACAAACAAAATTATTTGTATTATCGTGCAATTGATTGGACCATTCCAATGCTTAAAGATGGACTTTACACTGCTGAGCTCACTTCAACACATAATATGAATGTTTAGGTGTTGCAATCTTTTTTTGTCTTCCGCTGTAAGCCATTTAAGCTATTGATACATTAATGATACTGTAGTCACATATGAAGTGTGAAATGTCTGTAGCATTTAGTATTTAGTGGATTAGCTGTCCATAATACCTTGTTAATACATTTACATTAGCTCATAGCTTCTTGTAAATGCTCTTCTGTATACTTCCTCTGTATTATCCCGCTTTTATCTAAGCTTTAAAGTGGGTCTTCTAAAGCAAAGCATCAAGTTCACATCAATGAGAAGGTCAGAGTAAATAAAAAGCTTTTGAACACTCTTGAAGTCATAATTATACTAAAAAAACTCTTTAAACATAAAACATAAGTATTCCAACAATATCGGAAGGAGCGGGTATCAAAGTCTGATAATTATATTGTATCAAACAAACTTCTTAATAGATATAGAACTTGGTAGATACCATTCAAGCTCACATGAGTGACCTGTGACTCGTATAGTCAGCCAGGATATTTGTATAGGTCCCCGAGTCAGAGCTTTCTCTAGCTTTTAACAGTTGGAAGCACTGACTTTTATGGATTGAATTTTGCAAGTCTCAGCCATAAAATATATTACCGTAGTCTTACATTTATTTCAGTAGTCTACAGCAGACGTTGGAACTATAAAATGCAAGTTTGTTTTTCTGTATATAATTATTTTATACAACAGATAGGAATGATAATATTGTATTTATATACATGTATTATACCAATTCACCAATTCAATGACTCGTATCATAATAAAAAATAAAACACAACTTGCATGTTCATATACAGTATGTACCATCATCAGAAATGGCATTCATATCTGGAGCTCTATTACCTGCTTGTTGTTGGAACATATAACTGGCAAATTTATAGAAACATTGTAAGACGAAGTTGCGCACGTTAAAGAAAAGAAAGTATAATAGTATTTTATTGCGTTTTGACAATGATAATTAAGCACGAGACCTAAAAGTAAATGGCAGTAAAAACTACTCGTTATTTAGTTAATATAAGCGTATTTCATTATTCTAAAATATGATATCCTAAATGTGAAAAATTGTTTTCCTAATCCAACTCCAACAAAGATAATGTAATGCATATACAGCTTAATATGGCACTCATGATCTCAATGAGCAGGCATTATACTGTTGAATTATTAAATGTATTTGCAGTCGGTTTGATCGAGCTTAACTCTTTCAGTCCTGGAACCAAATTTTGAAGGCCTTTGCAAACAGTTTGAATCCAGATGAGACGCCACAAAACGTGGCGTCTTATCAGGATCAGGATCCAAACTGTTTGCTATTCTGATATTTTGAAAAAAATCGAAGAAATTGCTAATTTTAGAAATTCAGCAGACGACATTTTAGCAGACAACAAATTTCCCATCATGCAAAGGGTTAACGAGGAATGGTTCAATCTATTTCGATCTCCTCCAGTACGGAAACGATTTTATCCCATCATCAGACGTGCATTGTCGAAATAAACCACTGTGAAATAAATTTACCTTTATTTCAGCAGTGCTGAAATATAGCTGTCACGCGCGGCGAAGAATGTTCATATTACTCGGAATCAACTATAAAGTAATCATTTTTAGTAAAATCGAATCAGATTCAACAAAACAAACAATTTGATACCAAGATTTATTTTATGCTTTCCGGTGGTTTATAGAGAAATATCAGTGAATTAAAACTGATAATTACACGGTTTCAAACAGTGAAAATTATCAGTGAAAATTATCGATAATTTTCATTGTTTACTGTGAAATGACGTTATTTTCTCGACGAAATGACGTCATTTTCTCAGCGAAATTCTTTAGTTAAACTCTTTAAAATGTATATAAACGGTGAAAATAAGCATAAAATAAAAAGAAAATTTGTTGGATTCGGTGGAATATCGATTTTAATTCACTCGTGTTCATAAAAAATATATATTTTCACTCGTGGCTCCGCCACTCGTGAAAATATTATTTTCTATGATCACTCGTGAATTAAAATCGATAATCCACCGAATCCAACAAATATCCTCTATGTAATATAGTTTTTACACATAATGCAACTCAAAAAGCAAATAAACATTATTTACAAATATTAAGTGCGCGTACTCGTGACGTCATTATTAATACGTCATACGACACAATGCATGTTGTTTCACGCTAAAGATGCAGTTGTTTAGTGTCTTTTTTTTCATAAGTTCTTAATAATCGGGGACGTAGAGGTATGATAAACGAAAAACAGGTTGGTTACTGATCTTTTTGTAATGTATTAGGCTCGACACGATTAAAATAATGAAACAATGTTTGCTTAAAATATCTTTGGGATTTTCCGTCTAGTTCGATTTTTCTATTCTATTTTAAAGAAATAATTTACGACCAAGAAAATTGATGGGATAAATCGAATACTAGGTCGGTGCCGAATAAAGCAAAGTTTATCTTGCTCGGCACGAAAATCTGAACCACTCGCCAAGGCTCGTGGTTCAGATTTTCTAAGCCTCGCAAAATAAACTTTGCTTTATTCGGCACCGACCTAGTATTCTCTATATCTGTTATGTTAGTTTAATATATTCATGCTTAAAGATTACCTTAGTGTCATGTGAATATTGACGAGGTATATGTAGCGAAATATGTAAACGCTTTTGTACGAGTTGATGTCTGAATGTATACTACATTTCTCTCTCTCACCTGATGTTCTAGTAAAATATATTTTCTAAAGCGAAAATGTTAACACGGCGAAAGTAAAAGCGAATTTATCAGAAAAATACCTTTCTGTAAATATTTCAGTATCAATCAAATACTCGACAGGACTTTTAAAACAAACTTATTGAGGTGATGGAGTAACATGGATCAAATATAAATATATTTATTATCAGCATAGGTAGCATTGATGTTCATATAAA
Source organism: Dreissena polymorpha (assembly GCF_020536995.1). Classification (NCBI taxonomy): domain Eukaryota; kingdom Metazoa; phylum Mollusca; class Bivalvia; order Myida; family Dreissenidae; genus Dreissena; species Dreissena polymorpha. Next base: position 141,543,619 of record NC_068355.1, on the reverse strand, counting down.
CTTTGTCAATGAAGTGATCATATCAACAGCTCGACGAGATTGATATGGCATTCGTAAATTCCGTTTTTACGTATATTTTTCAGTCTGGTTTGTTCCTGATCTTTGTGCACGCATTAAATTAAAGAAAACGAAAGTGAAGAACAACGTGTCAAAAATGAGGTCATTGTAACCTTCATTTTGGTCTCATATCTCAGCCTTTAATCCAGCCTCTCGACGCTTTTTAGTTGTTCGCTTGCGAACTAAGGTTAATACCATGCATTTCAAGCCAGTTTTCGTAACTACGATAAACCTGATAACTGCCGCATCCGCGCCGAGAAAGAGTTGTATAATTTATGCCAGAGGTTTGAGTTCTCAATAATATTCTTTCGCAAATGGAAATATAATGTGAATATCGTGTTAAATGGAATATTTTTGAACGGAGCGTATATAGAAAAGAATCATAAGACAGTGTTAAAAATATACGTGTTGGCACGTTGTTGCGGAAGACAATGTTTATGAATGATATGATTTAAATAGTCTATTATCTGTGGTATTTTTGCTCAGCACAGGTCATTCATAATATGAGGCTATTAATAGATGCTGGAATTTTTTTTTACTGCTGATCAACAAGTATAGTTTCATATGGAGAGTCCAATACACTATCACGCGTCTGTTGCAAAAACCAGTGCTCGCTACAACAGCGGGAAACGTTCGTTAGTTCTTAAGAGGTAGCGGCAATATCACATGTATCTCAATTGCACGGATGATAACAACGCAATAGTATAAGGTTAAGTTTGTTTATATTCACTGTTCTCAATTTATAACACGTTGAACATGAGTTGCGAAAATGCTGACTTTGAAATAAAGTTTGAAATTTTCGTTTCTAAATAATGGACCCTTTTCACAATACGCCAAAATTGATAAGAGGTCAAAGTCACGTGACTCGCAGAATTCCAGAACGAGGCTGAACGTGTATCAAATGCATCTGATTTTAAACATTCACTCTTTCAAACATTCGACGCCGCGACGTAATAATATTGTCAATACCAGATGACATTGTCAGAATTAGCAGTAATATATAATTCCGATTTCAAGTATTTATGCATTAAATAAATGTTCTTAATTAACGTACTTGTTTTATTAATTCAATTGTTTGCAGACAGTTTAAAACTCTTCGTTTTAGCACTTTTATAGCGGTGTTTTATCAAAGATCGATCAATAATCATGTTTATTGATAGAACTGTGGTTTTATTGCCATTATGCAGGTACACAACAATTACTAGTATCTCGTTGTGATCAGATACTTTGCCGTCAAATACTAACAACAAGTTGTCATAAACCACACGTAGAAGATGTCTGGTCAATAAACAAAACGTGTAATACCTACATGTCATCTCCTGGTAGAAGTATTGCGTATTCATTTCTAGGACTGATTTAACGACAAATACTCAAATTGAAAGTAATTTTTCCTTACAGATTGTCAATCAGAAACTTAATAC